>NC_047672.1:19515336-19835336 GCF_011762505.2 Arvicanthis niloticus
ACTGCAAGGCAATGTTCTTTCTCATAGAAGGGTTTAAAAGAATTCAACCTAATTTACTCTTCCTCTGGATTATATACGGGAAAGTGGTATTTATGTAAACACAATGGTTTAACTTATGCACTCACTGCTGAGGACTGCTGGTCACAATAATTTCTTTCAAATTTTACAGTGAAATGTGCTGTACCCACAACATTTGGTAGAAGTTTACACTGAGATTAATATTGAGCCCATGTCAGGTAACAAAATGAGTCCTTTCTGTATCCCATTAATAGACAATCAAGTTTGATTTTCCAATCTTATTACTTAGGAGCTGGGGAGATGACTCACCTGAGGTATACAGGCATTTGTTCATATATTGTCAAGAAAAGTCACACAATAGTTAGAAAAAGAATCTTTTTAATTATCAAAAGTGTTTTAAACAATATTACTTGTGGGGAGCCAGCAGAAATCGGCTATCATCCTTGCAGCCATCTTGAGCCATATACCCTGACAAGAGATTTGATTACAATAGCCTACAACAGCTGAGCACACTCTGATAACATCTTGTTTTAGATACCCAGGATCTTCCCTTGGGTGTGACTTAAGGGCATGACTTAGAGATCAGATTTACAGACAAGACCTAAGGGCATGACTTAAAGGCATGACCTTAGAAGTGAGACATCTAAAAGGCAAGAGGCAGAGAGAAGAAATCAGTAGAAATTAGGCATTGAGGAAGAAGAATGATTATTAAATATTAGGCACTTAACATTTGGAGAAAGAACATGGAACTGGGAAAGAGACTAGCAACTGGAACTAGAACTAGGGACTAGGAACTCAAGACTGGTAACTTGGACTAGGAAGAAAGACTGAAGAATAAACGGGATTGAATCACACTCTGTCTGGTTTCCATTCCTCACATCCGTCCTCACTCTCTCTCTTGCTGAACCCGACCCGCTTACTGGAGCAGCTTGGGGCAGTGGGAGCTCTAACAATTTAGCCCCCAAAGCTTTTGGCAGTGTGGGTTCAAACATTGACAGAGCGGTCCACAACATTTTGTCCCCCAAATGTAGGGCAGCTCAGGCCACAACAATTACTGAGATCTAGTTTTTTTTAATGGATATTTTATTCATTTACATTTCAGATGTTATCCCCTTTCACCCTTTCTCCCCAGATACCCTGTATCCTATCTCCCCATCTCCTGCTTTTATGAGGGTGTGACCCCACCCATTCACTCCTACCTCCTCACGCTTGAATTTCCCCCGCCGGGGAATCCAGCCTTCACTGGACCAAAGACCTCCTTTCCTACCTGTGCCAGACAAGGCCATACTCCCTTACATGTACAGATGGAGCCATGGGTTCGCCGCCCCCCCCCCCCCATGTGCTCCCAGGCTAGTGGATTAGACCCTGGGAGCTCTGGTTGGTTGGTATTTTTGCTTTCCCCATGGGGCCACAAACCCCTTCAGCTCCTTCAGTCTTATCTCTAACTCCTCTATTGGGAAATCTTTGATTAGTTCAATAGTTAGCTGAGAGCATCCTCCTATGTGTATGTCTCACAGGAGGAAATATGGAGCCAAAGTGTGGAACAGAAACTGAAGGAGGGGCCATTCAGAGATCTAGGTTTTAATGAGAATCCTGGGCACTTGTTGCATCTGCATTTGGTAAATTCTAAAAGTAACAGGAAAGGAAGACATTGCTGATACCCAGCATGTCTAGTTATAGTGGAGTTATGCTATGTCAAATGCTGTAGGCTTCTTGTCAAATAATTTTTGGCAAGTAACTTTGAGTAGACTTTACTTTTTGATTTGGTTAACTTCTTATTTTATTTAGATATAATTTTCATTACAGATAAAAATTTTATTAGAGAGAAAATATAGGACAGGTAAAATAAGCTTAGCAGACTACACTGGCTTTTCAATATAGTTTTAGTTTGGCCTGCAGGCCCATATTGTCTAAATTATTGGGTCTCTTTCTAGAATGTTGAAATCCATATTTTCAAGCCATTTAATTTTGTGTTTCTACCATATAAAAAGAGATCTCTAATCTAGCAAAGAAAAAGCATCAAATTCTTAATGATAGAAGTCTACTCTTTGTGCCTTAATTTCAGGGAACATTGGCATAAGTGTTTTCTGATGGATAAACCTTCTCTGTTTTCCATAATTGAAGTATCTAACAGCTCATTCAAATAATACTGTTATATCCATTTATGGAAATGACCATATTTCAAACTTTTACATTTCTGCTATAAATAAAATAAAAATAAAAACAAAGCAAAAGAGCAATTTACATGCATTGCTGTGGTGCAAAATCTAAACAGCATCTTTAAATTAAATCATTAGCCCAAGCCTTTTGATAAACACTGTACAAAAAAATGCATGAGATGTTATTAAGGTACAAAAGTAAAAGTATATACAGGAAACAAGGTAGGTGACATTAAAATAGATACAGTTAAGAAAGATGTTTTAGAATATCTAGGGAAGGGATGTACTTCTGAAACACACTCTCACATACACAGAAAGAGGGGAGAGAGGAAGAGGGAGAGAGAGAGGCGAGGTGAGGGAGAGAGAATATACAGAAGAATCTAAGATGTTCTTCCCAAGGTTATACAGAAAGAAGCTAGGACAGGTCTTAGAGATCCACTGTCCTTATCCCTCAGGAGTCCTTGACCTAAACAACAAATTCGCAGCAGTGAGAAGGACTCTGGGTCTAAAATCTTAGATATTTCAAGAATTTTATTTTCTTGAAGTCTATGTTCTAAATCTTCAGAATTTTTTCTTGTTATTAAAAATGTATCAACTATGTAAAGTTTCAACATGTAAGGGTGGCATCGAGAGTAACAATGTACACCTGAACAAAGAAAACATCACATGTTCATATGGGCAATACTAATTCTATTCAGTGGATTATAAAATAAAATAACAATGCATGAAGTTGAGATGGGGACATGTATGGATGAAGAAATATGTGGTATTTGGAAGTAAAGAGTTAAGGGTGGGATATGATTAAAACACATCGTAAACAAAATGAAATCCTCAAATAATAAATAAATGCAAAAATAAATCCTCAAATAACTAAAAACTCTTAATATAATGAAAAGATAACTTAATATAACATATATAGTTGTTTTGGTGAGGCACAATAACTCTAGGAATCCAGAGTTATAAAATGTTCAACACAAATGTGAAAATAACTAAATTCTACCTGAATAACCTGGAATCAGATTTCAATAAATAAATAAAGAAAAAAGAAAATAAACCAATTAAGTTCACATTATAGGAGTTTATAAAGAAATAGTAATTGAGATGGAAAAAAACTATAAGCAAACACAACAAATCATGTTCTGCTGGAGAGAAAGTAAAGAGGGAGAATGGGTCATTCAAGACTTTGTCTTAGTCTTATACTCAGGAATTATGTAGATTCTAAGTTATAATGGCACATTTATCTTCTTTTTCAATTGATACATATAGAACTCTAGTACTTAAACATAAAGTGTACAAATCTGCCAGCTCTATTTTGTTCTTTTTCTGCCCTACCATTAATATTGCAGTCTTCCGTGTAGACTGATTAACAGAAAAGAATAGCAGAGTAGATGCTCAGACTCCAGAGATTGGATGCATATCCTGGACTTTCAGCTTTCCTACTAATAAACTGCATGAACCAGCTTTACTATATGAAATAATAGATTTATGGTATTTACCTGCATCTCAGAATCTCAAGTGGTATGACTGTTGCTGAAATATATTTAGAGCATCTAATGAGTTGCTTTTTGCTTAATTATTAGAATTATTTCTGGTAAACAAGGCATTTGCTTGCTAAATTTGTAATTGGAGATGAACAAGATTTTATGACAAATAAGCATTATTTTGAAAGTTCTGTCTGTATAAGTAGCAAATAACAAATCCAAATGTTTCAAACAGAGGTTAATTGGGATTTTCCCTAAACCACTGTCTCAGGTTCTTGGCCACTGAAAGTGTGAGGTATGGATTCTATCTTGTAAAGTGTAACTTAAATCTAGTCAAATATTGGTAGGTTACTCACACAAGCTTGTGACACTGTGACCCTAATGTATCTTACAGGCAGGGCAGCCTTGCCAATCAGAGGGTTAGAGGGTTTGTAGCTGGGTTGGTGTTTGCACTTCTCTGGTAACATCTAATGTATCTTCTAACAACATGATGTCTAGTTAATGGTATGGGAGGAAGGCTCTAGGTAGGTGCAAGCTTGACTTCGCTGTGTTTAATGTTTTGTGTAGAAATGGTCTTCAGCAATAGGGTCTTATCATAAGTTGTGGAGAGCAAACAATATCCCTAGAAATAGCCTGGTTTGTTCTTGAATGTTCATGAAATGCTTTTGACTAACAACTGATTTATATAAAAGCCATTCCTGGAATTGGAGGCATGATTTAGTGAAAAGAGATATACAATGGAGCTCCATCTACCCAGTCTTTTCAGTCTGGGTTACCTCATTCAGGATGTTTGTTTTTTGTTTGTTTGTTTTTAACTTTATCTATTTATAAAGAGCAGTTAATATTCCATTGTGTAATTGTACTACAGTTTTTATTACAAGTGACTATACTAGAGAAATGTTATAAAATGATTCCTAATTACATTCTGCTGTACTCATGGTCACTGCCTTACTCAGCTATCATCAAAGAAGTTTACTCTTGCAGTAGATATGAACAAAAGCACAGACTCACAACAGAACAAAGTGCAGAGCAAGGTTAGAAGTATTTGGACACTCGGTCTTCAATGGGTTGTCTCCATTAAATCCGTCCTCTACTGGCTCAGGAAACTCACTAGAGGAGGAGGGGGAAAGGTTGCAAGAGTCAGTGGGAATAGAGGATATCAATGAAGTAAGGACTTCTAGCCATATCTGGAATGGCACACATGATGCCATAAAGTCAATGGCATCATGCACAGTGCCTGCACAGGTCTAAGTCAGATGGAATTCCAGCACTGACAAGGGAAGTAGACACAAGGCACCTCTCCTAAGAAAGAAGCTATCTCCAAACTACAAAGACACTACTGTATTTTTCCTTCCCAAGGAGTTCCATGTGTCTTTCTTGTTACTTAGCCTTTCTGGGTCTGTGGATGGTAGGATGATTATTATTTATTTAAGAGCTAATATCTACTTACAATTGAGTAATTGACTAATTACTAATTATTCATCGTGTAAATGTACCCAGTTTTCTTTGTCCATTCTTTGGTTGAAGGACATCTAGGTTATTTCTAGATTCTAGCTATAATAAATGGGGCAGCAATAAATATGGTTGAGCAAGTGTCCCTGTGGTAAGATGAAGGTTTTTTTAGTTATATGCCCAAGAGGGATAAAGTAATTCCCAACTTTCTAAGGAAATATTCGCCAGACTTAATTTCTGACTAGATAATGGTGATAACTATTCAACATTAAGAATAAGGTAATGTAGGTTATATCAACATGATTCTAATGCAAACACAAACTATAGACATGAACATGACCCTGGGTGGCAGCATGCCCCACATATACCCACATAGACTTTGGTGGTAATAGGGAGGGACCATAAATATTAATATAGCCTCCTGCACAGGACAGACCACATGGATTCCATCCATAGCATGAATTAAGAACCTCAAAATGGCCCTTGGCTGCAGCACAGACCATGGACATAAACATGACTATAAAGGGTAAGGGTGCTTCTTTTGCAGTGGTATCAATAACTGCATATTCATGGTTGAGAATGAGAGACATAGAAAGCTTCTGTAACAACCTCAATCTTACCCCTACCCCCAAACAAATAGTTGACACAGGAAGCCATTGAAGAAAATTCTTAAAAATTGTGATAGGGATTCTGAAGTATATCACTCTTCACAGTTGATGGCTTCTGGTAGAGATGGAGGTTGATAAGAGACTTAGTTTTCATTAAGGGGCTAGCCACTGAGAGTTTGACCATGCTCCAATGAGTATATGGCAATGCAAAATGGAATTAATATTTCTTTCTTCTTTTTTACTATTTAATTCTTTTTTTTCCTGAGAGCAGGCCACCACAAGGGTGTGGGGCTATGGACTTTAGATAACTAGAAAGTGAGTGTGATTGAGATGCATTATGTGAGATTCTCAAATATTCAATAAATATATTAGGTTGTATTAAAAGGAGAATAAGGTAATAATAGAAAATATAGTGTATAGTGAATGATGAAATTAATGAATAAGAAATCAGTATACATATCATACATTTACAATCAGTATACAAGGCATGATATATACATGGGGTATTAATTCATAACACTATTATTTATCTTCTATTAATTTTTAATAATTTCTTACATTGTTATTAAAAAACGTTATGGGTTTGGATTCTTTTCAAAAGAAGTTCATCATGTTCTGGTTCAAACATTTTGAAGTAGCCTCACTTATTTTCTTACATTCCCTTCATTCTTTACTTCCTTTATTTCAATTTCACTCTTGAGTCATAATATTCTCATCCATTTTTTTCACAAATAAACCTGTTATCATACTTACAAAAAGGCCAAAGTTTTACTTTATCTATTGAATTTTATTGGTTAGGTTGACTATGAGTCTGCAGTCTATGACTCTCTGTTATAACAGATTTGGATAGTGATTACTTGGTTCTGCTTTTAATATCCACGTTAGATTTTTACAAATTTATATGAACATTTCTATACTAATTTTCTTTTGTATTTACCAATTCTAAAGATATTCATATTATTCTTACTTTAAAATATTTTTCTTATTATTTTTCCTTATTATGCCTTTGAAAGTTAAAGAAAAATATTCCTTCTTTTGAAATCATATTTAAGAATCTCTAATTTGCCCTAAATTAGTGCATATTCAATATCATGATGAACCTGAATACAGATGTTGCTGCATCCACACTGTCCAGACAATGTCAGACACCAATGAAACCATCTAGAGATCCCTGTAGCTTACCCTTCTGCTTCATTTACAACAGTTCAATTCCTCTTCAAGCCCTCTCTTAGACATCTTAGGTTTTTTGTTTGTTTGTTTGATTTTTCCCAAACTGAAATCAGGCATTGGCCGGATGTGTATTCTACTCTTGAGTGAAAGTAAACATTGTGCTTCTATGTTGCATGTAGAGAATGTGAACTTAACATACTTTAATTCAATAAACATTTTTGCTTATCAATTGTAGGCCTATTCATTGCTCAGAATTATGCATATCATGTTACCAAGTGGCAACAAAACAGATCTATGACAATCCAGCAGACTGCACTAAAACATAAATTCAGCATATACAAATGCGACAATTTGAAATTCATTTTACAATAGAAGCACAAAGAATTTTGGCATCAGAAAAATATATTAACATATTCATGATGATTTCACATTTTCTGTAGGTATGATGGGCAAGGAAACTTCACAGAGGAGAGATTTCCCTTGCCAGTTTTAAATTATTAGTGGAATTCTAACACCTTTACAAGAAGAGAGATATCACAGAGTAAGAACAACAAATGTAAAAAAAAAAAAAAAAAAAAAAAAAAAAAAAAAAACGGATAAGATCAAGAAAAGGTATGTACACTACATTTGGAGGCACACACAGATGGTGCATTAAGGTCTTAAAAGTCATATTCAGTACAGGATGATTGTGATGATTGTGCACTTAAAAGTGCTTCCTGCCTGCTCTTTGGAGGCATGATACATCATAAAAATTTTGAACTACCACTAAATGGGCTGTTTATCCTAGAAATATATTCTACCAGAACAAGTTTATTCTATTCTTAATAGAGTCAATTGAAGATTTTTAAAATATGAGGAGGAATGCCAAGTCACAAATGTATCATGTAATTTTCTGGAATTGATCCAAACATTCACAACAACCATTGTGCCTTGAAACATTATAACTTTATATTATAGAGTTCTGTAGGTCAGATATCTAAGTCTCAAATTTCTAAATGTCAAGTTGTATACAGTGCTGTGACTTTTAGAGACTTTAAATCAGGTTGTATAACCCTCCTTAAGTCCTGTTTCCATTATCAAAGCAAGAATTTTTTTTTAAAAAAATCTTTCATTTATCTCTTCGGGCTCTCTCTTTTACTTATGAGGGGCCTTTATGATTTTGATGAACACTGTGGAGAATGCAGAACAACCTTTCTCTGAAGCAGCAGACTCAACTGTACCTGCAAATGTATTCCTCTTTGCCTACATAATATGATATTATATTACATTGTTGCAATTTCTAATGAAGAAGTCTTGGCAATCTTGGGCTGACTTTATTCTAATGTATTGATACTTACAGAAATGGTTTAACACTCCAGGTGAGAAGTAAGTGATGGCACGTAGCTGAGGACAAATGAAAGCATACATGGTGTCAATGGAATTTAAGTAATATGATAATGGCAAACAATTACTTTATTGTTGTGTAAATCAGTTAATGGTAAATAACAGCCAAAGCCTTCATAGAATATCTGATGATTTTACCAATCAAGGGTAGTTTTTAGACTGTAAACAGGAGCATATGCAAAAGTTAACAAACTGTGTCTATTTTGGTAATAGTGTCTGTATTTATTATTTTTCTTGCAGGGTTAGCTGAGTACCTTCGAAGGATTAAGTGTAATGCTCTAGAATTTAGCTGGTTTATTATTTAATAATATCCAGTCTATCATGGCAGACAATATATGGGAGTAAGGGCAGTTGTGTGGCAACAGGACTAGAACTCACTGCCCTTTTCTCAGCAAACCAGGAAACATAGGAGGGATGTTATACTAAGTGGAATTTCTCTAGTTTTCCTTTACAGTGTATCATGTCTACTCCCCAATAGCTAGCTGATATTTCTTCATTCAGGACAAGTCTTCCTTCATCAGTTAATTCTCTATGGAAACACCTTTGCAGGTATTCCCATAGGATAAACCCAGGTGATTCTAAATTCAGTCAAACTGACAATGATGTAGAATCTTCTCATTGCATATTTTACATGAGGCTACAAATCAAAAATGCAATATAACAGAGACTCCATCTTTAAATCCTGACAAGCAAGACAGTTACCCTGATTCTTCAAGTCTGTTTTTCCTTTCCTTTTATTTTATACCATCTTTCATATTTTTTTTTATCTAAACCAAACCCTGGAGAGGAATTTTTGAAAATCATGACTGAATCTTAAAGCTGAGACTGTAGCCCTTCTCTCTGGTAACTTCAATGAAATACCACAAAATATTTATCAAACTGCTATAGAAATCAAATACTTACCAATGACATAAGAAGACAATATATATGCACCAGTCATAACATATTTCAAAAATCATGTTTATTCTTGAAATAATATAATAAATTGTATTACTAAACTAAAGTTTGAACTCAGGGAAAGAGAAAATAAGCATATGTTATCACTCCATAATAGTTTTATAAGAAAGGCATAGGTAATGATTTTATATCTTTCAGTACAAAACAGATTTTTGCATAATCAGGAAAATTATAATTAAAAAACTTCTGGATTTCAATGAAGCAAATGAAATCCATGCAGTGTGTTAGAGTGAAGTTGATGCTGATTAATTATTGACAGATACATAAATTATAATTCAAAGCAAAATAAATGCCTCCCAAAAAGTTTAAAGCCATGTGAGTATTTGATAATAACTCCAACAATAATGCTAACTTTAGTATTCATGGATGATGCAGTTGTAAAATGGTATAATTGCACAAAACACTGTATTCTTCACAATCATGATTGGGCTCTCTAAAGCTCCCCTTTGTCCTATTTTTAATATTTAACATTGTTATATACACAGAGATATGAACTTATTATTGGTAAAAATTCAAACACAGCTAATCTTTCCTCTTCATAAAACTCACCAGTGGTTTGGTACCTGCGCAAAAACTTGCTCTGCAAGGACCACATCTCCATTCTCTGTGTCTTCCATTATATTTTTTTGGCATTAACTTTTGACTGTGGTCCCTGGTCCCTCTTTCTATCTTCAGGGCTTTTTCACTTGCTGCCCAGGAAGTTTAATTACAAGAATTCCACCAATCCATATTTGCAAACCAGCCTTCCCTGACCACTTTCTATAAAGCACAGCCCACATTTTCTACCAACCAAAGGACTAATTCCTGACAGGCTGTTCTGAAGTCCAACTGTCTGAGGCCATTTTCCATTTTTTTTCCTTTTATTGCTTTGCTTTGATTTTATCACTCTCTTTCCTACTGAAATCTAAGGAGCACAACTGCAAGGGATTCTGTTTCCATAGATTTTCCTTGTCCTAACTCCAATAATGTCCAGCATGCATGGCTCAGGGTGAAAGTTAGAGCATCTGTATATTGGAGGTCAGAGATCATTGTAACTCCCATTGCAATCTATGCAGTACCAGGTCTGAGGTACTGCATAGTGACTGACTGATGAGTTTAGGGCTGACAGCATCACTTTCAGTCACTTCCTAATGAGGAACACAGACAAGACTCTGAAGTCAATGTTTTTTAGATGAACAAACTCTTACGACTCTAAAGCCTCTGTAAATTATGTTAGATTTGCCCTCTATTCTTAGGAATTCATCACTTACAGGTTTCTGGTTGAAATATAAGTTTTCTTCTTTATTTTTATAGAGAATTAAGAGTACTTTAGTCAATGTGCAGTGAGAAGTGATCTAGGCAGAGTTGGGTAATCTCTGTCTGTTCATTTTTTCAACATTTATATTCTTATGTAAACCTCATATTCATTGACCAGCTACTCTTGTTAGCAAGCTTCACAAATGGTTGTTGATTTTATATCAGAGTTAGCCAATATTTACAAATAGAACTTTGTATACTATTATCATAAATGCATTTTTGCATATTATAAACATTAAAATATACAATGGTTTAAAATAATACTTTGTTCTGAGAAACTTAATTCAAGGTTGGAATTTTTTTGTTTAAATTTACATTTTAAGAGGCCATGTGTTCAGACTTAGTTAAGTTTGGAAGGACTATAACAAACCAATAATCAGCAATGTATAACAGTGATACAGAGAGATAAGTGATAGAACACAAAATTTGAAGTTTTGAGCTCATAGCTAAAACCTTAAATTTATATGCAAACACACAGGTAGTTTAGATACAGAGAATAATTATTCTGAACACTTTCCTTTTTATAGTATATTTATTAGATAACTGCTTCATTACATAACCTCTATCCCACATAAAACAATTTTTTGGTTTGTTTTTAATTTCTTTAAACCATGTGTGCTTGAATTCATGTATCTTAAATCATGAAGCTATAAATGTGTGTCTTAAAATCTCTGATTATATATCTACATTTTAGATAATAAATGAATTGCTAAACAAAATGTTTCAAAGGAAACTTATTTTAAGATAAAACACAGCTGATAAATTATTAGATCACAATTAAAATGTAAGTATAGAACTAAGAAAATATGTGGTCTATCAAGAAAACTTTAAAATGCACTAACATGATTAATAGGTATCTAAAAAATTTTTCTTCTTATTGTAGAAATGTCTAATATTACACTTACTGTTTGTGATTCACCCCATCCCATTCTTGTGTCCCAGCTACTGATGTTCTTGATGAATAACTATCACTTGTCACCAATCAAAGAGGCACTATGCTGATAAAGGAGCTCCGCAAAAAGAATGTAAGCAAAAGCTGTCTGAAGATAACTATGCAGATTACTGAATAATTATCTTATACTATCCTTTATGTGCTAAGTGTAATTTGAAATATACGAAAATTCTTTGGGGTGTATAAAAGATCAACTTTTTAAAACTATATTAATGAAACCCATTCTACACTAAACTTTGAAATCATTAAATCAGGCAATAGTGAGACAATTACATTCTCATAATCACATTTACAAATATCATAGATTGCATTAACATGGGCTAATTTAGACAAATTTCTCATTTTACTATTTTAAATAAGCACCAATTCATGTGATTGTTTTTCTACTCACGATCTAAGGACTCCCTCCATGCACAGAACAGAGTTGGATCAGGGCTAAAATCTCATAAGGCTTTTCTCATTATTGTCATAGGTCTGTGCCAAGCTATTCATTTACTTGATTACCTACAATACTTGATCACAAAGACCTGTAAAGTGGTATTTCATAACAAATGAAAAGAGATGCTTGGAAACAGACTTAGAAAACCACAACTAATATCTCTGCTTATTCTGAATATAAACGAGCAGAGACTGAGGGGAAAACATTAGTTTGGATCTGCCAAGCAATTAGAACTTGTATAGCCTCAGGAGAAGAGAATGTGGCAAGACATATCTATGTTTAGAAATGTTCACAAAGAGGAGGAAGATGAGGGCATGGTCCTAGAAGTGTTTAGTTTACATAAAATTCACTTAAATTATGTCATCTCTGCAGAGACATTATAACGTGTCTTCTCACATTGCTTTCATGTTTTATTTCAAAGAACTTTAATATATGTTGTTTCAGATAGAATACAAATATCACACACACACACACACACACACACACACACACACACACATATATATATATATATATATATATATATATATATATATATATGCTACAACTCAGCAATCAACTGGACCTCATTCCCCATTATATTATTAATATGAACATAGCACTTCAGAAGGTCTGCCTAACCACTATTCACATCAGTTACAACAGGTACTTTAACTTTTCTTTATGATGATTGGAGAATATGCTGAGGAAAATATCTTCACTGTTACATTCCCCTCTTGACTAATGAAATAATAATTCTATGGCTCCCTTTTCTATATATGCCATCTGTGCTGCATGCACTTAGCAACATAAAGTTTTATATTGCTCTCTGGACACTGGTAACAATAGTACTCATCACACCTTATGTAAGGAGTAATTTTCCTTTTGTTGTGTAGCCCACAAATCTCAGTGATATTCAGAGAATCCCAAACACCATTAATTCAAATGAATCACTTTTCTTAGAAAGAAAAAATTCTGAGATGATTGCAATAAAAACAGTAAAACCAAGACATTTTATACCATTTGATAATTTAATTAAGCAAAAGTTAGTAAACTCATAATTCTACATAAGGAGGGCAATACAGTTAATGATAGTAATTGTGAAAAATAAATTTTCTTGTCAGGTTGACTGCGTCTAGACTCACCTAGGAGACAAACCTCTGAGCATACCTATACAAGATTCTCTTGATTATGTTACTTGATGTGGGAAGGTCCACATTAAAGTGCTGAAGCTATCTGAGCAACAGAATTTAATTTCCTCTGCTTTCTATTTGTGAGTACAACTCAACCAGTTACTTTCTCAGGTTCCTGAAACCTTCATTTCCCCATCATGGTATGATGTACCTTTTCTGAGTCAAAAGAGAACCCTTTCTCCGTTAACCTCAATTTTTTTAAGGAGGGTTTATCACAATAGGAACAGAAACCAAGACAAACTCTCCTTCACATGACTGGCCAGGATATTCCATCACGTTTTGTTTCTGCAGCTCTTCCTATCAAGACACAGTTTGCTTTCCTACCTAGTGAATGCAAGCTGGCTTTGTGAATTCCTTCTTTCTTTTTAAATCTTTTTTAACAGACCAGTGTTTATGCCCTTCTCAGTCTGCTCTCTGTTCCACATCCCATACCTTCTGCCTCTCCCCAGCCCTGTCTCCAAGAAGGTGTCCTCAACCCCCCAATTCCCCACCACCACCCCAACCCCACCAGACCTCCCACTCCCTGGGGCCTCAAGTCTCTTGAGGGTTAGGTGCATCTTCCCTAAGTCCAAACCCTGCAGTCCTCTACTATATATATATGTGTTGGGGGGCCTCATATCCACTGGTGTATACTGTCTGGTTAGTGGCTCAGTGTCTGAGCAATCTCAGGGGTCCAGGTTAGTTGAGACTGCTGGCTTTCCTATAGGGTCACCCTCTTCCTCAGCTTCTTCCAGCTTTTCCCTAATTGAACCGCAGGGGTCACCAGCTTCTTTCCATTGATTGGGTGTAAATATCTGCATCAGACTCTTTCAGCTGCTTGTTGGGCCTTTCACAAGGCAGTTATGCTAGGCTCCTGTTTGTAAGCACACCATAGCATCAGTAATAGTGTAGCCTTGAGTTCTCCCCTTAAGCTGGATCCCAATTTGGGACTGTCACTGAACCTCCTTTCCCTCAGTCTCTTCAGAAAGAAACAATTCTGGGTCAGAGTTTTGAGTGTGGGATGGCAACCCTATCCCTCACTTGATGCCCTGTCTTTCTGCTAGAGGTGGGTTCTACAAGTTTCCTCTCCCTACTTTAGGTCTCTCCCTTTGAGTCCTTGGTATCTCTCACCTCCCAGGTCTCTGGTACATTCTAGAGGGTCCTCCACCTCCTACCTCCCAAGGTTGCCTGTTTCCATACTGGTCCTCAGGGCTTCAGTCCTGTTCTCTCCTTCACCCAATACCTGATCATGTTCCCCTCTTCCCCTCCCTGTCTTCTTTTCCACACAGATCCTCCACCCCCCACCCTAACCATGACTGCTTTCTTCTTCCTCCAAAGTGAGACTCAAGCATCTTCAGGGAAGTTCCAGGTCGAGCCTGTAGCTTGCCTTGCTCATTATCTTTCCTAACATCAGAAACCAGAACAGCTTAGCTCTGAATAAGCCTAGATTAGTTTTCCAGAGATTGACTCCATGTGGCACAGTGACAAGACATCCACTTAGGGATGTTCAATCTACCCATAATTCAGTGACTATGACAGTTGCCACAATATGTAAGAAAAGAGAACCTAGTAACCAATGTTTGAGGCTGAAAAATTTCAATCAACAAATTATGTAGTTAATTCATGCACCCCTTGCAATGATCACTTATTGTTTTAAATGTGTCAAGCTACTCTGTTTTCGTAAAGCTGAGTAGGCGATACAAGTAGAAACCCAAAGCGAGACAGGATAGAAACAAATTACAACAGCTTCCAAAATGCCATAGAACATTCTCGAGGAATTCTAGAAAACAGGGAATCAAAGATGTTTTTGTTTGCTTTCTGTTCGCTTCTTTTTATATGGTGACCATTCTATTCTGTCTTACTGGGTCTGTTGAAAAAACCATTACTTAGCTTATTGGGTCAATTGCGTACTGTTCAATAAACAGTTGAATCACATTTTATAAAAAGTCTGAACTTTGTGATTCTTACTGAAAGACATTTGTCAGACACAGATAATAAAGACAAAGAGCTCTGTTCACAAGTGATAATAGCAGTCTCTTACTTAGATCAAGAGGATTATGGTTTTAAACACAAGTGGTTGGCGAATGGTACCAATTCCCTCTACCATATGGATTATGCATTAATCCTCATCATAGTTAAGTTTACTCTGTTCTCTGAAGTGAATATACCTGAATACCCAAATACTCCTTTCTATGAGTTCTCTTCTTTGTACTTTGGCAATGCTCAAATCACCTTATCACAAGACAAAACCTCACCTACTATGTATGATGACCTTTCATGGTAACACTATTTTTTGTTTGTTTGTTTTTTTGACACAGGGTTTCTCTGTGTAGTCCTGGCTGTCCTAGAACTCACTCTGTAGACCAGGCTGGCCTCGAACTCAGAAATCTGCCTGCCTCTGCCTCCCAAGTACTGGGATTAAAGGCATGCGCCACCACCGCCCGGCTCATGGTAACACTATTTGCAAAGTGATAAGTGATAAGTGATAATCTCCTGTAATTTCAATTTTAATATTTTCAAAATTGAGCAGTCCAGGAAGATCTACCAATTATGTATAAGGTGGAAAGTTGACATAAATATAAAGAATCTTAAAAATTGAATTCAGCTATCATGCTTGGGTTTCTTACATGTATATTTAAAAGAAAAGAGACATGTTTTAAATTACACACACATGTATGTATACATATATGTATATACATAAACACACACACATACACACACACACACACACACACACACACATATATATATATATATATATATAGTTAATTAGTTAGTGGCAACATTGTGAAGGCTGTTCTCCCTAGGTACTTCTACATGATTTCAGAGGATCAAACTTAGTCACTAAGTCTGCCTAGAAAGTACCTTTCCCCATTGAGCTATATTGCTGGTGCAATATATCTATTGACATCATATTTGCTAAGTTTTTATATTGCCCATATATATATATATATATATATATATAAACACGTAAATAATAAAAACAAAAAAAAGATAATGAGAATAACAATGAGTCATCTCTAGGATTCTATAAACTGAGGAATTGAAAAATCTGCTTGTTTCTGAAAATAGTTATTATTTAACTGTCTTGACTTCAACAATGGCAGTATGTGAACAACTTATAAAAATACATCAGGTATATATATTCAATCCATTTTCAAAAGATATAATCAATTCCAAAAGATACGTCTGTTGAGTTTGATGGTTATGAAAAGATGCTCTTTGTACATTTTGAGCTTTATTGTATGATTTAATATTTCTTCTGCAAAGCAATAATGTGGGTGAGTGTAGCTCCAATGAACTCTGGAGCTTGTATTTCTTGCATGAGTTGCAGGGGATCATTTTTATGTAATGTTTCTTATTTTTTTAATAGTATGTATTTTGCAATGTATGTTGATTTCAAATTGTTTGAAGAGGATATTTTGACAGATTTATAGTAAGAACACAATGCATTATTTATGTGTGTATTTACCTTTGAAAAGATAGTTCTTGCTTGAGTATATATTTATAAAACAAATGAATAAGCAGATATGAAGTAACCATGACATTTGTCTTTTTCATTACTTTCTGTTTGTGTCTGGTAATCATGTATCCATGAAAAATACCTTGAATTTCTCATATAAAATTATATTTAACAAAAGATTATGAACAAAAAGTGACTGTTTCAAACCAATGGAATTTCTATATATCTTCTAATTTTGTTTTCTTTTTATTGAAAATAGATTTCCTATAACCAGCCCAAATTGAGATGGATCCAATGAGCAAACCCAAAACCCTAACACTATTAATGATACTCTATTCTGTTTGCAGACAGGAGCATGTAGTCTTATAAATGGCTCCACCCAGCAGCTGACTCAGACAGATACAGACACCCACAGCCATACTGTGCATGGAGCTTAGGGACTCTTATGGAAGAATAAGTGGAAGGACTGATGGCCCTGAAGAGGATAGAAACTCCACAGGAAGATGAACAGAGTCAACTAATTTGAACTCTTGGTGCTCTCAAAGTCGGAATCACCAACCAAAAACATACACCAGCTAGACATAGGATTCCGTGCACATGTGTAGCAAATGTGAAGCTTGGTCTTCGTGTTGGTCCTAAACACCTAGAGCAGGGCCTGTCCAGAAAGCTGTTGCATATATATGGGATATGTTCTTCTAGATGGGCTGCCTTATCTGGCTTCAGTGGGAGAGGAAGGGTCTAGCCTTATAAAGACTTGAAGTGCAAGCGTTGGGGAATACCCCGAGGTTCCCCATGTGCTCAGAAGAAAAGGAGCAGTATGGGGAAAGGATTGTAGGAGAGGGTGACCTGGAGGTGGTCAGTAAGCAGGATGTAAAGAGAATAAGTAAAAATAAGTAAAAACATTAAATAAATACAAAAAGAGATGATAGATTACTTCTCACATAAAACATACTGATTACAGAGTCCCCTTTCTCTACTCCCAGGTCCTCCCAACCTCTTTCAGGTCCACTCTCTTTCTTCCTATTATTAGAAATTAAATGTGCTACTATGTGTTGATAATATGAAATGGAATATAATGTAATAAAATATAATAAGATAACACAAAAATTAACAGATCAGAAAAAAAGAAAAAGCAAGCAAACAGAAAAAAAAGGAAAGACCCCAAGAGAAGACACAAGAAACAGAATCCTGTTCATTTGCACACTCAGTCATTTTATAAAAACATTAAACTGAAAGACATAACATATGTGAAGGACCTATAGGGTAAATAAAGAAGAGAGAATATATAAATAAAATTAAATTAAAATCTAAAATACAAAATATTTAGAAAATATTTTTAAAATTGAGAAAGGACACCATGAGAAAAAATGGAAGACCCCCAAGTAGGCCATATTGAATCATGGAACATCCAAACTTGATTTGGAGTTCATTTTCTGTTGGCTATCTCCATTAGGCATGCATGCAACTTACTCTTTCTTTTTAATAAAGCTAAATATTGGTCTGGAGAGATTGCTCATTGGGTAAGAGAACTGACTGCTCTTCCAGAGGACCTGAGTTTAATTCTCAGCAACCATATGGTGGTTCATAACCATCTGCAATCAGACCAGATGTGTGTCAGAAGAAAGCAACAATGTACTAACATATATACAATAAATAAATCATATACATATGTATTTGTGTACATATATCACTAAATATTTATTTTTCATTAAGTTATTTACGTTGCATCCCAATCACAGCTTCCTCTACTACAATCTTTCCTTCTCCCCCTCAAACCCTTTCCTTTCTCTTCAGAGATAAGGAAGCCTCCCATGTATAACAACCTACCTTAGCATATTAAGTTGCATGAGGGCTAGGTGTATCTTCTGTTGAGACTAGACAGTGCAGCCCAGTTGAGGGAAAGGGTTCCAAAGGCAGGCAGCACAATCAGAGACAGCTCCTGTCTCTCCTGTTAGAAGACCAAGGGAAGATAATTAGATCTCACTGAGAAGGGGAAATGGAAGAAACATCAGGTGTGGACAGAAGGAGGGAAAAACGTGGGTGATGGAAGTAAGGAGAAAATAAGAGGAGGATTCAAGTCTTGGGAGGACAGAGAGAACTGGGAGGGAGAACTGGGATAGGTGGAGGGTAGCATCTCTGGGAGGAGCTAGAAGCTAAGACAATGGAAATTCCCAGAAATCTCTGAGAGTGACCCTAGCAACATCTCCTAGCAATAGAGGATATGGAACCTAAAACAGCTTCCTCCTTTAACCAAACCAGACTCTCAATAGACGAATGGGTACATCCAGCTAGCCAAAAACCCCTCAATCTACAATTTATCCTGCCTATAAGATGTGCAGCGATAAAGATGGAGCAGAAATTAAGGGAATGGCCAACCAATTACTAGCCCACCTTGAGACCCACACTATAAGAAGGAGCCCATCCCTGACACTATTAATGATATTCAGCTATACTTGCAGACAGTTGCCTAGCATAACATTCATCTGAGAGCCTTCACCCAGCAGCTGATAGAAACAGATCCAGAGACCCACAGCCAAACATAGGAAGGGTGGAAGAAACCAGACAGGTCAAGGATACCATGAGAAAACCTATAGAATCAACTAACCTGGGCCCATAGGCTCTTAGAGAGACAGGACCCCCCACCAGAGAGCATGTATGGGATGGACCTAGGCTCCTTAAATATATGTAACAGCCTACTCTTAGGAGTAGTTTGTTTCCCCAGTGAGACTTTCTTTGAATTAAAGTAAATTTTCAGTTACAAGTAGTTATCATTTGGAGACTGTTTCTGGGTTATCAACGTGTCCATTTCTCTTTTCAGCTCTAGGATGCTAACTGGGGAAAATCCAAGCAGATCCTGTGCATACTGCCTTAGTATCTGGTCATACGTGTGCTGATTATGTTGATTCACAGGGTCTTGAGTTTTGGTGTCCTCCACCCCTCCTGGTTCTTGGACTCTTTCTGCCTCTTCTTCTTCTTCACTGTTTCCTAATCCCCGAGGGGAAGAATTTGATATACACATCCCATTTAGGGCTGAGTGTTTCAAGGCCTCTGACTTTCTGCATGTGATATCTGGTATGGGTCTCAGCATTTGTTACCATCTGCTGCAGGAAAAGGCTTCTCTGTTGATGGATGAGCAAGACATTGATCTCCAAGTATTTAGGAAAATTCTTTTTCAGACAAATAGCATTTGATTTTATTCTATCTCTGGGCTACCCAGATTTTGTTCTTGGTCCCACAAGTTGTGTCAGGTATGGGTGACCTTTCATGAAGTGGTAATTGGTTGATTACTCTTGCAAACTTGGTACTACCATTGCCCTAACATATTTTTCAGGCAAGACATAAAAAGGTTTGGACATGATTGTACATGACTTACATTTCTCATTTTGTAGTGTGCACAATGCCTTTCTGTACCACGGATACTAGTATGTTAGTGTAAAGGATCTATGTAGGATCAGCTCAACTTTCCCCGTAATGATGTGTAGGTGTTGTCTTAGCTAATGAAGTCTTGTAGTCAGTTTTTGGAGAACAACCTGTTGCCTTGGCAACAGCTTGGGTATTTAGGGGTTATCTTGGGACTCCTTTAGCCAACAAATCAATCAGATATAACTTATACTCTGATCCGAAATTTTCCATCAGTGGCAAGGGTTGTCAAATCTTGTCTCTCTCTTCCCCCTTAATTTGGCAACATCTCTCTCATATATGTATCTATGGAAGTGGTTTTTTTCCATATTAACCTTCAAATGACCATTACTTTTAGCTATCTATCCCTGTATTCCCTTCTGCATCTGCCTCTATATTTCTTCCCACTTGATAAGCAAATTTCAGATTCCCCCATCCATCCATAACTATCTACTCTATTTTGCTTTTCTAGGTAGATCTCCCATAAACCATACTTAAAATATGTAAATGAGTGTTATATTTTGAAAGAAATTAGGAGAGTTATTTTCTGTAAGCCCTTAATTAATAAGTGCATATCTAATTTTCCTGTATTAAACAACTAACTGAAAATGTTACCGATGTTAATCTCAACTGTCAATTTGATGAAATACAGAATAACCTGAGAGAGATGGCTCGAGGGATGTCTATCAAGAACTGTTTTGATCCATTTCCAGTCCTGAATTCTTAAGTGATTAATAGGAGAAAGAGAAAGAATTTAGCAGTCACCACTTTTTGCTTCCTGACTGCAGAGGCAATGTGACCAACCACCTCAAGCAACTCTTGCTATGACCACTGCTCAGAATAGACTTAAACTATGAGCCAGGGAAAGAACTTCCTCTTTTAAGATGCTAATTTTAGAAGTCTTTATCATAGCAAGTAAAAAAGCAAGGCAGTGATTTTTCTCTTTTGCCAATTACCCTTTATGAATTACGTCTCAACTATAGAAGACCCTTATCAGTTCTAATTATTGCTTTGGATGACAGCAATAGTATCTTTGTTGAACAGTAAAAATAGTGGCATCCAATTGCTGAGTGTAAACAGGAAAGTTTTCTAGAATAATACTATGAAGTGTCTGGAAATGTGCATTCCTTTTTTTTTTCTTTGCAGGCCACAGGTAGGAGTCTGTAACATTGACTGATTCGGCTTGCCACCCTAGGACCACATAAAACTCATATTTTAATATCAGGCATTGCTGTTTAAAGGTAATTATCACATCCATGTTTACTTATCCTATATTTATAAGAGTAACTAAATTATGGGTATTATTTTGCAAGCTAAAACTAACCATATTTTTAGTTCTTTTTTTTTTTAAATGTTGAATTTGCTGACTATTTTTAAATCATCAAAGTCTTAGAGCATGTCTTCTTCTAAATTTCTTATGCAAAGTTTTTCAAAAGTCTTACTCAAAATTTCAAATTGTAGGGATTCCCAAATTAAAGCTAAGTTTCAGTATTATAATTTATTTTTTAAAATTAATTAATTCATTTCCTTTAAATCCTGATCACAGCTTCCTCCCCCTTCTCTCTCTAAGTCCCTCCTTCTCCCTTCTCCTCCCCACATGCTTCTAAAAGAAGGGGAGGCATCCAATGGATATCAGCCTTCCTTGGCATATCTATTTGCAGTAGTATTAGGTACATTTTTTTCTATTAGGCCTAGACAAGGCTGCCCAGTTAGTGGGGAAAGATTCAAAGGCAGGTAACAGAGTCAAAGACAGACACTGCTCCAGGTATTAGGGATCCTACATGAATATATATGTGTAAGGGGCCTAGGTCCATCCCTTGCATACTCTCTGGTTGGTGGTCAGTCTCTGTGAGCCTCTGTGATGCCAAGCTAGATGATTCTGTAGGTTTTCTTGTAGGATGTCATTGTGTTGACATAAATACAGACAGGTTGATCAATTGAAATGAATCAAAGATTCAGAAATAAACCCACACACTTATGAACACTTGATTTTTTTTTAACAAAGAAGCAAAAACTATGCAGTGAAAAAAAAAAAGACAGCATCGTCAAAAACTGGAGCTGGTCTAAATGTATATCTGCATATTTAAGAATGTAAATAGATCCATAACTATCACCCTGAACAAAAGTCAAGTCCAAGTGGATCAAAGACCTAAACATAAAACCAGATATACTAAATCTGAAAGAAGAGAAAGTAGGGAATAGCCTTGAACACATAAGTTGTTGCCTTATGCCCTGGACTGCACTCCACTCAGCTGTACTCTTGCTTGAGGGTTGGAGATGAGGTGGCATAATAGACTCCAGGAGCAGATGAGAACACCACAGCAGGCTTGTTTATTAATTCTTAGGGAATGCCCTTTCTACCCTCCACACTAATCCCATTGGTCCCAAAAAAGTGTGTCTTTCAAGTAACAGTTCATGAATGGTTGTCACTGTCTGCCTCAACAACTATTAGGCTTTCAGGCAGTTTTTAATTTGGTCCTCATGTGGAAATTGCCTTCATGGCTGCCCCTGACCTTGATGTGGATGCAGCCACATAAAGCCGCTTTGTCACTAAGGCCAGACATTCTTTCTACAATAGGTGGAGAACACAACTTCCTGACTACAACAGCTTAGGCACTAAGGTCAACAATTAATAAATGTTTACCCTTTGAGTAGAGGAAAGCTACTGATTTCTTTGAGTTAATTTTCTATCTAGCTGTTCTGCCAAAGTTGTTTATCATCTGTAGGAGTTCTCCCATGCATTATTAATTTTTTTTGGATTGCTTATGTATACTATCATATCATCCACAAATAGTGATATTTTAACTTCATCCTTCCCAATTTGTATCCCTTTGATCTCCTTTTGTTGTCTAATTGCTCTGGCTATAACATCAAATAATGTATTGAATAGATAGAGAGTGGGCAGCCTCATCTTGTCCCTAATTTTAGTTGAATTGCCTCATCTTTCTCTCTATTTAGTTTGATGTTTGCTATTGGTTTGCTGTATATTGCTTTTATTATGTTTTGGTATGGATCTTGAATTCCTGATCTTTCCATTACTTTTAATATGAAGGGGTGTTGTATTTTGTCAAAGGCTTTTTCAAATATCCAGTGATATGACAGTGTGTTTTTTCTTTGTGTTTGTTTATATAGTGGAATATGTTGGTGCATTTCCTTATATTGAACCATCCCTGCATCGCTGGCATGAAGCCTACTTGATCTTGATGAATGACCATTTCGATGTGTTCTTGGATTTGGTTTGCAAGAATTTTTTGAGTATTTTTGTATCAATATTCATGGACAAAATTTGTCTGAAGTTTTCTTTATTTGGGTCTTTGTGTATTTTAGGTATCGATGTAATTGTAGCTTCATAGAAATTATTGGGTAGTGTTCATTCTGTTTCTATTTTAAAGAATAGTTTGAGAATTATTGGTATGAGGTCTTTCTTGAAGTTCTGATAGAATTCTATACTAAAACCATCTGGTCTTGGGTATTATTTGGTTGGGAGACTTTTAATGACTGCTTCTATTTCTTTAGGAATTTGGGAACTGTTTAGATGAGTTATCTGATCCTGATTTAACTTAGATACTGGATATCTGCCTAAAATCATTCTTCCCAATAGTCACAAATAATATAATATATCTTGTTGTGACTCAAACCAAGCAGCTGAAAGATCTGTATGATAAGAACTTCAAGTCTCTGAAGAAAGAAATCAAAGATGTCAAACAATTGAAAGATCTCCCATGCTCATGGGTTGGCAAAATTAACATAGTAAAAATGGCCATCTTACCAAAAGTAATCTACAGATTCAATGCAATCCCCATCAAAATTCCAAATCAATTCTTCACAAATATAGAAAGAGCCATTCTCAACTTATTCTGCAATAACAAAAAGCTCAAGATAGAAAAAAACATTCATAAGAATAAAAGAACTACTGAGGGAATCGCCATCTCTGACATCAAGCTATACAACACAGCAATAGTGATTAAAACTGCATGGCACTGGTACAGAAACAGACAAGGAATATAAACAGAAATATAATTGAAGACCCAGAAATGAAACCACCCATTTATGGTCACTTGATCTTTGACAAAGAAGCCAAAACCATCCAGTAGGAAAAAAAAAAAAAGCATTTTCAACAAATGTTGATGGTTAAACTGGCTGTCTGCATGTAGAAGAATGCAAACTGATCCATTTTTATCTCCTTGTACAAAGCTCAAGTCTAAGTGGATCAAGGACTTCCACATAAAACCAGATACACTGAAACTAATAGAAGAGAAGGTGGGATAGAACTTGTATGACATTGGCACAGGGGAAATTTTTCTGAACACAACACAACAGCTCATACTCTAAGATCAAGAATTGACAAATGGAACCTCATAAAATTGAAAAGCTTCTGTAAGGCAAAGGACACTGTCAACAGGACAAAATGGCAACTCAGATATTAGGAAAAGATCTTTAGCAATGCTACATCCAATATATACAAAGAACTATAGAATACAAACTTCAGAGAACCAAATAACCCTATTAAAAATGGAGTACAGAGCTAAATAATGAGTTATCAACTGAGGAATCTCACATGGCTGAGCGGCACTTAAAAAAATGTTCAACATTCTTAGTCATCAGGGAAATACAAATCAAAAAGATCCTGAGATTCTACCTCACACCATTTAGAATGTCTAAGATCAAAATCTCAGGTGACATCAGATGCTGGCAAGGATGTGGAAGAAGAGAAACACTCCTTCATTCCTGTTGGAATTTCAAGCTGGTCAACCACTCTGGAAATCAGTCTGGTGGTTCCTCAAAAAGTTGGACATAGTAATACCTGAATTCCCAGCTGTACCACTCCTGGGCATATAACAAAAATATGCTTCAAAACATAACAAGAAAACATGCTCCACTATGTTCATAGCAGCCTTATTTATAACAGCTAGAAGCTGGAAAGCACCCTGATGTTTCTCAAATGAGGAATAGATACAGAAAATGTAGTACATTTACACAACTGAGTACTCTTCAGCTATTAAAACCAATGACTTCATGAAATTCACAGATAAATGGATGGACCTATAAAAATATCATCCTGAGTGAGGTAACCCAGTCACATAAAAACACACATGGTATGTATTCACTGATAAGTGGCTATTAGCCAAAAAAGCTTGGAATACCCACACTATAACTCACAGACCATATGAAACCCACAAAGAAGAAAGAACAAAGTGTGGGTGCTTCAGTCCTATTCAGAAGGGGGAAGAAAATAATCTCAGGAGGTAGAAGGAGGTAGGAATCTGGCCTGGAGAGAAGAGGGGGAGAAAAAAGGAGTACAGGATCAGGTGTGGGAGAAGATGGGGGGCAAGTACACAGGGTCAGGAATTTGAATGGAGGTGTATAGCAGTGGGGGATGGGGAACTGGAGGTAGCCACTAGAAAGTCACAGATGCCATGGACTCAAGAGGTTTCTAGGATACAACAGTGAGGACATTAGCTGAAATGCCCCCCCCCCAAAAAAAAACAAAAACAGGAGTTGGAACTTGTAGAGACCATGTCCATTGGATAGGCAAGGCCCCGAATTGAGGGA
Source organism: Arvicanthis niloticus (assembly GCF_011762505.2). Taxonomy (NCBI): domain Eukaryota; kingdom Metazoa; phylum Chordata; class Mammalia; order Rodentia; family Muridae; genus Arvicanthis; species Arvicanthis niloticus. Next base: position 19,540,818 of record NC_047672.1, read on the forward strand.
TGGAGCCACCTACTCATCTCAAAAATATTAATCCAGAATTGCTCCTGTGAAAAGGAAATGTAGGGACAAAGAATGGAGCAGAGACTGAAGAAAAGGCCATCAAGAGACTGCCCCACCTAGGGATTCATCCCATCTTCAGATACCAAACCCAGACACTATTGCTGATGCCAAGAAGCACTTGATAATACAAGTCTGGTATACCTGTTCTCTGAGAAGCTCTGACAGAACCTGAACAATACATATATGGTTGCTCATAGCCAACCATATACTGAGCATGAGGACCACAATGAAGGTGTTAGGGGAAGGAATGAAGGAGCTGAACCCCCTAGGTAGATCAACAATATCAACCAACCAGATCTGCCAAAATGTCCAGGGACTAAATCACCAACCAAAAAGTACACATGGAGGGACCCATGGCTCCAGCCGCACATTTAACATAGGATTGTCTTAACTGGCATCAATGGAAGGGGAGCCCCTTGGTCCTGTGGAGGCTTGATGTCCCAGTGTAGGGGAATGAATGCTAGGGTGATAATGTGGAAGTGGATGGGTGAGGGAGGGATATCTTCATAGGAGAGGGGAGAAGGGAGAGGGAGGTTGTGGAGGGGAAACTGAAAAGGGGGATGACATTTGAAATGTAAATAAATAACATAACCAATAAAAAAGAAAAAAATCAATTGATAAATGGGACCTTATGAAAATCTTTAGTAAGGCAAAGGACACTATCGATGGGACAAAATTGAAGCCTACAGAATAGTAAAATATTTTCACCAACACTACATCAAACAGAAGAAAGATATTGAAAGCATATAAAGAATTCAAGTAATTAAACACCAACAAATGAAATAACAAAATGAAAAGTGGGGTACAGAACTAAACTGAACAGTGGAATCTCTAATGGCAGAGAAACACTTAAAGAAATGTTCAGCATTCTTAGTTATCAGAGAAACATAAATCAAGACAACTTTGCAATTTGATCTTATACCCATCAGAATGGTTAAGATCAAAAACTCAAGCAGCAGCTCATCTTGGTGAGGTTGTGGAGCAAGGAGAACACTCTTCTATTGCTGGCAGGAGGGCTAAATTGTACAGCCAAAGTGGAAGTCAATTTAACAGCTTCTTAGAAAGTTGGCAATAGATATACTTCAAGACACAGCTATACCACTGGTGAGTATATACCCAAAAGATGCTCCATCATCTACAAAGACACTTGCTCAACTATATTCATAGCAGCTTTATTCATAATAGCCAGAAACTGGAAACAACCTAGATGTCCCTCAACGGAGGAATGGATAAAGAAAATGTCTCACATCTACACAATGGAATACTACCCACTACTAAAATCAAAGACATCTTGAAATTTGGAGAAGAATGGATGAACTAAAAAACATCCTGAGTGAGGTAAGTCAGGCCCAGAAAGACAAATATAATATTTACCCATGTATAAGTGGATATATTAAAAAGTAAAGTTTTTGAGGCAAAACAAAAACATAACAATTACTAATCACAACCAGATGACAAGTTTTTATTTCTCTCTGTTTTTTCAAGTGACACAATAATCAATTCCATCTAAGTTATCATCTTGAACCTCTGCTTTCTCCTTGTTTGTCGTTACTTCTCAATTAGAATCCATTATCTGGTCTTCTCAGTACTACCTAAGAAGTGTTTTTTTTTTTTTTTTTTTTTTTTTTTTCAAACTCTATTGATGTGAGTATAAGTACAAGCTATTCTGCTGCCATCTTTGCTCAGGACCACTGCAATTACAGTACTCTGTGAGCCATTCTTAGTACAATACATAAAGTAGTCTTCAGACTTCATCAATGCAAAACACTGGCTAGAGACTTTCTTGGAATCACCTCATCTCTTGTGGTGCTTACTTTGATGTCACAAGCATCATCTGATATCACCTTACTTCTTAGTAAGTTCTGTATTTAAGGACCTTTTATACTTCTTAAAAATGGTATATTTTCTTCCTTTGGAGCATTCAGCAATTTCCTTGACTTACCAAGATTTAACCTACTGAATAGCACTGGGGAAATTTAGGATCCAGATATCTTCCTACCAAGTTCTCTTTTGTAAGGCACTTGATTTTCTAGTACAACTTTATGCTCCAAATACAAAAATAATAAAAAATAGTATTTTCCTGCCTGCCCTTCAGTGAGTTATTTCAATAAAAATCCGTACTTATTGTTATTGCAAAATGATGCTTAGGAAAACAAGTGCGTAGGAACTTGATTTGCTCGATGTTGGTAGGGTTATTACTTCTAGCCCTGTCAGTAAACAAAATGGGAAATATATTTTTGAATAGGCAGACATCAATATTTATTATCTATACCTGGTATCAGAAGACCCTGTAGGTTCCCTCTGAGAACACAGCTCCATTCCACACCACAGTCTTCATTTTCACTTTCTCCGTTCCTTGTCTGTTATTTTCCCCCTCTGATGGTGATTCTCACTGTTCAAAATATTTGTACTAACTATATTTATTTGTTCAATCCTAAGCTACCAGAAGTAAAGTGTACGTGGGCCTCTGACACAAATTGATGAATACCTTTTTAAGTAACTTGGTGAAAAGAATCACAACATATTAATTCCGTAGAAGTCCTTTTTTTCTGGTAATATAATTCTGGGCTCAACAAGTCCTATTTCAGGATACCATCCAAATATCTTCATACTCTCAAGGCTTGTAATAAAAAAAAAAAATAAAATAAAATAAAATAAAATAAAAACACTTTCCTAAAATTGAATCTTGTTCTATTGTTGTTCATTTCATGGGTTACTGAAATGTATTCATTGCCTGTTGTCTTTAGTCATTTAAATGTAAAGTATACGGGGGTTTGCTTTTATTTTGTTATTTCTGCATGCCATTTACTGGGTTTTCAGGTCTGTAATATGGTATTTGAAATTATTTTGTGATTGTTTATTACTTAACTCTTCTGATATTTTTCCATTTTCTCTCTCTTTGACTCTAATTGTCTGTGTGCTGTTTTATATCGATTATTACAAATTGGCCTCTATCCTTCGGATGTTGATGTCTGTCTAAAAAGAACGCTTTGTACTAATTTTCTCTTCAGTAAACCACTTCCTAGGTTGCTTTCAAGTTCACTGCTGAGCTTTAAGCCCCTTCTGTTTGAGGTATACTGCTGTCTATGTTGACTAGATACTTCTTTCTATGCTTGAGGACATTAACATTAGCATTGGCTCTCACCGTGTCTTCAGAGATTTTTCATAATAATATAGAGGAGGAAGCCATTTATGCCTGACCTCTTTGTACTAGATGGTTTCCATATAAATTATTGGTATCTCAGTTGGCTGCTTCATTCTTTGAAAAGGTGTTCCTTGGTATGTCTCATGACAGTATGTTTTGCTTTTCTTACTGTTTGTTTTTCATGCTTTTTCATAAAATTATGAATATTATATATAGATTTTGAGCCATGTAGCATTAGATTGCAAGAATGGACACAAGTCTTTCTCTGATGAAATTTAGTTTATGTTGTTGGATCAGCCTGTTCTACCATTCAGCTATTTGTAAGTTTTGTTACCAGTACAGTTACAGCTTGTACAAATCTTAAGTTTTACAGCATTATCTTTAGATAGAATGAAGATTAGAGGCTGTGGAGTTTATATTAGAAAAGATCTCCATATATTTGCCACTAACCAGTAATAAAGTGATGGCTATTAGAGTGTGGCCATTTAAATTAGAGAGATGCGTTAGGTTATAGGGACCTGAAGTGTTAAGTAGACTGCTATTTTGGGAAGCATGTTTCTATGTTTGGACGCTGGCTGCTATGGGAGAAAGCAGTCTGCTCTGATGGGAGATGAACTACTACGTTTTAGACTGTTGTAGTAGTCGGTGGTGTAATGTGCTGGTAGGTGAGTTGCTATGGTTAAGAGTAGACAGTTGTTTTTGAAGGAAGACAGCTGTAGTTGGTGGTGAACAGCTGAGAGCTACTGAGGTGGAAGGTGAACTGCTGTGGTAGTAAACAGGTTCTATCAAATGCACGGGGTGCACCCTGAATTGTTCTGTGCTCAAGCCTGATCTTATCTTTACGATTTTGAGTTCTATAATAGTACACTGACTTCGTGTCCTTCAATATTCATCTATGTGTGGCTTTCAAAACCATTCATGTTTCTTTTTTCATATTTAGCATTTATCCCCTCGGTGTCATGTGTGCTGTGACAGAATATATGTTTGAGCTTAAAATAATAACACAAACTTTTAAAATTTAAAAATTAGTAAGTATTTTTAAATAGGTATAAGAAAAATTATCAATATATTTTTATTTTAAAAGATGTGTTGATAAATATTTTCCAGGGTCCATTATGAATAACATAATTAAATATATGTGAATTAGCAACGACCATTCTGCTAATGAATAAATAAAGTGAATCAAAATATATGGGTAAACATAAGTGAGAAAAAATATTTTTCATCCATTGTGTAAAAATTGTTTTTTTCTGAATGCAAGCTTAACAGTGATTTATTGTTTCATACGTGTATAATATAAAATATGTTGAATGGGTATGAATTTCTGTCCTCAGAATAATAAAAGTTTAATTTTGCATTCATTATTTACACAATATTATTCTCTGAATTTTAAGTATTTTAATGATTAGTTTTGTATAGATTTAAAAATGTTTATAGTAGTGATAATATAATACAGGGAAATAGAGAAGAACACCAAAAAAGCATACCATAGCTGTAGGCTGTTACGTGAGAATTACTGTTATTTACCTATTTATTCCATTAAACATATCAATAGATAGTAAAAAACAAAATCACCTTCTTCATTTATGAAACTTCAGGTTACATATAATGCCAACTGTTTTCTTCAGTATGGCAGGGTCATGTTTCTGTAGACAGTCTACCTTCAATCCAATTAATTGATAAGAAAATGAGTTAATTTTGAGTACTATGTGGAAAGGATTTTATTTAGTTAGTTAAAATTGAACATGGATCATCAATCTAGTTTTGAATTGTTTTAAGCAAGTGAAGAGATGGTTTTGGACAATTCATGGTTCCTCTAAAGAAGTGATGTAACAGGGAAAGGCACTCAAGCCAAGTTGATCAAAGGATGAACTACTGACAGATGTGCCACACACATACATGTATATGATCGCCTAGTTGTATCCATACACCCAGTCACAAATCATTTTTTCCGAATATGGACAGGAGGTTGACACTGAAGATGTGCTGTAGCTTTTGTCCCCAAAAATTTATTTACTTTTTCTTCACTTTACATCACAACTCCCCTCCCTCCTCTGCCCAGTCCTACCCCTTACATATCCCTCCCTGCATTGCATCCTTCCCCCAACTGAGGATAAAGGAACCCCTACCCCACCTGGTTCAGTACCACCCTGCCTTATTGACTTCTAGTCCGAGTAGGACAAGGCACATCTTCTTCCAATGGCCCCAGACAAGGCAGTCAGGTACAGTGAAGGGAATCCAATGGGAGTAGAAATCGAGCAGCCCCCGCTCTGGTTGTTAGGAAACCCACATGAAGATCAAGCTGCACATTTGTTACAAATGTGTAAGAGACCTAGGTCCAGCTCCTGAATGCTCCTTAGTTGGTGGTCCAGTCCTGAGCCCCCATGTTCCCAGGTGAGGTTACTCGCTAGGTCTTCTTGTGGGGTCCTCAAACTCTGCAGCTTGCCCACTTCTATCTTCCACTTTTCCACAAGATTTCCCTTCGTCTGTCTGATGTTTGATTATGGGTCTCTGCATCTGGCTACTGCTTCAGCTATCATTTAATTTTTAACATTTCTTTTGGGGGCGCAGAGGCACATGGTATGAATACAGAAGACAGAGGACAGCCTGCACAAATCAGTTTTCTGTTTCTATCCTGTGGGTTTCAGGGATTAAACTCAGGTGTTCAGGCTCGTTGGCTAAACTTTTTTAATGGAACGTGTTTTGTTTTGCTTTTAAAGGTAATCAATTTTTACATCTTATTTTATTTCAAAAGTTAGAAGCAATTACGGCATTTGCCATTGTTGTCTATAGGTAAATATTTGAAGTACAATAAAAAGGCATGCAAAGGTCCTGTGCTCAAAACAAGTGTCATATAACCAGGAATGTGAAGGAAATCCATTTGGCTTAATCATAGGGAACATGTAGAAGACGTTACTGTTTTAAGGGTTCTAGTGTATTTTCTTAGTTGTTATTCCTTCATGCCGTTTGCCAGTTTTTCAGATCTGTGATATAGCATTTGAAATTATTTTGTGATTGTTTATTAATTAACCTTTCTGATATTTTACCCATTTTCTCTCTCTTTGACTCTAACTTTCTGTGGATTAATAAAAATGTAATGTAATTTAGTATAAAGGAATTTAGCCTTACTTCATCTTTCTGTTCTTATTAGTCTTTTAAAATGTAGGTTACAAAGTAACAGGTTTCATTAGAGTATTTTCATACTTCATTCTTGTTTATCTTCCTCCATACACATATTTGAGAAACAACATGACAGCATGTGTAGGAAGAGTGATGGAGACATAAACCAGACTAGGGAAGATAAGTACAAGGTTTTCCATCGCATGTAGAAAACTCACTCTCTCTGTCTCTCTGTCTCTGTCTCTGTCTCTGTCTCTGTCTCTCTCTCTGTCTCTCTCTCTCTCTCTTTCACACACACACACACACACACACACATATTTAGAAACAAAACCAATCTTATGTAGCTGGGATTGAATATAATTTTGTTCTGTAATACCACATATGTTAGTCAATAGATCTTGAGACAATTCACTTTCTTTTGTAGTCTGCCCTCTTCCATAGCTCCTCCCCTTCAGCAGTTTCCTGTTTTTGTTAATGCCAGAACAGAATCAAGGTGCTTCTTTGCAGATTTTTTGCTTCCCACATCCTCTTCCTTATTTGTTTTTTGTCTTGTTTTGTTTTATTTTAAATTTTGACAATTTCATACAAATTCAGGCATAGATGTGATAAATGATCTCTAGGCTGCACCCCATGCTGTGGAGAGTTTGGTAGTAGTCTGTGAGCGGAGCCGAATCATTCTTTCCTGAAGATACTGGCAGGTTCCTCATAAGCTTATTTTTCCCATAAAAACTGTCCAATTTCTTCATTTCAGATTCGTGCCTTTCAGAACTCTGTCATAAGAAGTTCTGTGCAATGTCCTGTCTTCCAGGTCTTAATCTAATATCTTACAAGGCTTTCACTTTAATTGTGATGAATGGTAAGTTCTTCTGTTAGCCAGACCCGGGGGTGGGGGATAAATCAATAACTCTGAAAGATGGGGTTACAGCTACTGTGAATTTTATCTTTGAACAAACCCTTCATGCCTGTCCCTTACGAACTGGGTAATAATTTAGCCTGGGCTCCAAAAAAAAGCTATTGTATGTTAATGTGTGGCATTTTTAGTAGGTTTTCAAAATTGTTCAGCCAGAGGCTTACTTCTAGTGCTCAGCAAATTAGCACAAAAGGTAATGAGAAACTGACTGTAGGGGTGAGGGCAGACCTAGGGTGATGAGGCAGCAAAAGAGGACACAGAGAAAACTTTGGTTGATAGGGTACTTTAAATTTATGAGGGTGTCTTCAAGGACAAAGAACATTAGAGCTCTAAAGAGTCCAAATGTTTCAGAGTAAGAGGAAACAGCTGGTTTATTAAGAAAGAGAGAGAGAGAGAGAGAGAGAGAGAGAGAGAGAGAGAGAGAGAGAGAGAGAGAGAGAGAGAGAGGAAAGAAAGATGAAAGAAAGAAGGAAGAGAAACAATAACTATAATTGTTATAAAGAGAGCATAAATGCAACGTGTAAAATATTCTATTAATTGAAATGTTGACATAAGTATTGACTCTACAGAATCTCAAACTTGAGAAAGACACCTTAGAATCTTGCCATCTCCAATCTTTTAAGCTTATACTGAACTTGGAAATGTAAAGTAGTAATAAAACAAGAAGTAGACTTAACTCCAGAAAGATTTGGTTTTTATATTAAAGAGAAATTAGAAATACTTGAAAATGTTACATGGAATTGGTTGTTTTATGTTTGTTTGTATGTGTGTTTGTGTATGTGTATATGTATCCACATGAATATGTGTATGCATATCATATGTAGACAATATGTGGACATCAAATGTCTTCCCTGATAACTCTTCACATTATTGTTTTTTGAGACAGAGTATTTCAATGAACTTGTAGCTAGTCTGGCTAACCAATGGCCTCATACGCCACTCATCTCCCAAATATACATCTCCCCAATGCTGTTATTAATAGCATACATCATCGCACTAAATGATGTATGTTTTACATAGTTGCTAGGGATGGAACTCAGGATGATCATGGTCATGCAGCCCTCACTTACCAGCAAAGCCATTTCTTGAGCCCTCCATGGAATCTTATGACAAACATATCTGCTTACTTGGTCTTCTGAAATTTCACAAATGGTTAATAAGCCACTAATTCACTCTCTGTTTCTATACTTAGGAACTCTCTGGTTTAGTGCACTAACAGAACTTCGCAGAAGTTGATTTAAAGCTTCATGGCCTCTTTTTTAAAGTTCAGCTCAGGGTGATTTTAGAAAAATAAGTCATTTCACCTTCACAAGTTTCACTGACTTTACATTTGAATGATTTTGTTAGCTGGCTGATCTCTAGAGCCAAAGTCTATAGAAAGAAAAGCCCATGTGAAAAAGAAAAAAGTAGAAAAGAGAAGATATGTATAAAAAGCCACATAATTCAATTTGAAATGGAGGCTCACTTACTTCAATTATTTCTATTAAGTCAAGGTTTATAGATATGTGGTCATAGCAATTCTCCTAAGGCCAGCCTTGCATGCAATGCTCACTTTATATGAAATCAAAACAATAATTTAAGAGGCTCCAGAGATATGCAAATCCATTAGAAAAATCTACTTGGTTGCATCTGTTAGAATTAGAAATGAAGGAAAAAAGAAATAAAAGGAGAGAAAGAATTCAAATACAGGGCAAGCCCATCTACAAAGAAGCCTAAATGTACCCAAGCAATAGTTCTACCTTTTTACATTGAGAACTATTATATGTTTATATCTGAGTTACTGTTTCAACATAGTTTGGCAATTATATTCTTAAAAATTATCCAAGACTCTTTCTTAAACAGAAGATAATCATAAAACATACATATTTTACTTCTGCACTAATTGTTAACTTAATTCCATTGAAACATAAACAGAGAGGAATATTTTTATGTTAAAGGAAAAACCTATGTGAATCATATTTATATGCATATGATTGCCTGCATTAAAAATTAAACCCTGAATTCTAAAGATAATGTTTTAATATATTTTAAATGGTATAAGCAGCATATGACCCAGACCCTTTTGTTTTCCTCTCTCATCTCCCTGTAGAAGAGATCCACAACAAACAGAGAAAATCTGTTAAGTACTAGATTCAATTTCAATTTCCATGACATTTACTCCTTATATATCACATACAATATTGGGTCACATGACAGAATTAGTGACATTTTTATTATAATTAATCATATCAGTCCACTTCATAGTCAAAAAGTTACACTGGTTAATTGATTTTAGTTAGCTGAGTCTTTAGAAGCAGAACTTACTCTGGTTGATAAAACTGTAATTTATAGGTATTCAAGCTCAGGAAACACATGATAGAGACAGAGACCCACAGTGATACTCTATTGCTTCCTTGAAGATGAAGGTTTACAGAATGTTCATTGTCCTTAGAAATGAGGAAGGATTTCTCAAACAACATTCTGGAAGAAATGAGGGCCTTAGTACTACAAGCCAGTTTTCTTGGATTCTTCTACAACACTAAGTAGAATGGAATCTCTTTATGCTTCAGAAATAGTGGATCATTCCAAAGAACCAGAGCTCAAACTTATGAGAATTTAGACGCAATATAAACTCCTCTTTGTATGGTTAGTAATTGATGAATATTTTTCAAAATGCCAAGTTGTCAATGTTTTTATGAAAATAAAATACTAGTTCTGAAGTCTCATTAATGTTATATACAAAATTAAATTCAAATTGATAAAACCCCAGCCATGAAAAATGCAACTCTAAAATCCTAGAAAAAGCACAGCTCAGTATTTTCATGGTCTCAGATCTAGGGAGGATATTTTAAATAAATATTTTAGGAACATATTGCACAAAAGAAAAATACAGTAATTAATGTAAATACATTAAATATATTGGACTACAATGTGAAAATAAATTGTACATGCAGTTCTGTTTTATTAACACATTACTTCGTTAAATGATTGCTGTACAACAAATTGAATGTAATACCAATCATTAAAAAAAAGTCAATACATTAGAAAAATGGAAAATTCATATAAAAATGGAAATTAAATGGAGCTGAAATGGCATTTTATAAAAAGAGCAATTAGATAATTATAGGTATTTAAAAATAATTTATTTCATAGTCATCATATTGATCAACAAAGTTGGAGGAAATAGATGCAAAGCATTGAACTGGTTACCAGATAAAAGGACATTTAATGTAATTGTTTGGAAACTAATTAGAAATAATCACTTTATAATATAGTTTGTGAATATCTAATAATATTGAGGAGGCTGATTCCTCATAAATCAGCAAATTTATATCTAGGGTGCTCTTTAGAGAAACTTTCATCCATACTTACAAATGGAAAATAGGGAAAAGTGTCATATTCAATTTTATTTCTACTATTCAAAACCAGTATTACTTAAATCAAGATACCCCAGCAAGATGTACATGTAATCAATTTTTATTACATTTATTTTTATTTTTTTAATTTTATTTAATTGTGTTTTACACTCCAGATGTTATCCCCCTTGTGGTCAACCCTTTGACTGTTTCCCATCCCATACCTCCTCCTCAACCCCTATCTCTAAGAGGACATCCTCATACCCCCACCCCCACACCACCAGACCTCTAAACTTCCTGAGGCTACCAGTCTCTTGAGGGTTAGGTACATCTTCTCTGACTGAACCCAGACCCTGCAGTCCTCTGCTGTAGATGTGTTGGGGGTCTCATATCAGCTGGTGTATGCTGCCTGGTTGGTGGTCCAGTGTTTGAGAGATCTTGGGAATCCAGGTTAGTTGAAATTGTTGGTCCTCCTACAGGGTCACCCTCCTCCTCAGCTTCATTCAGCTTTTCCCTAATTCAACTACAGGGGTCAGCAGCTTCTGTCCATGGGTTGGGCGCAAATATCTGCATCTGACTCTTTCAGTTGCTTGTAGGGTCTTTAGAAGGCAGTCAGTCGTGATAGGCCCCTTTTTGTGTGCACTCCATAACCTCAGTAATAGCATCAGGATGTGGGTCTTCCTCTTGAGGTGGATCCTAATTTGGGTCTGTTGCTGGACCTCCTTTTCCTAAGGCTTTTCTCCATTTTTGTCCCATCAGTTCTTTCAAAAAGTGACAATTCTGGGTCAGAGTTTTTGACTGTGGAATGCCAAACCCATCCCTCAACTGATGCCTGGTCTTTCTGCTGGAGGGAGGCTCTACAAGTTCCCTTTTCCCACTGTAGGTCATTTCATCTAACCTCCCTTTGAGTCCTGAGAATCTCTTACCTCCCTCCAAGGTCTCTGGTACATTCTAGAATGTCCCCTCACCTCCTACCTCCTAAAGTTGCCTGTTTCCATTCTTTCTGCTGGCCCTCAGGGCTTCAGTCCTTTTCTCCCACACAATACCTGATCATGTTTTTCCCTTCCCCCCATCCCCTCTGCCACCCAGGTCCCTCCCTTCCTTCTTCCTTGTGATTGCTTTTTTCTTCCTCCCAAGTGGGATTGAGGCATCAACTTCAGCTTGCTGATATTTTTGAGTTCTGTGAAATGTATCTTGGGTATTCTGTATTTTTTTTTTTTTTTTTTTTTGGCTACTGTGCACTTATTAGTGAGTACATATGATGCATGTCTTTTTGGGTCTGAGTTACCTCACTCAGGATGATATTTGCTAATTCCATCCATTTGCCTGCAAAACTCAGGATGTCCTTGTTCTTAATAGCTGAGTAGTATTCCATCATGTGAATGAAGCACATTTTCTGTATCCATTCTTCTGTTGTGGGACATATGGGTTGTTTCCAGCTTCTGGCTATCACAAACAAGGCCACTATGAACATAGTGGAACACATGCCCGGTGACACAGTGGGGCATCTTTTGTGTATATTCCCAAGAATAGTATAGCTGTGTCCTCAGGTAGACTTATTTCCAATTTTCTGAGGAACCTCCAGGTTGATTTCCAGAATGGTTGTACCAGTTTGCAATTGCAACAGCAATGGAGGAGTGTTCCTCTTTCTCCACATGACCACCAACATGTGCTGTCATCTGATATTTTGATCTTAGCCATTCTGATTGGTATAAGATCAAATCGCAGAGTCATTTTCATTTGTATTTTTCTGATCACTAAGGACTTTGAACATTTCTTTAGGTGCTTCTTAGCCATTCGAGATTCCCATTGTGAATTTTCTGTTTAGTTATATGCCTTGTTTTTTGATTGGGTTGTTTGGTTTTTTGGGTGGTTACCTCCTTGAGGTCTTTATATATTTTTGGATATACATTTTAGCCTTCTATCAGATGTGGGGTTAGTGAAGATTTTTTTCCCAATCTGTAGGTTACCAATTTGTTTTATTGACTACGTCCTTTGGCTTACGGAAGCTTTCCAGTTTCATGAGGTTCCATTTGTCAATTCTTGATCTTGGAGTGTGAGCCATTGGAGATCTGCTTTTATGTGTATCTGGTTTTATGTTGAGGTCCTTGATCCACTTGGACTTGGGCTTTGTCCACCCAAGGTCACCAATATGGGTCTATTTTCATTTTTCTACCTACAGAAAACCAGTTTGACCAGTACCACTTATTGAAGATGCTTTCTTTTTTCTATTCTATATTTTTGTCTTCGTGTCAAAGTTCAAATAGCTATGTGTGTGGTTTTATTTCTGGGCCTTCAATTTTATTTCATTGATCAACATGTCTTTCTCTGTACCAATACCATTTTTAATTGATAGAATGTAAGATCCTAAACTTAACACCACATAACTAGTTCTCGGAAGGCTCTCCTTTGTTCCTGTTTTTCAAATCACATGTATAACATTAGTGAATATACATATACCCACACACTCAAACATATACTCATACATAAACACACATCACACACACATTTCCTCACACACAAACCCATTCATACACTTGCACACACACAAACATACACTCCCGGATACTCACACAAAAAAATACACACTCACAATTACACACACACATACACACACACTTCCACATGCTTTCTATCTTTCTGTCTGTCTGTCTATGTCTCTGTCTCTGTCTCTCTCTCTGTCTCTCTCTCTCTCTGTCCCTCTCTCTCTCTCCCTCTGTCTCTCTCTCTCTCACACACACATACACACACACACACACACACACACAACTCAATTTAGTATTTCATTGTCATGGAAAATTAAATACCTTTATAATACCAAATACTGTTTTACAAGATATGAGGATTGTATTGGTTAGTCATGTTACTACAAGTTTATAATGGCCATTCTTTAGTCTTACAAATGGAAGATACATGGTTGTAAGAAAGTTTTACTGGCAACAGTTAGGGTGAACCTTGAAATATAGATAGAGAAAACATTGGAAACAGAAACCCTTCTTTCACTGGAAAAATTAGCCAGTATATAAAAAGTTTTCCAATTGGTTTGAAATGGATTTTTCTATGCCCTACAGTCAAAGCATAGTATTTTCAGAAAAATGGTTTAGCTGCATAGTTCTGGTGGTTAAGAAAGGGCAATATTATGTGGTTTAGAGACTCCTGAAGACTTCCTGACATTTTTCTATTGCTTCTTTTTTTTTTCTTTTATTGGATATTTTTTTTATTTATATTCCAAATGTTATCCCCTCTCCAGGTCTCCCCTCCAGAACCCCCCTATCTCATCCTCCCCACCCTCTATGAGGGTGCTCCCCCACCAACACCCCCACTCCTGCCTCTCTGCCCTGGCATTCCCCTACACTGGATCATCGAATGCCCACCCCCCCTCCCCCAGGACCAAAGGCCACTCTTTCTACTTATGTCCAACAAAGCCATCATCTGCCACATATGCAGCTGGAGCCATGGGTCCCTCCATGTGTACTCTTTGGTTGGTGGTTCAGTCCCTGAGCACTCTGGGGGTTCTGGCCTGTTGACACTGTTACTCCCCTCATGGGACTGCAAACTCCCTCAGCCCTTCAGTTCCTTCTCTAACTCCTCCATCGGGCACCTTGAGCATAATCCAATTGTTGGATTTGAGCATCTTCCTCTGTATTTGTCAGGCTTTGGCAGAGGCTCTCAGGAGACAACCATATCAGTCTCTTGTGAGCAAGCACTTGGAGGCATCTGCAAAAGCATCCAGGTTTGGCGACCTGTTTATGGGATGGATCCCCTGGTGGGGCAGTCTCTGAATGGCCATTCCTTCAGACTCTGCTCCACACTTTATCTCCATATTTCCTCTTATGAGTACTTTGATCCCCCTTCTAAGAAGTACTGTAGTATCCCTACTTTGGTCTTCTTTCTTCTTGAGCTTCATATGGTCTGTGAATTGAATCTTGGGTAATTTGAACTTTTAGCTAATATCCACTTATCACTAAGTACATATCATGTGTGTTCTTTTGTGAGGGTTACCTCACTCACGATGATATTTTCAATTTCCATCCATTTGCCTGTGAATTTAATGAAGTCATTGCTTTTAATAGCTGAGTAGTACTCCATTGTGTAAATGTACCACATTTTCTGTATCCATACCTCTGCTGAGGGAAATCTGGGTGGTTTCCAGCTTCTGACTATTATAAATAAGGCTTCTATGAACTAGCACACACCAGCACAAGTGTCCTTATTACATGTTAGAGTATCTTCTGAGTATAAGCTCAGGACTGTGGTAGCTGGCTCCTCAGGTAGTACTATGTCCAATTTTCTGAGGAACCACCAGACTGATTTCCAGAGTGGTGGTACCAGCTTGCAATGGAAGAGTGTTCCTCTTTCTCCACATCCTTGTCAGCATTTGCTGTCACCTGAGATTTTGATCTTAGCCATTCTCTGGGTCGTTTTGATTTGCATTTCCCTGATGACTAAGAATGTTCAACATTTCTTCAGGTAGTACTTGGCCATTTGATCTTCCTATGTTGAGAATTCTTTGTTTACCTCTGTTTCCCATTTTTTAAATAGGATTCTTCAGTTCTCTGGAGTCTAACTTCTTGAGTTCTTTATATATATTAAATATTAACCCTCTACTGGATGAAGGATTGAATGTAGGATGTAAGATCTTTTCCCAATCTGTTGGTTGCCATTTTGTCCTATTGACAGTGCCCTTTGCCTTACAGAATCTTTACAATTTTATGAGGTCCCATTTGTCAATTATTGATCTTAACTCATAAGCCAGTGGTGTTCTTTTCAGAAAAATTTCCCCTGTATCCCTGTGTTTTTTCCCCACTTTCTGTTCTATTAGATTCAGTGCATCTGGCTTTATGCGGAGGTCCTTGATTCACTTGGACTTGAGCTTTGTACAAGGAGATGAGAATGGATTGACTTGCATTCTTCTACATGCTGACCTCCAGTTGAACCATCACCATTTGTTGAAAATTATGTCTTTTTTCCACTGGATGTTTTTAGCTCCTTTGTCAAAGATAACAAGACCATAAGTGTGTGAGTTCACTTTCGGATCTTCAATTCTATTTCAGTGATCTTTCTGCCTGTCACTGTACCAATACCATGCAGTTTTTATCACTATTGCTCTGTAGTACTGCTTGAGGTCAGGAATGGTGATTTCCCCAGAAGTTCTTTTATTGTTGAATCTGTAGATTGCTTTTGTCAAGATGGCTATTTTTACTATATTAATCCTGCCAATCCACTAGCATCGGATATCTTTCCATCTTCTGAGGTCCTATTCAATATCTTTCTTCAGAGACTTGATGTTCTTGCTGTACAGTCCTTTCACTTGTTTGGTTAAAGTCATACCAAGATATTTTATATTATTTGTGACTATTGTGAAAGGTGTTATTTCTCTAATTTCTTTCTCAGCCTATTTATCCTTTGAATATAGGAAGGCTACTGATTTGTTTGACTTAATTTTATATTCAGCCACTTTGGTGAAGTTGTTTGTCAGGCTTAGGAGTTCTCTGGTGGAATTTTTGGGGACACTTAAGTATAGTATCATATCATCAGCAAATAGTAATATTTTGACTTCTTTCATTTCAGTTTGTATCCCTTTGAGTTGGAGAGACATCCCCTTTGGATATTGCAACTTTTCATTGGCAGCCCATGTTTTCTGAGATTAGCACTGACCCACATAATGCTCCCTATTATATATGCTCAATTTGTTTAGCATTCTTGAATTAACAAAATTATAAAGCAAGCAAGTGGTTGTACTATGATGTGGATGGTGATGTTAGGGAAATCAAATCACTATAAATGTGGAGCTTGAGGGAGACATCAGGTAAAGAAACAATTGTGTAACTTGGTGTTGGTGATACCTGGAAAAGTCTAAACAAATAACAAAAATATGACTCTGACTATGTCAATGACTGTCCACTGGTTTCTAATATTGTGCTTTAGTTATACAAGATGAGCCAATTACTGAATGGAGACAATGTAGTACCTCTGTGAACTTTGTAAATGAATAATCATTTCCAAAACAACGCAAAAGAAACAAGTTTAGCAATGACTTACATTGACCTATTATTTTCTTCATAATATCAACTATATCTTTAAGTCTCCTATACAATCTTGGATTACAGAAATGAAAAAAATAAATCAGTTTATGCCTCTGAGACTTACTTATGCTGTATTAAGAAAACCAGATAGCGAACCATTAATAAGACATTAATATGTATTTTGTAATCTATGATACTAAAAAAAAAAACAATGAGGTAGATAATTTCTTTGTAGCAGTAGAAAGTAAGTTAGGATTTTATAGGAAAAAAGAAAATTGAGATAAGAGTGAAATATTTGAATCAAGGCTGTCTTGTACAAGCTTGGTCTTCATCTATAATTATTGCTAAATTCATTCAGTGAATATTTATTTATGCCTTCAAGTATTGCCTATATAGAACAGTCTTTGAAAAGGGGGGAAATAAAATAATTTGACAGCAACTGTGTTGCTTAAAAATAATGGCCGTGCTTGAATAAACAATTAAAGGTTTCACCAAGAATTGTTGACTATGAGAAATGAGCAAAGAATGTCAATGGCTCTAGTTGATCTGCTCTCCATCTATATTAAACCTACTTATAACAAACTTATAGCATCTATTTTAAATATTTATTCAAAGATAATTCACTCATCGACTGTGGGCTATAGAGAAGTCATTTCACCTTCAACATGGTCTCGAGAAGAGTTCTTTAGAGCAAGGACTTTATAGTTGACTTTGTAAGACAATATTTTTTCCAAGTCACATTAGAAGTTCGATGTCATCATAAGGGCAATTATCAAAATTCTCATTATACTAACATTGCAGTAAAGTTTTAGTTCAAACAAGTTATTTCCCCACTCCCTATTGCTCATTTCAAGTAGACCTTTTTCTGGTTTACCCAGGCTAGCCATACGTGGCCATCCTTTGTAATAATCTGTATACCCTGCTTTCTTATCTATTTCTGGGAGACACTTCAAAACTTTTTTCTGTCTTCATCTTTGCAGTGATTTATGTATGAGAATCAAATCCTCACCAAAGGTCTCTCTCTAGTCTCTTGAATTCTACAAGCAATACAAGTTAGAAAATAAATTGATGTTAAGATCCACATATGAGATTAAATGGCATTTCTCCCTCTGATTCATGGTTACCCCACTCACTATGGTGTTTTCCAGTTTCATTCCATTTACCTGCAAATGTCATTTCATTTTTATTTATAATTGCCACTGGAATATTTGGGGGCATCTTTTATGCAAAGAATGATAGTATGACACTGGTGATAGGAAGAAAAATAGTAAAATAATAGAAAGTGCATTAGAAGTGGGGAGAAGGATGGTGAGTAGGAGAGAAGATGGAGAGGAGGATGAATAATTAGTATAAGGGAGTTTAAAAATGTCACATGGAGTGCTTTCTTTGGTAGCACATATACTAAACTTTATACAAAACCTTTTTATATGAACAAAAACATTATATGGAAACCTACTATCTTATAAGCCTTTTAAAGGTATATTCACATACATAAATATTTAATTGAAGTTACCCTTTAAAGCAAGCAATACTCTTTCCACAAGTGGTCAAAGAAGAAGCTTAGTGCCAACTGAGGGATACAAGCCCTCAATTGTCAGAAATGTCCTGGAGACCCCCAAAGCAAAGTAGGCTATTTTAATTGCTGACCAGAACTTTATGGTTATAGGATAGATTGTGGAATACACCATACACTGATTGTAGGACATGGATAAATCACATTGGTGCTGGCCAAGAAGAAGCTTTTTTGTTGAATAGCTTGTATAGTACATGAATATGCAGTCTTGGCTGCTGGAGGAAGGGTAGTCATCAACAGTCTAACCTGGCTGTGAACTCTGTGAACAACAATAATAACCTCGTAACAAACTATCCCTATGGGTGTAACAGTGGCATACACATTATTGGTGTATATAGCTGCTTTCTGGTTGGAATTAAGGTCCATTCCATCTGTCCAAATCCATAACTGAAGAGCCCAGAGGCTTCAGGGTTGACTCTCTTAGTATTATTCTGTTAAGTGGACTTAGTATAAACCTGCCATCTAAAATTGTAACACTATATCCACCATTTGACAGCTCATCAGAAAAGTTATTCTATGCAGTGGATGGTGATTAACACAGAAATACACAACAGATCAAAGTATAAAAAATAAGTGTCCATGTAGTGCTCAGATACTAAAAGGACATCTCCATCACCAAAGACTTGGAGACCATCAAGGAAGCTAAGAAAAGATTGTCAGAACCAGAGATGGGTAGGAATGTAATAAAATGGAATAAAATATCTTCTGAATATGACAGAACTACTATACTCACAAACTCATAGTAGCTTTGTATCAGCTATACAAAATCAAGCCACATTGTAGCATAGATGTGGAGCGGTTTCTGAGCCATCTTCCATAACTAAGGAGTTATTGGCAGTTGAAGATCTCTGGGGAAGAATCAGTTTTCTTTAAGGGTTTGTGCCCTGGTGGACAGACCATGCTCCAGGTGATAGCTCCACATCTGAGAATATATGTGCAACACAATTTAGACTTTTATGGGGTATAGTTTTTAAAAATGTGAAGGTGAAAGGAAGTAGAGTGAATCTAGAAAGATTATGGGAGTAATAGGGATTAATAGGATCATAATGCATTGCATAACATTCTCAAGGAATTTACACAATTATATTTTAAAAAGCCTACATTCTAAAACTCTTAACTGAAAAAAAAAATGAGGTA
Source organism: Arvicanthis niloticus (assembly GCF_011762505.2). Taxonomy (NCBI): domain Eukaryota; kingdom Metazoa; phylum Chordata; class Mammalia; order Rodentia; family Muridae; genus Arvicanthis; species Arvicanthis niloticus. The sequence goes on from NC_047672.1 coordinate 19,560,124, forward strand.
ATAATTTTCTCAATGTTTTTCTCATATGACCTCAAAAGTACAACAAAAAACTTGACAAATTGAATTTCTTCAGAATTAATTCTTATGACTTAGACAATATTACTATGAGAGCATAAAGAAATTACACAAATAATTGGATAAAGCATTTTATATTACACATATACATATGCTATATGTATTATACATACATTATACATACTATGTATACATATATTTTACTACATATTTTTTCAAGAATCTCTTTTCTACAAATCATAAATCCTTACAGCTCAACAACAACAAAAAAACAAGCACTGACTTAATAGCAGAATAAATGGAATTGGGGTTATGGCTCAGTGAACACCCACATGTTTGTCATGTACAAGGCCCCTGGGTTCCATCTCCCAAAGTATCATGACAACAAAATAAACAACAAATGTACATAACAGCACATGTAAAAGACCAACAAGAATTTTGACCTCTCGGGAAATGAAGCACAATGTCAGGAGCCATAAGAGATTTGCCATTTTTGTAAACCCTCCAATAAAATAGAATTTCATACCTAATGGATGGCCGAAGCAAAAAGATGCAAAATACAAAGTATTTTGAAGTTCTGAGGAAATGAATATATATATATACTGTTGACTGCCTGTAAATCAGTGCTGCTATTTTAGAAATCATTTGGTGTTTCAAAAAAAAAAAAAAAAAAAAAAAAAAAACATGTTAAGGAAAAAAAAAATTCCATAGTGAATGTCCAAATGAGGTAAATCCAAAGGCACAGAACACAGTTTGATTGATGCCAGGAGATTGAAAGAAAGAAGGAGTGACTGTTGAATGTCTATGGGTTGTTTTTATGGAATGATGAAAGTGCTGTAACTCCTCTTATTTTGTTTATATCTTGACTATATATTAATTGTCACTATTTTAAAATGTGACAGCAATTGCTTCATATCGCATGAAATCCATTTAAAGTTTTAAAGTATGAAGATCTTAAGAAGTAGACCAGGAAAGAGATAAGAAATTCATAGTCTTTTAGGCCAAGACTCCTGAGTACTGTAGTAACAGGCACATGTCACCATCAGATGAGGCTGGGAGTTTGTATATAACTCAAACTCATTTCTCTGTTTCATATTCTAGGCCTTACTACAGATTTCTATGATTATATTATCTTCTAGAAATTTTATGCTGAGAATTCATCTCAGGCTAGTATTCAAAATCCTGGCTGGCTTTTTTGTTTGCTATTTTCCAATCGCTAATAAATTTTTCTAATAGAAAGTACTCTGTTGACCAAGATGCATTAAATGTGGGTCAAACACACTTGTTACGAAGAAAAAAATGGAATATCAATTGACCCTAAGGGGATTTCAAACTGACATAATGAGTCAATTAATTTGTTAATTGAGGTTTTATTCATAGTTGCTATGACAGAACTGGGAAATGGGGGGTTTTAATGGATTATGGCTTATTCCAAATGCTTTTTTATTTAGAGGGGGTAGATTCAACTATTCTTCTATTTTCATTTGACTTCTACATAATACAAATTAATTTTGTAGCTGAGTAAAAATCTCAAGAGTGAAAAATCTTGCCAGTCTAACTGTAAAAGACTTACCCATGCCATAGTTTATAAGGGGACTTCATGGTCTTCACAGGATCTTTGTGTTCAGTCGCACACTACTGTCTCTGCTAGTCATAGTCCCTTTTCTACAGGGGGAACTAAATCACATGTAAATCATATCCATTTTCTTAAAATGTTCATACTTTCTTCATCTTTTTAAATTGCATCTCTGCCCAATTTACATGAAATGAAGCAGCAGTTGCCCTGAAGTTCTGTGTCTTAGGCTAGAACTCCTGCTGTGAGCAGTAAAGTATAACCATACAAACACTGTTCCCAACTTCCTAATTTCTATACTTCCACAATCAGCTCTTGGGGCCCAGAAAGCAAAAACTACAATTCAGTTTGCATGTTGGTAATATGTCTATATTTCTGTCCTGGTGGAGTCTGCCTGTCATTGTCTCTGTCCATCTCACATCTGCTTGAAAATCTTACCCTATGGGATGTTAGTGGATAGCATGGTATTCTTATATATGTATTATCCACAAACACCAAGTATAAATTAATGACATCAATAATTATTAAGTGGGGTTTAACTACAAAAAATCACACATACATGATGATTAAGGTAATTCAGTTATGACTGAAAACATTTATATTGTTTAATGAGACTTTACAGATGCATCGATTTTTCTAGAGAATATGATACTGTTTCCGGTATAAATATCCATAACATTTGGGGTATTTACAAATGCAGCAGCCTCTGAAGCAGAGATCTTTTGTCTTTGTTTCATAAGTATATTCTAAGGCATTGTTGCATAAACATAAATTACATGCAACCTATTGGTTTAACAGGCAAAAATAATGCACATTTAAGCAAATATAAGGTGAATTTTGTACTGTTCAGTGGCATATTAAACTTTAAACCATTAAATGTAAATAAAATCAAATGTATAAAGTATGATAACATGGTGAATTACAAACAGTACCCAATAACTGGGTGACTGCAAAAACACCATGAGAATCTAGTGTCTTTGTAGACTCCTACACTGGCCTTTGGCTTGACTTCTGAGCCACTCTCCAGTCCTAGGACTCTAAAAACATCTAAAAGGTTTAAGACCCAAGACAAGTTTAGAAAGACATGATTTATACCTATCAATTCTTCTCACCTCTAATTCACATAGGATCACATAAATGGGCCTGTCTGAGGCAAAAACTTGCTTGGCAACTGAAGACTTCCTTTTTAGAAGACTGATTAAGAAAATGGTTATTAATATGTAAAAATTTATTTTATTTTTAATATGTATATGTGTTTCTGTGTGTGTGTGAGTGTGTGTGTGTGTGTGTGTGTGTGTGTGTGTGAAAATCAGTGAACTGGATAGAAAATCCAGTAGAGAACATCAAATAGCCTAGAGCTGCAGTCAACAGGCAATTATAAACTGCCCAAAATACGTGCAGGGAACCAAATGCAGTTCCTCTTACAAGGGCAGCAGGTGTGCTTAACTGTTGAGCCGTCTCTTCATCCCCACTATTTTATGGTAGTTAAAGAAGCAATACACTTGCCTTTTCACATGTAGCTGTGACTAAATCCTAAAACTGTGGGTGAATAAACATTTTATTTCATTCTTTTATTCAATCTTCATGTCCCTCAATGGTACAATTCTCATGCACATCAAATTTTATTCAATACAAAACAAATTCACTATCCTTGAATGGTTCACTCCATTTATTCAAGCCACATCAATATAAAACAGCATGAAGAGCAACATTACTTATAATAAATTTAGTAACAGTTCAATTCAATAAATGTTATGAAACTTTAAACATTCACATGGATGTTTGAACCAGTCGTAAAACTTATCCTCACTACAAATCATTGTTGGGGTAAAAGGTTATATTCAGAATAAATGCATGAACTTATTTCTCTGGGAGAATGTTATGTTCTCTTAGAAAAAAAATAATAACATATTAGAAACTTTTCAAAGTCAGAAATAATGAAAATTACATCAAGAATATGCTAAGTTGATAAGGCAGAGGGAGGGGTGTCCTGGGTGGGAGACCAGAGGGGCCAGAAGGGAGGTCAGTGTCAGGTATGGGAGGAGACAGGTGAAAAGCTCAGGGGGTCAAGAAAATGAATGGAAATGTACAGCTGTGGTGAAGAACCTGTAGAAAGTCCCTGAGAACTTGAATGTGAGAGGACTCCATGGGGATGACCTTAGACAAAATGCCCAACAGTGAAAAGGTGGAACCTAAAGAGACCACCTTCAATAGATAAAAAGGGACCTCTGGGGAGAGATATGGTCAGTAATTTACCTTCAAATTTTTAACCCCAAATTGTTCTTAACTAAAAGAAATAAAGGGACAAAAATGGAGCAGAGGTTGAAGGAAAGGCCATCCAGTGACCAGAACCAACTTGGGATTTATCCCATGGGTGGGCACCAAACTTTGACAGAACTACTGATGCCATGTTGTGCTTATAGGTAGGAGCCTAGCATAGTTGTCCTTTGAGAAACTCTACCATCAGCCGACTGAGTCAAATGCAGATACTCCAAGCAGTGGACTGAGGTCAGGGACCCTTATGGAAGAATGAAAGGAAGGAATTGAAGGAGCAGCAGGGGATGGCAACCCTATAGGACAACCAACAGTATCAACTAACCCAGACCTCTGGGAGCTCCCACAGACAAAGCACCAACCAGAGTATACATGGGCTGGTCTATGGCCCCCAGCAAATATGTTGCAGAGGACTGCCTTGTCTGCTTCAGTGGAAGAGGATGAGTCTAATCCTGTAGAGATTTGATGCCCCAGAAAAGGGGACATGTGAGAGTAGGAGTGAGCTGGGGATTGGGGGCTGGGGTGCACCCTTTCTGAGGCAAAGGAAATAAAGCAACATTTGGAATGTAAATAAATTAAACAATTTTTAAAAACATTAAATACAAAAGAACATTACATTTAAATCAGTCTAGAACTGGCTAAATAGCTCAGAAGGTAGCCACCAACCCAAACAGGCTTCAATCCTCAGGATTCACAAGATGGTAGGAGACAATTTTCTCCTATAATTGGTTTAATTTATATAATTTTCCTACATGCAAACAAAGTCCTTCAAACACACACTCACTCACACACACACACACACACACACACACACACACACACACACACACACACACATACACACACAAATTAAAGAATAAATCAAAATCACAGGGTGCTATGTGTTATTGGGGAAAGAGTCTTTATTTTATTTAGCTCAAGCACACACACGTGTGTGTGTATGTGTGTGTGTGTGTGCATGTTTATGTGTGTATATGCATGTGTGTATGTGCGTGTGCGTGTGCTTGTGCGTGGTATTTATATTCCTGAGCCATGTCATGTTTGCTGAAATGAGAGGACAACCTTTGGCACAGGTTCTCCCTTACCTTTCACGTTATTTCTGACAGGATCTTTGGTTGGTCAGCACCACTTAAGCCAGGCTAGCTAACTCAAGAGCTTCCAGGCATTCTTTTGCGACTGCCTCCTATATCACTGTGAAAGTGCTGGAATTACTTACATGTCCTATTGCTTCTAGCTTTACATGGTTTGTAAGATTGAAATCTACATTTTTAGGGTGGTCCAGCAAGCTCTTTTCCACAAAGACATCTATCTCCCCAGCATAGCTTCCTGGATTTTATGAACCTCAAGGTTTTAGCACTCCATGTTATGATTTCTATGTAGTTTTGTGGCTTAGTTAGGGTTTCATTGCTGTGAAGAGACACCATGACCAAGGCAACTTTTTGTAAGGGATGATATTTAATTTGAGCTGGCTTACAGGTTCAGAGGTTCAGTCTGTTATCATCAAGGTGGGAGCAGGGCAGTGTCTACAGAGACATGGCACGGGAGGAGCTGAGAGTTCTACATCTTGTTCTGAAGGCAAATAGGAGAAGACTGGCTTCCAGAGAGCTTAGAAAAAGGGTCTCAAAGCCCACTACCACATTGACCCACTTCCTCCAACAAGGTCACACCTACTCTAACAAGGCTGTACCTCCTAACAGTGTTACTCCCTGGACCAAGCATATTCAAACCACTTGTGACATAGAGCTCATAATACAGAGATGGATGTGTGAAGGAGAAATTGCACTTGTAGATTCCAACTATTACATTTAAGTACAGAATAACTTCAACTCCCTAAGAGACAAATAGACAGATTCCTGTTAGCAATGTCTTTGTAGTGCTTTATGATTGCCATGCAGTATTTACTATATGTGAAAGCTTCAAAAGTCATAACCTAAATAGCAAACATGAATAGTGTGCATATGAAAAGACGGTGATCAATAATTATCTGGGTTAAGATCCTGCATATAATTTAACTAAAACAACATAGAAGTAGATATTAATTAATTAATTAATTTTTCCTTTTTTAATTGAATATTTTATTTATTTATATTTCAAATGCTATTCTCTTTTCTGGTTTCCCTTCTGCAAACCCCCTATCCCATTCCTTGCTCTCCCTGCTTCTCTGAGCGTGCTCCCCCACCCATCCAACCACTCTAGCCTCATGGCCCTGGCATTCCCCTACACTAGGGCATGGAGCCTTCACAGGACCAAAGGCCTCTCCTCCCACTGATGCCAAATAAGGCTATCCTCTGATACATATGGAGATGGGGCCATGGGTCCCTCCATGTGTACCCTTTGGTTGGTGGTTTAGTCCCTGAGAACTATGTGGGGTCTGGTTGGTTGTTATTGGGTTTTTCTGTTTTTCTTGACCATACTGGAACTCACTCTGTAGACCAGGCTTGCCTTCAACCAGAGATCTGCCTGCTTCTGCTTATCAAATGCTAGAATTAAAGGTTATAGATACTGGTTTATTAGAATAATGTCTAAATTGGTCCCTTAAGATAAAACCATGATTTTAAAATTAAATATATCCTCATAGGGTTAAAAGCTACTCCCTTTTTAACAGATTTAATTGAACACAGATTATGACAATGATGTAAATGAGCTATTTGAGATTCCGGTCTTAAAACTTTGGAGTGTTTGGCAAGTATTTCTCCTTACTTATAATGACTGTTCTTGAAATATACTAGCCGGGCGGTGGTGGCGCACGCCTTTAATCCCAGCACTTGGGAGGCAGAGGCAGGCGGAATTCTGAGTTTGAGGCCAGCCTGGTCTACAGAGTGAGTTCCAGGACAGCCAGGGCTACACAGAGAAACCCTGTCTTGGAAAACCAAAAAAAAAAAAAAAAAAAGAATTGTGAAATATACTAATAAAACTGCCTATTTTTTCACTAACAAATAACATGTAAGCTTGTCTTTTCTCCTAATTACAACTTCTCAGGAAAACAAAAACAAACAACAACAACAAAACCCAATATTATAGGCAAATCTTGGCACTACTCCCCCAGAATCCCACATCACAGCAGACACTGATGTCCAATTAGGTGGTAGAGTGCATGTGTGCTTCCATACAGGATTGTTATTCCTCTTGTATTTTCCTAACACAAACTATAATTTTGTTGATGATGTTCAAATGATCTACAGTGACCAGTGCCACTCTGAAGTTGCATTTACATGTATCTTAGTAAATAAATATATGTCCTTCTGGCTTTAATTCTCCATTCCTGAGTCTTTTTAAATTTGAAATAGGATTTTATATTCTTCTTTTTTTTTTTTTTTTTTTTTTTTTTTTTTTAGAAATCAATTTTTCACGTGATACTCTTTGAGATCTAGCTGCTGAGATGATTATTCCTGGGGACTAATTTATTAAGGAATCAAAATTGCCCATGAGATCTGACAGATGCTAGGACAGTTGACTTAAGTCTTCCTTAGCCCACAGTGAAGTTCAAAGTACACACTTTGCAGTGAGGGGTTCTCACACTCCAATGAAAAGTCTAGGAGGTTTTACAACCAGTTTGATTAGATACTCTTTGCACTCTGACCTGGATCACAAAGAGTCAATTACCTTTCCCTTGCTCAGTCTCTCAGCAACTAAGAAAAGAGCTATCTTACTTGTAAATGCTGAAGCAAAGCCTGATGGAAATTATCAAAAGAAATTTGTCCCTGACACTTTTTTTCACAAGGCTTTCTAATCCAATTAAAAAAAAGACTGCATAAGTTATTGTAATTTTTACTTTTAAGAAATGATCAATAAAATGCTGGTTTCAATAATATTATCCCAAACTCTCTTCTCTTTTCTTAAACAATTCAAAACAGTTCATAGAACATTCCTTGAAAAAAATACCTTTTATCAATTTCTTGTAGATGCACATGGAAAAGTAAAAGGAAATTTTCACCGACAAAAACCTAACAAACTTACAAGAAACCATATATATTTTAGCAGTATGTTGTCTTCAATTATAGCAAAGAACCATTTATCTATTTTAAGATTAGTTAATCACCATGGAAGAAAAACATGATCAAATAGAACATATATGGAGATAATGGTTGCAGCAGCTCTTAGCTTTTCCTGTTGGGAATTTTATGCAAAACTTGCCCAATCATTTGAAACAAGTTCAAAAGCAGTACAATGGCTTCAAAGTAAGCATGTTGTTAACAGTGGTTCTTGCTGCGTTCTGTGAATGGACAATAATATTCTCTGCAAAATAACAGTTGGAAGTTAAATACACCTTTCTTTGAAAAAAAAAAATGAGTCTGTCAAAATGCTACTTTTTTTTTTATTAGGGCACTACTAATAAAACAAAATGGCTTCTCTTTCTCACCCCATACTATAATTATCACACTAAGAATAGATACTAAATTTCATTTTTGACAAGCTATCACAATTGTGACTTGAAGAGAATTAATTTATTTACAAGAATATAGAGGGAGTCCACAATGGTTTGGACATTGTTATGCTAGATTCTATCTTGAGGCAATTTAAGGAATAAACTGCATGAAAACTCCTGTAAGCATAAATATTATACAGTAAGCTTCAAAGGGAAATTCATGCTGTGAATCACAGTCACGTGCAAAGAATTTTTCAAAGCATCATTAAATGAATTCTACTTAAGGAAAAATCATAGAATCAAAGAGGCAGCAATATAAGATGCCAACATAAGCACAGAATTTAGAAAAAGCTTGAAGGGAACTTTTTTTTAAGTAAACAGAGGTTAAAGAATTGAAAATAGATTGTATCCAGCATCATGTAAGTTACTGAGGCAAAGGGTGCTGGCTCTGTCACTAAGTTTATTCTATCCATACCTCCCCTTGGATATACTCAAGCCCAAATCAAACTGAATATATCAGAAATGCTTCAGAATAAGTCTTCCTGCCTATCAGAGTAAAATTTTTAGTAGGATGTCACATTGTCATATGTAAATCTGGAATTACATTTTCAGTTTTCAAAATATACCTCATGATATTTTTTTTAGGATTTTACTAAATTGCATACAACATTTGGAATTGACCCCACCATGTGATAGGGGTTCTAAATCTATAAACATAGATTTGTATAGCTCAGGTCAGCCATACTTATTTCCAAATTAAAGTTTTATAATATAATTGTGTGCTTGTGTCCTGCCATATAAATTCAGTTTGGTATTCATTTCTTGTATCTCCAAAGATGAAAGTGAGGAGTAATTGAAAAAAAAAAAAAACACACAATCAAAAATGTGTAACTCATGGAAACATCAAGTGCTATAAAAGAGAAGGAAAAGAATAGTAAAGGCAATGCAAAAAATTAGAAAAATAATTTGAAAAAGAAATATTTACACAGATACTGTCATTACCAATGAGCAAGTGAAAGTCATTCTACCTCATAAGTGTTATTCTAAATGAAAATTTGAACCTTAAATAGATACATTCGTCAGGATGACCGAAAGTAAGAAAATAGGCAAAGGTAAGCATTTGTAACTAGAATAATGAGAATTTCAACTCCTAATTAGAGTATAGTTTGTGTACCAACTTTGGAGAATTGTTTAGCACAGTGTATGGATGTTGAGAATGTACATATATTTTACTAACATTCCATGTTTTATTGACAGAGTGTAATACAAATATGAGTGAAATTATTCCAAAACTCTATCTCAGAATTTATCTCTCTCAACGTTTGAAATTCTTTTTCTATATTGGCAAGGATCCACTGATAACATATTAGAAAACAACATTTTTAGAATGCATATGATTTCAATATAGAATATCAAGAATGGACAAGAGATTATTTACCAACATATAATAAAATATAGTTTTGTAAGATACCATAGGACCTGAATACCATACCGAATAAAGTTGTCACAGGGTTTTGTTCCTCAAGACTATGCTTATTAGAGATGCTGTCCCTATGTGGTCACTTTTGTTGAAGATATGACTGAGTTGTCAGCACAGATTTTTCACTCTACAGCTGTGGATTGTCAAGTTGGAAGCCAAGGAGTTGGTAATAATGATGGCTTGAGTTGTCCCTTGGCAAGCTGGGCCCAAGATGGTGGATACAATCTGGTGATCAGAAATCATCATGCCAGAGTGACATCAGGCCCAGCCTGGCAGGTAAAATACCACAGTGGAGGCTTGGCAAGTGACACTTGTTGAAGGCCAAGTACTGTGTGTGTTGGTGTGCATCTTTCTGGCACACATACTCCTAGATGGATCAGGAGGGGAAGATACATAATATTTCCTTTAACCTTAACCCTGTGCCAGCTACCCAGAAAGAAATACTTACTTACTGAAGCTTCCATAAAAAGTTTATTCCTAATTGTTACAAATAAGGATTATTTATCTAATAAGGTAATTAACGTTCAATTGTGCTGAAAAGCAATAAAGACCAAACATATAGGGACATCATATTACTTGCTATTAAGCAATTCAAGTAGAAAAATGAAATAAAGATGTGTGGATGTAGATTTTTTAGAATATTGTACTTAAATGATAACAGTATCTGTGTGTTCACCATAAAATGCTTGGCCAGGATTTCATACTGAAGCTCTTGCTAAGAGTCTTGTGAATAGTCTTAAGGTATTGCTGTCATGGCCCTACTGAAACCTCAAGGTGAGAATGGCAAAGAACACATGAGCTAGAAGAGATCCTGACACTCTCTAAACAGAAAGTTGACAATGTGGTGAAGAAAACAGTGATACAATTTATCACACGTGACTTATGATATGTGCTCAGAAAACATTGCTCTGTATAGAGCACCTCAAATTAAAATGCAGCCTCTGTCTTTCTGCCAAAGTAAAATACACACACAACAAAGTAAAATACAACAACAAAGAAACAAAGCATAGCAAAGATCTCTAAAGTATGTCACAGTGTGTCCTAAAGTATATCCCTCAGTTCAAACACCTTCACTTTCAAATGTTCATTGCAATGAGTCATTGGTCTGGTTTGAGGTCTCTGACTTTTGTGACATCATCAATACTGTATCTTTATTAGGACTCCTCCAGGTTATCTTGTTCTTGCCCAGTGTCATGGAGATCCCACAGCTTTGAAACAGCAAGATTGGCTCTTTCATGTATCCGAACTGCTCACTGATGATACAGATTTGAGGTGGGCCAATTTAGAGACCTGGATATGGGCCAGGTGATAGTTGAACTAGTCAGTCCACCAGCTCTTATCGCCCTGGTGAGTTCCCAATACTGTCCCAATACTGGCACCAAATACTGCCATCATCTGAAAGCATGGTCAGCTCTTCCTTTCTCATGCCTTGGGACCAACTCACCTACACCCAGGTCTCCATATCCAACTCCACTCTGCTGTCCAGTCATAGCACATGGCCTACTCTCCTCCTTGCTGCAGACTGTAAGGGGCTCAGCCAGCTTTACTGTACTCACACCATTGGGGCCACCTCACCTCTTTTCCAAAAGGTCTAGCTCCACTGACTTGCCCAGGTGAGGTGAAGGGCCCTCTCTCCCGAGTACTATAGCTAGTGAGGGGGCAAGGATAGGTCCCTGGCTTTCATGACCTCAGCTTCCAGATCTACAGGCTACTGCAGGTGACTAGCAGGGAAAAGGATGGAATCTCCTGTGCCTTTCCCCCAGGCCTGAGCAGGCCTGCAAAGTCATTTGCCACAATAGACCAAACAACAGTAGGACCTAGGAGATGCATTGCATTACCAGCCTTGGCACCTTGGAGCCTGCTACCTATCTGAGCTAAGAAGAATGGACTGCCTGCTGAGCTAGCCTTGACACCTTCCAGACTGCTATCTCCTTGCCCAGCCCCTGGGCTGAACCGAGAAGAGACTCTGGTGGGGGTGGTGGTGAGGCTTTATATGTGAAGGCAAATTATTAAACTTCGGGCCTTGATCAGAATACTTTGTCTTGGCCCCACGTTTCTTTCATCCTCCATTCCTGTTCATTCCTAGGCTTCCTCTCAGGACAACCTGGTAACCTATATCTGCAGGCAGCTACAATCTCCCATGCACCCACTCCACTACATGCCAGACAAGTAGCAGGCCCAGCTCTCTCATTCTGATATCCAAAGGAAGGCCTGCTCACTGGTGCCCGTTACACCAAGGGTAGCTCTACCATGCTGCCCAGATAAGGTACAGGGCCTGTTATCCAAAGTGCTGCAGCCATAGAGGGGCATGGCCAGATCACTTGCTCTTATGAGCTCAAACCAGTTCTCCCCACTACTGTAGGTATGTACCCCACACCCACACTAACTCATAGCAGACAATTGGTGGGCTCAGCCTTCTCATTCTCCTATCCTCCCACCTTTGGGGCTGGCTTTCCAAAGTCCCCTCCACCAGGGCCATCTCTACTGTGCTGCCAAGGTGAGGTATAAGGTAGGCTCTACCCAGTGAGTACTGCAGCTGGTGATGGACAGGACTAGCTCTCCTGTGTTCAACTTTCCTGACTGCCAGAGGTGACAGAGGGTATGGAGAGCAACACCGCTATGCGTGTGCGACCCCACAGCAGAAAAATGGCTGGGTCATCTCTTCCACACTCATGCCCTTGAGGCTAGCTCAGCAGTGCCCCCTCTACTAGGACTAGCTTCACTTTGTTGCCTGGTTGAGGTTTAGGACCCATTCTCCCAAGTGCTACCTAACTAGTGAGAGATGGAGCCAGCTTTCCAGAGTGTTGCATCCAGTGAAGGGTGGGACCAGTTATACATAGCTCCGGGACATCCACATGGACCCCAAAGGCTGCCCCATCCAGGGCATCCTTATGTTCTCTAATATGAGACAAGGACATTGATACTGATCTCTGCTTAGTCACAGATTGAAACTTGGCACTCAATGGCCACTTTGACAGAGATCTCATCCTGTCCCCAGGTGGCAGGGCTGGCCACTTACAACAAGCTACTCCTCTCCATCACTGAGTCTTCAATTCCATCTCTCTTCATAATGTTCAAGCTGTTTAACTTCCCTCCTTGCCCACTGACAACACATACTCTCACAGGGTGTTGACTCAACAGCAGATTGGCCATGCAAGAGGCAGGCCTCTGAGTGACAGAGATGATGACATCTTTGTCAGTGCTTTGTCTATGACCCTCCTTAAAGGCAGGTCTGTAAGTGGCATGTGGTCCATAGGCACCTGTCTGTTTTCATCCTCCTGTGATGTGCTGCCGGGATTTGATTTGATTTAATTTTTTGAGTCCTAGGCTAAGACATGCCTGGCCATCAAGCCAGGAATTAATCTAGGATGAATAAGACTACCATTTGCTCTGCCCCTAACTAATATAAGAACACCACCACCACCAAGTTGTCTCTTTCCCTATTCCCTAGGATTTCTTGGCTATTCTTAATTGCACTTTTTCTAGTCTCTACCCCCCTAAGACCCTCCCCCCCACACACATACAGTAGATCTCTTTCTAAGTATGGCTTGTTTTCTTTAATAAAAAGATCTATTGCTCCATCTATTTCCCTGAAAAAATGAAATGTTTTTTCTTCTTTGTAGCTGAATACTAACTACTTCATTCTATAAGTATATTACATTCTCATTATCCATTCATTTGGTAATAGACATCTACATTCAATCCCATGGTGTGGTCATTGTGAATAGTCCTTGAGTCAGTTTGGATAAGTGATTAGCTTTGTTGTTGAATGATGATCAGCTCTCTGGGTCATATGGCAATTCTATTTTTAGTTTTATAGGACATATCATACTGATTTACATAGAGGAATCAATCATTTTATAATTTATGAGTATATTTTGCATGAATAATGTGCAACATATTCACATTATTTATCTTTCTTTGGAGCAGGAGACACCCTAGATGAGTCTGGTTTCTGCCAATCCCCTGTGTTCAGTATAGCAAGTCAGTGACAGTTGAACTGCCATTGCTATAGAATAGGATCTTCCTCCAGTATTAAAGTAATGAGTTCTCACAGTTGTGATTTTTTTTTACATATTTTGATTGAACTCTATAAAAAAAAGAAAAAATATATTTGAGAGGATAATGATAAACAATGAGTTTGTAAATGTGTATTTTGAGTGTCTGCCTGTATGTATGTATGTACTCTGCATGTTTGTGAGTACCCACTGAGGCCAGAAGAGAGTGTCAAATCCCAGGGAAATTACAGTCAGAACCACATGATATGGATACTAGGAACCAAATTCCAAGCCTTTGCAAGAGAATCAAGTGCTCTTGACCATGCAGACATCTCTTGAAGTTCAAGCTTCTATCACAGCTATGTTCTGCATTATTAAACTCACAAAAATGATAAAAATATATGTGAAAAGACAAAAGTAAATATACATTGTCTTTTAATAGTGCCTCAATCAAGTTGTTTCTTCTATTGCTACATGATTTTTAGGCACTTTCTCCATAATGCTATTCTACGTGACATCATAACAATTCTTAATCAGTGCAGAGCCTAGTGAGTGAAATGTGACCTATATCAAGGATGGCCAAAGAATACATTTTAGGGTATGAAAAGATAACATTATTCTTATAAAATTCCTCCAAAAACATAAACAATAGTTGTAAAAACAAATCTGTCACTAAGAAAGAGATACAGAATTAGATAGAAGTTTAGAGACAACATACATAAATTGGATAAAAATCTATTTATCATGTAAACTCCAATGTTTATAACTCAGGAGGGCCTAAGAACAAGGGATACTATATTGATTTAAGCTTCCTTATGTCTTGGACTATGTGTCCTGGGGTTGTAAAATGTAGGCACAGTCCTGCAGTTATTTTGTATGTCTAGATGCAATCAGATTTCTAGAAAATGCAAAAGAAAGGATTTAGTTTCAGACTGATAGGAAGGAAGCAAAACCTGTACATCTATATTAAAATGTTTTGAACAATTTCCTTTCAAGAAGTAGCTTCTGACATACTAGTGACTCAGTGACCAAGTAAGCAGAACTGAATATTATCTGTTGGGTCGCATCCAACAAGACATAAATTTAGGACTGTAAACCAGCTAGCTATTATCTGAAGGAAATGGCACACTTGAGCTAATGACAGAGTACAGTGAAGGTCTTATGTAAATTGGGAGAGTTAAATGTTTGATTTCTCTTGTTACCCTACTGTGATTACACCAACCTGCTCCTTCAACTCACACATACTGCCTCTGTGCAAATTTCCCTAAATCTAGCTACCTCAACAGCTACAATCTCAAGCAAGCCAATGAAAGGGTTGGCATGATAAGCTCTAAAAAACCATGTGGACTGTATGTGACTGAAAAGATGATGGTCTGGGGAAATTCTTCCATTGAGCAGAGCCTAGAACAGAGCCTGTAAAACTCATATTCTCTGTATTAAAGGGGTGGGCTGAGATCTTCTTGTATTCAGGCTTCTGTGTAGTATCAAGAACAACTCAGTTCTGCAAAACGTTTAACAGCAAAGTATTGAAATACTACAGGCAAGTAGGCATAAGAAAAAATATATATAAACAGGTCCATGGACATGAAGTCATATGCACATATCCTTCTGTCACATATTCTAGTAGGCATGAACATATCATGTCTCTATTTTTCCTCAAGAAAGCTCATTAAGTCACTTGATACTAGTGTTTCCAAAGCTAGCCCCCAGAATCCTTCTCATGTCAGAGTACTTTATTTGAGACTCCCAAAGTCTCACCAAAATCCTTTCTATACCTACTTGTATTCTCACATTGTTTGTCAACCCAAGACCTTTCAGGCTGGATAATGGGTCATTTAGAGATCTCACATGACTCAGTACTGTAGGTTGATGAGTTGTAGATCAAAAGCTATATTGTTAAGCAGCTATTTCTAGGAGAAATTGTTTGACTGAAAACTTCCTGGCAAGATGGATCTTACAACATTTCTCTTACCTCCTCTGCAATGTATAGAAACTGTAAAACAAATTTATCAGGTTGTGTTTACATACACCCATATGTAACAAATATAGTCAATGGAAAAGAGGCTATATTTTGAACATGACAGAGCATGGGAGTAGTTCCATAGAAGGTAGCAGGGATGAGCTGGAGGGAGGAAATAAAGGGAAGGACAAAAGTGATATAATTAAAAATCTGTCATGGTGGTGTACACCTTTAATCCCAGTACTCTGAAGCAGAGTCAGGCAGATCTCTGAGTTCAAGGTCATCCTGGTCTACCTACAGAGCAATAAGTTCCATAGCAGCCAGAGGTACTAGAAACAAACAAACAAATGGTGAACAAAACAAGTTTAAAATGTATTACTTACTATGTACAGTGTGATACATATTTGTAACCTTACAGAACGTGAAATTTTGGAGAATTTTAAGATCAAGTCCAACTGGGACTCATAACAAGTTCATGGTTAGTTTGAGCTTGAATAAAAGATACTATCTGAAAATGAAGATATAAATAAACAATTAAAAGTTATTAGAAAGTTGTCTATTGTGTAGCCAAAGTTTAGAAAGGATGTGGGGGGGGGGGGCTGAAATGGCTGTGGACTGAAATATAGAGTTTGACTTTTTGCTTAGTTTGACCTTGCTTATGTGTGAGGTGACTTTAATTATCAACATAACCAAGCCTAGGCTGGGAAAGTCTAATAAGGGAAAGGCTGGAATAAGTTGAGGAGGAAGGCAAACCCATTAGGAAGACCAGCAGTCTCAAAACCTGGACCTCTGAGATCTCTCAGATAATGAGCCACTGACCAGGCAGCATACATTAGCTTGTCCAAAGGCCCCAATACATATACAGCAGAGGATTGCCTGGTCTAGCCTCATTGGGAGAAGAAGTGACTAAACCTCAAGAGACTTGAGGCCCCAGGGAGTAAGGAGGCCTGGCAGATGGGGGAGGCATCCTCTTGGAGACAGGAGAGGAGGAATAGGATGAGGAACTCTTGGAAGGTGGACCAGGAGGGGGTAATAACTGTAAAAAATAAAAGTAATTTAAAAAGAAAAAAATCACCTAACAAATACAAATGAATCATTAGATTTTACAGAGAGCAAGGTCAACCTCATGTCACTAAAATAGAAGCCTTAAGAGGGATTATATCTTAGCATTTGTTTACCATAGATTTCTCCTTCTGATGTGCAACTCCTGATTCACTAATATCTGCATATAATAGCCTGGTTCTTCAAACATGATAAGCATATCCCAATCTTACTGTTTTTATAATTGTCTTTGAAGAACTTTTCTTCAGAGCTTCATATGACTTCCTGCATTCTTTCTTATGTGTATGAACACCAATTCTCTGTGATGATGCTTCTGAAATTGAGCATCTGTCCTAACCCTTCTCCTCTGCCACTGCTTTGTTTGTACTAATCACCATGGAGCATGCTATCTGCTTTTACAGATGCATCTGATGATAAGGATGAACTTCTCTACTCTGACTCCTGGAAGCATGAATTACCAGAAGAGAAATGGCTTTCTCTGCCAAGGTCACACCACGATTAATCTTTTTAAATGGCAAGACTCAGAATGCAAGATCCCATCACATAGAAGACTAATACCCATTTTACTCTCAAATCAGTACCACTGTCAGGAAGAACACGACTGAAGTCAGACTCACACTCTGTCAATTTGGTCTTCTTGTCTTTTTCCTGAATGTGGCATAGATGTATTCTGAGCTTCCTTAATGATGGAGTTGAAATCCCCATGGTTACAGTTAGAGTCTAGTTTGCCTGGGTCTGTTCACTGCCTTAGTATAAAAATGGTCAAGAGGGCACCCATTTAAACACTAATAACCCAAGCCCTATAGACATCATACGTGTACTGTTAGACCATTTTTACTTATTTTTCAGACTACTTAAAATGAATTCACAGATTTTCTTTCATTATTTTATAATGAGAACCAAGGATATGTCTATGCACAGAAAAGCTGAATAACTGTGACAGTATTCTTCAGGCCCACTGAACTCCATCTGCTAATGGTCACAAAGAATGCTATGACACAACATCTGATGGATTTTTTAATGGGACCAACTTAGGGGTATAAGGGAAAGAGTTAAACAGAATGGTGGAACACCAGCAAAGTACTAGACACTGAAATTGGGCCAATAAGCATTTACATATAAAAGATAATAAATACTCTCTTGGACTGTAAAAAGAACAAGGATACAAAGACTGTAGCTTCTAGTTTGAGTGTGACATAAGCTACATGTCATCTAAGAGAGTATCTCTGTGATAGTTAAGAATCCTGGACAGATTTCGGGTTTCTAAGTAAAAAAAGACGGGGGCCAGGCAAAATGGAAGCTACAGATATGTGATAAACAATAGGTATATGATGCAAAACTCTTGGATGAGATGCACAGAGGAAACACTTTGTACAGTCTCTGCTTAATAACAATGTGTTTCCATTCTCATTTCACAGTCAAAAAAAGTAAAGGTAAGAAATGTAAAGTAATGGTAAAAGGTTGATGATCAAAGTCAGAGAAGAACAGAAGCCCAGAATGGTTGGATCTTTGCCAGAGAGAACAAATTGAATGGAGATGTTTGTGTCTGGCTATAGTTACAAGATGTAGAAAAACAAGACGTAACCATCTTCTCTTCTGCTACCTTTGATAATACTGGATGGTGCTATAGGAGAGACATAAGTTATTGAACCTAGCAGTGGACTCTGATAAGATATGCCAACTGGTGCAGCAGTGACATAGTTAGTTGTTAGATCTCCAACTATCATTTTCTGGTTAAATTAGAGGCTTTTTCTGTAGAGCAGATTAAAAGCATGGGACCATAAACTTGTTCAAATATCTTTAGCCTGTTTTTCTTTTTCTTTGTCACAAGATGTAAGTGTCTGGTATCCTGGTTCTTGGGTTGTGGGTTCAGCCACACCCCCAGAACCCAGGCTCCTGACAGGAGGTCTGATCTTCATTCAACCTGTGTCCTTCAGTCACATAGGACACAGGTGGAGGGCCTGATACAGGCCTCAGGCCCTAGAGAGATTTACTTACTAATGAGGTACCTGAAGGCCAGAGGGTGGAGCCAAATAAGCATTCCTCCCCAGCCCCTCCCCCGCTTTCCCCTCCCTATTTAACTCAGGTCTGCCCTGGGTTTTTGTGGGATGCATCCAGATCCATCCACCATCCGTCATACCAATAAACCGGTTTTGGAAACCCAAGGACTTTCTCATGTGTTGGGGCCATGCCATGAGGAACTGAGGAACCGTGGAGAGGCCTTTAGTGAGCAGCCGGGTCTAACTTCCAGCTGGAGGAACCCAGAGCATTCCTAGCCAACTACACACAGCCTGGCATGAGGAACGCCCTGCAGATCCCCAGCCATTATTACCTACATGTAAGCATTGATGTCTGTGAGCCTAGATGCAGGGGAACAGTTATTAAGCATAAGAAAAGCACATAAACAATAGCATTTGCACTATAAAAAGAAAAGTATGAAAATGAGACTAACCAAAACCTTGTTGTGATGATTTTAATATGCATGGCCCAGGGAGTAGCACTAGTAGGAGGCCTTGTTGGAGGGAGTGTGTCATTGTGGGCATGGGCTTTAAAACCCTCATCCTAGTTACCTGGAATCCAATCTTCTCCTCTTTGCTTCTCAGCAACTCCTTCACCATGCCTGCCTGTATACTGCCAAGCTCTTGCCTTGATGGTGATGGATTGAACCTCTGACCCCATAAGCCAGCCCCAATTAAATGTTGTCCTAATAAGATTTGCCTTTGTCACATTGTCTGTTCACAGCATTTAACTCTAATTAAGATACTTGTCTTTCACTGCTGCTTAAGTAGGCCAGTTTCTTGTTTTTATAAATGCATTTTAATAATATGTTTGCTTTATAGGTATTCTAGCTTGCTACTGTTAATGTAATAAATCACTGACTGTGACTAACTTCTCAAAGAAATAGTTTATTAAGCTTACAAGTTGTGGAAGAGACATAACAAATTCAATGGAGATGTTTGTTTTGAGCATTGCGTCCTACTAATTAAAAGATACAGAGAAACAAGAAGAAAGGTATAATTACCCTTTCTTCTGCTAGCTTTGATAATAATGAAAGGTGCATAAGTTACTAAATCCAGTTGTGAACCCTGGTAAGATATGCCAACTGGTGCAACAGTGGCATAGTTGTTAAGCCACCAACAATCATTTTCTGATTGTATTAAAATTTTGTTCTAAAGAAGGGATTACATGTCAAGGCAGGTATCAGCAGGCAAGAATCTGGAGGCAGGAAATGAGGCATAGACCAAAGTGGAACACAGTTTACTGGCTTGATGTTCATTGCTTATTCAAGTTGCTTTGTACACAAACTAGGCCTACCTTTCCTAGAGGGGTATCAGTGGGATAGGCCCTCTTACATCAGTTAGAAAATCAGAAATTACCTATGGCCTTTTAATGGAGATAATTATTCAACTGGGGGCTCCAAAGAGAAATATGGCAATATTTCCTACACAAAGTAACTTTCTCATAATTTCCCTTAATAACGCTTAGCAGTTCTTTTCCTTACATGAGTAAGTCAAAAATTACTTACAATCTAGGTCCTGGCTACATAGAATTTAATGGCATATATGAAAATGTATACTTTAAAATGCATATAAATATTTTTATTATCACAAGTACCAAAATATACATAACTATGTATCCTAAATATTTGGAAATCTTCTCTGCTTACTATTAATATATTCTATTGTTGAAATCAATGAGACAAAATTGCCCATTAGTTATCTTCAGTCATCCAAGACAGAAATTTCATTTATTTTAACAAAACTACATGTAAAATTTTATAACACGATAAACTTACAAAAATCTATTCAAACACTGACAAAATATATCCTCAATATAATGTAGAATAAAATGTACAATTGAATATTAGAATACAAATAACTATTTCATCACACTGTACTTTATGTGCACAATTCAACCAGCAAAATTCTAGAAACTCTCTGGAGCCAACTAAAATAACAAAATTATATTGACGGACAAACAGTCCATGTGTAGAAAATATCAATGCAAACAGAAACGATTACCTCAAATTGGCACATTCATTTATCTTACAGATTCTGTGAGAACATATTCATCAGTAAAGGAAGCAACAAAAGATGGACTGGAATGTGTGTTCATATAGGTATAAATATTTCATAATTCACCAAGGATGAAGGTTTCCTGGTATCATCAGCCTCTGCTTACAGGAAACACTAAATATGAGGCTACTATTTCTTATCAGGCTATTAAAATATGTTAATCAAAAATGTGCACAAGGGTGTGACAAATTTGAATTTTCTAAACAAGACTCACTATAAGATTGGACATTACTCTAACCTCTAATTTAGGGAACCTGGAAATATGTAGCAGTATTACATTTGTATGAACCTTTGTTAAAGAAGTCTCCATGAATGTGTACTGGTAAAAAACAGAAATGAAACAAACTCAAGATATGAAAAATAGCACTGTATGTACTAGCAGAATATAAGAGGCATAGATACCTATCGGTAGAGAATTAATTAGTATTTATAAAATGTGTACTTGATTCAAATGACATAATAATAACTATGTATCTTCAACACTGAATGAAAAATATGTATACCAACCACTATGGAGATCATTTACAGAACATTTCTTAAGATGTTAGAAAAAGTGTAAAACTTTTATTAGTAGTAAACTAAAACTGTCATTGATTAAAACCAAAAAGTCATAAATTTTGAATATTGGTTGTCCCTGAAGAATGAAAGCAGTGTAATATAGAGGGATGAAAGCAATGCTTCACCTAATATAATTTGTATAATTTAGTTTGATTTAGACCTATCTACATGTTTTAAGCAAACAAAAAATGAATTAAATAAGAAATTTTCAAGAAATCAGACAAAAAATGGTATAGGGTGAATTGCAAAGTGAATGTATGACCAACATGAAATTCAGGTTGGCATTTAATTCTACTTTACTATGAAACTTGAATAAATAACTATAAAAGATTTATGTAACTTATTACTCATACATTGCATAGTAATAGTGATGCTATGATATTGGTATATAAGTGTTTAATATGTTATAGAATTAGGTAAATAGAATTAAAGAAGCTGATTTTTTTTACATAAGAAAACATAATATTTCTTCTGTGAGGCAAAAACCACAAAGTGAAATAATTACAAGGCAATAAGAAACTGGAAATTGTCTGTTTTTTTTATGCTTATAAAACTAGTATAAGAATACTACATATCTCATTATTAATTACTGTTTTGAGAGAGACACTTATGGAAATAACTGAAAAAATGAATGTCAGATCAAATTATATTTCAAACATTTTAGTGTCATATTTTCTTTTTTATTATATAAATTTTCTGTTAGATAATTTCATATTCTTATTCAAAAATTCACAACCTTAAGTGGACAGCCTGGTTGATTTGTTCTTCTCTATATACTATTAGAGGAATTTTAATCCAGCAACTTGACTTCTCTGGCACAGAATGACATCCAAAGATATGATTCATCTGGAATGTGAAAACATGCCTTTAATCCCTCTGCCTCGTATACAGACATGCCCTGATTACATACACTATTGATCCCTCTGGCTGGAATATAGCCTCTCCTTTGGTACACACCTTTAATCCCAAACAATGACATCAAATTGAGAAGCAGACAAAGTAACAAATCATAGAAATAGTTGACAGAATGAGTCAGAGATAGGATACACCCAATTCTCCTGAGAACAGCCAGGAAAGAGAGGCAACTTAAAGAGAAGGGAGGGACAGAGAAATGAAAAAAAAAAAAAAAAGTTCAACTCTGCTTGAGTTCAGTGTGGTGCAATTTAGTTGAGTGTAGTTGAGCTCAATTCAATTGAAAGCATTTCAGTTTGTGGAATTCAGAGGCAATATTTCCAAGCAGAGCTATTTAGTCAGAAGCTGAGAGGAGCCAATTTGACTCAGTCAGCTTGGAGAGGAGTTTGAGCCAGAAGAACTGAGTTGAACCAGCTAGCAAGAGTTCAGAAAGAACTAGAAAATGTAACTTTATTCAGCAGTTAATTTGCAGAGGCTGAAACATTCTAGGCATAGGTTAGCAGCTGGAGTCTTCAGATCAGCAATTGCAGAAATTAGATTGTATGGGGACTAGATTTCAGGCATAGGCCAAGGGAAAGTTAGAAAACATGCTGGGCTCAGCCCAAGTCAGGTATTGGCACAGTTTAGTTACAGCTCTAATTTTGTCACTTCCTCTGAGGAAATAATAGTGCCATTTATATTTATATATCCTCATTTAGCAACTACACAGATCAAGATACAGAATTGTGTGAGGGCCTTGAAAGTCTCTCTGCTGTAACGCTCAGGAAATTTAAGCTGGAGTTGTTGCTTTGTTAAGTTTTAAAGACATGATTCTAAAGTGTAACATCTACATATTACATTATAAATATAGTTTTCCATACAGTAGATTCTGTGAAAAAGTTTGCTAAAGTGCATATGCCTTTGTGGATGCTGAATAGGTGGAAGAGAACTTACAGCAGCCACAATAAGTCTGCCACCCTGAAAAAAATACTGCAATTCTAGTTGCCCTCAAAAGGTGCTAAACTACAGTGGTGGTACACAGTCGTAATGCCAGATCTTGAGAAGACAAGGAACTCACAGTTTCAAATCTATAAACCATGACTGTATCTCAAAAGACAAAACAAAGATATTTAGGCATAGATTGAGAAACAATCATGCAATCATTTATGGTTACAATACTTTATCACAGTTTCATTGGTTGGTAAAAAGATCACAGGCTATTAGTTGGCCCTCTGACCTGTTAAAGCCTGACTTTTGACATTCAGGGTTAACTCTGGAAGACACCAATGTATGGTGTTGGTGATTAAGATCAGTACTGAGAGTAGGCAACTAGGGACTCTGCTGACAATAGCAGGCAATTTACAGGGTCAGCACTGGTGGCTGACAGGAGCAAAAACTTAATTATGTAGGGCTAGTACTCTCTGTGACCAGTGAGAAACTCTGAACTCTTTTAACTCTTTGGTGACTGGTGAGAAAGAAAAGGAAAGAGAAAATTCATACACTCACACAAAAACTTAGTGAATGAAGCAAAGTGTGTTCTAACAAGAAAATTTCAACAAGCAAGTTTCAACAATTTCACACACACACACACACACACACACACACACACACACACACACACACATATATATATATATATATATATATATATATATATATATATATATACATATATACACAGGTATACAAACATCTGTCCATACATACATACAGATGTGTTTGTATACAATACACACACAGACATACACACACATATTCACACATATTTACAGTTGATGGATAAAGCAAAGCTCTAATAAGCAGGCTCTAACAACTCCCCCCCCCCTTAGGTCTACTTATATCCTCTAAGTCAAAGTTTTCTACATAAGAAAAAAATTACTTCGTGGATAAAATGTTACATAAGAGGAAGTTACAGCAAAATGGTTGGTGATAAGCTCAAAGCAGTTGTCTGTGTTTCATTCTTATAAGCTCATTATAAGTTCAAAGCAATAGTTTTATATGTTTATGGCCTTGTTTTATCATTTGTGCACACCTGTGGGCTCCTCCTTGGATTCGATGTTTTTCTGATCATAAATCTGTCCATAGCTTACTTCTCTTTCTAGTGCAGTTTATATCCTTGTAGTGCCTGAAAGCTCATTGTATTCCTTTTCATGTAGCCTTTACTTACTCTTCAATGAGGATGGGAGCACATTCTACTCTTCATCCTTACTTTGTTAGATTTTTGTGGCAAAACAACTAAAACCACCTCCTTACATTTTCTATCAATTATTTTACCTTTTCTAAAATTATTGGATTCAAATAAGGAATTCTATAAAGCCATTTATTCATTCAAACAGCATTATTTTATAAAAGTACATCCTCTTGTTGATGTGCAGAAAATTTGTTCAGTCACTAATACCCAGGAATCATTCATAAGAGACTATAGGCATACAGAGTCTAACTTTGCTCAATTACACCATGTCAGGTATATGAGAAATACAGCAATGATAAATATGAGCAATCATCCCAGCATCAAGAAGCAATCCTGGAGCCATGGCTTTTTAGGGTGCACCCATTCAACTCTGCAAAATTGTGGGTTATTTCCAGGAAGCTCACTTGCCCACTACAGTTCCTCTTAAGTGTCACCTGCCACTGACCCTTTGGTTTCAGATTCTAGGTAAGAAACCTGATCATCTGGAACAAGGTGTGAATTAGTAAGATAATACTCTAATGGTATCAGCCTAGAAAGACTAAAATAACTTGAGAAGACAATTAACCAGGTCAATAGATTTTGAGACCCAAGGTGGATGTGTGTGTGACTCACCTATGTTTGCAGGCTACAGAGGAATGTGCAGACTTTCTCTCTCATATATGTCTACATTTTCTTATTTCATTAAAAATCATTGTTGAAAGTATTATTTATTATTGATCAAAGTTGTTGAAAGCTTCTTTACTTTTATGAAGGTTCATTCCTAAGAAGGTGTGTCCATCAGGGTTCAAATGAAAGACAGAAGAAACTATAGACTATATATGACTAAAACAAGGGATATGTCAGCTTTATAGAGTTGGAGGTAAAATATACCACAATTATTAAATAGACATGAAATCACACAACTCTTTTTACCACAGACACTAAAGAGTTAGGAAAGTTTTATTGTAGGAAGGACAAAACTTGATGGGAAATAATACTGTGTAAGCTTCATTTGCTCATGACTTGCATATTCAAAAACAATAAAATTGAGAGTTTCAAGTCTTTATGGCTCAAGGAGTGAAACAAAACTGATATTGGTGGCACACAACTGTGATCCCAATATTCAGGAGGCTGAAGCAGGAGGAATAATAAAGTTATCTTGAGCTACATCAAAAATACCAGACTAACCAGGTATACCAAAACAACAACAACAAAAACACAAAAACAAAACAAAAAACCCCACAAAACAAAAACAAAAATACCCTAAAGATTCAAAATGTAGTTTTGGAGATCAGATATGATTTGTCAAAGAGGCTTGGAATATAAAGTGCCAGAATCTATATTATTCTCTTTTAAACTATTGTCCACAAGGAATAACACATGTGAAAGACAGATTGTGAAAATTAAAAATGTATGCCATAATCTCTAGGACAGCTACTACAAAAGTAATACAAAGAAACATATCTGAACAGCCAATAAATAAATTATAATGAAATTATTAATAATATATGAATAATGCAACAGAAGCAAGGAAGTCAGAATAAATAAACACAGAACAAAACTACCGAAAATACTGCCAAAAGGTAGAACTTGCAGAGATGATGTCTACAGGATGCATATAAAATATAAAGATACAAATGCTGGAAGTTAAATATATGGGGAGAATACTGTTGAGAAATACCTGAAGACAAAAGAGATTTTATTGGAGATACCAATGCCTCATGCTACTCAATGAAATACAGTAAGTTTTTATACAAGGAATATAAAAGTTTTTACAATAAAAGTTAAGAAAACTTAATGCCAAACACATACTTACATATTTTATAACCAAGTTTCGAATAAACTAGTACAATTTTGGAGCACTAAACTCAGAAATATACAATTACTCAATGAGATTTGAAAATACCAGCATATTATTTTCTGAATTTACACAATAAGTGACATAATTTGTGTTCTGGAGACTAGAAAATAAAATAGAAGAATGAAATGTTTTAAGACATTAAAGATGTTAGAAGAAAAATAAGAAAACCATTAAGAGTAAAATGATCAATATACAACATAAAACTTTAAGATACAGTTTAATGGATTATTCTGAGAAACTAATAACTTTAAGATTCAAATAAAGTAGAAACAATTAGAATATACTGAGGTATGGAGAGATGCTTAAGAGCAAGTACTGCTGTTTTAATAGGATCCAAGTTGAGTTCCCAATACCCTGGTTAGACAAATTATAACAATATGCAACCTAAGGTCCATGAGAGACTCCATTCCACCAAGGGGACCACACTCATGTACACATCTTTCCACCTGCACAGACAGTCATACATAGAAACAACTAAAAAAATAAATTTTAAAAAATTCTGAAAAAATTTTACATTTTAAAGAACTTCCACAAAGTGTAATACTTTGTAGCATTCTCTGATTTTTGAGAATATAACCAAATCCAATTTGTCTGAATATAAAAAATTTGAAGGAAAACAAAATATAGCACACATGGAAGATCAGGCAGAAATGGAAAAAACATTCAGTCTTCTGGAAAGAAAGTTTGGGCCAGGCAGTGGTGGCTCACGCCTTTAATCCCAGCCAGCACTTGGGAGGCAGAGGCAGGCGGGTTTCTGAGTTTGAGGCCAGCCTGGTCTACAGAGTGAGTTTCAGGACAGCCAGGGCTACACAGAGAAACCCTGTCTCGAAAAACAAAACAAAACAAAACAAAACAAACAAAAAAAAAAAAAAAAAAAGAGAAGCTTTCCTTCTAATTGAAGATCAAGATAGATTGTATAGAATTCTCTAAGATATAAAATACTTATATTAGCTTGTAAATAATATGAATAAATAAAATAGTGTATAAATATAAAATATATTAGTTTAAATATGTAATACAGATATATTGCATAATGTGTGATATATCAGAATCAATTGTGAATAGCACAACTTGAAGGGAATGTTTGTAACATTTAGTACTGTTTATTATAAAAAAATTGAAATAAAATATGCTATAATAATTTTCGTCCAATTTTTCCATTTGCTTTGAATTTTTCATTATAATGATGTGCTATAAGAAACATATGTATATGAATATATGTGTCGGTGAATGAGACATAATGGACTCAGACATATGTGTGTGTATATGTGTAAGAATAATTAAAGAAAAAAAGTCATAAATTTATGAGGAACAGGGGAGACACATGGTAATTTGGAGAAAAGAATGATGGCATGGAAATGATATAAACACAGTACTTACATATGAAATTCTCAAAAAACTAAATTATTAAAAAATAAAAAATGAATATATATATACCCAAGTTCATAAAAATATTTCCCTATACACTCTTCCAGAAGCATTTGTTTTGTTTCCTTTTTATAATGTTTATAAAATACACCATGAATTAACCTTTTTTAAAAAGAGGTAGTTTCAAGTTTTCTTACTTTCACAAGCACTAGTACATCAAGAATACCGTGTTAAAGTTGCCAATCACTTTTCCTAAATTGTCATGATACCTTCCTATCGAGTCTTTATAAAGACCTGAGTCTTACTGAATAGAAATATGTAGCGGGGGAAGGGGTAGGGAATTCGGGGAGTCACTAGAAAGTCACAGACTCCAGGGAAGCTAGAGGTTCTCAAGGCATATTCTACTGCCTTGTCCCCATTGATATGCTTGCTTTCACTGGTTTGTTCCTGAAATTTTTCTCAATAATTTCAGCACATTCTAAATTTGTTTAACTCGCTTTATATCCGTATTGCTGCCCCCAGTCACCCCCTTTCACAAACCCTCCCATATCCATCATCTCCTTGTTGAGTAGTCAATTTGTCAACTTTTTTATTTTTTCCCCCAAGATCCTTTTCATTTTACTAGGTTTACTAAATGTGACCCACTTATAAAATTTGTTTTTCCTAAAAGAATTTGTTAAGAAAGTGTGGATGCTTCAATCCTACTTAGAAAGTGGAACAAAATAATTCCAGAAGGTAGAGGGAAGGAGTGACCTGGGAGGGAGACAAGAGGTGGAGATGAAAAAGGGGGGCAGAATTAGGTATGGGAAGAGACAGGAGAGAAGTCCAGAGGGCCAGGAAAATGAATAGAAATATGTAGCGGGGGAAGGGGTAGGGAATTTGGGGAGTTACTAGAAAGTCACAGACTCCAGGGAAGCTAGAGGTTCTCAGACCCGATGGAGATGACATTAGCTGAAATACCCAGCAAAGCAAGATAGAACCTGTAGAGACCACCTCCAGTAGACAGGAACAACCACCGAGGTAAGGGATGGGGCCAGCCACGCATTTCAAAATTTTTAACCCAGAATTGTTCCTGTTTAAATTAAATGAGGGGACAAAAAAAAAAAAAAAATGGAGCAGAGACTAAAGCTGGGGCCACCCAGAGACCACTCCACCTAGGGATCCATCCCATCTGCAGATACCAAAACCCTGACACTATTGCTGATTTCATGAAGTGCTTGCTGACAAGACCCTGGTATAGATGAGAGGCTCTGCCAGCACCTGACTAAGACAGATGCAGACACTCACAGTCAACCATAGAACTGAGCCCCAGGACCCCATTGGAAGAGTTAGGGGAAGAACTGAAGGAGCAGAATGGGATTGCAACCCCATATGAAAAACAATTCTTACTATTATTGTTACGGATCTATGAACTATACATTGGAAAATATAGGGACAAACTGTTAAGCATCTTGCTCATAATTATATAACACAAATGAACACATCATGTCAGAGGGTATTTTTTTAAAGAAAAATTATGGTGTGTTCTAGAGGGAAAAAACAGATTTCCTTTACCATAAGTTTTTTTATTATTATTATTATTTTTTTGAGGACGGTGGGAAAGTTTAGATTTACCCTCCATGTCTAACTGGATGCACTGAGTTAGCATCCTGTGAGTTTAAATGGAAAAATATAAATGATCTTAGTAACTGGAAGGACTTCTCTTGAGGTTTCATTTCCACTGTTGTTATAAACTGAATTTAGACATTCCAGCTGTAGACACTGTAGTGGTTGTGTTTCTTATCTCTGTACTTAGATATCTGACAGAAAACAACTTAAGGGAGTAAAGGTGTATTTTGTCTTACAGTTTAAAGAACTACAGTCCATTTCAGTGGGAAAAGCATGTTGGCATGAGTGTGACGTATCTGATCAAATGGCGGTCAGAGTCACCAAGCAGAGACTGAACTGGAAGCGGGGCTTAGAAATAAAACATTTAGTCTTGCCCCTAATGACTTACCTTCTCCAGTGAAGCTTTACATTGTAGAGCCCCTAAACCTAGGTATTTCATGCTCTTTCTGATGAGTAATGAATACCCTGACATCATATTTGAGAGTCAAAGTAGAGTACTCTATCTGGTGTATTCCTGATAATAATGAGGGATATAAGACAGTGTACACTGCTAAGCCCAGCAGTATGCATTCCTCTTATAATTTATTTCATTGTACCATATTTAATTTGATGATATTTCATGTTTCTGTCTCTGAGTCATCCTTCATGCCTAATTTTGAATCATCATAGCCTCCTTTTCATATTTCATTTTGTTTACATTTCATATAAAAGACTATTTTATGTCAGCTGATCCAAAATAATTATATTTTCATTTTCTCTATCTTTCAATATTTTTGCCATTGTGTAATTATTTACATTTAAATATACAATTGCTGAATAACAATACAAGATTTTATAAAGCCCAGAATAATTGATGGTCTCTTAGGTACATTAATATTCAAATTTGAAATATTACACTAATAGTAAAAATAGTAACATATGACAATAATTTACATAGCAACAATTCCTATATAGAAAAAGGAGAGAATCATTAACTGTGTTTGGAATGATAAACAACATACATAATTTGTCTTTGTAGATAAAGCAAAAGAAAATTTCATCCCAAACTATTCATTGTGTGATAGGCAGTGTGACAGTCTTGCTCGTGTGTGTTTATGGAGTCTGCAGGACAAGCTGATATATTGTAGACATGTCTTGTTAAATGTAATATACAACATAAAATGTAAAGAAAAGGGTGGAACTGTAATAAGTGAGAATCCAAAGAAGATAGAAAAGATCGAATGAAAGACAGGATGTAGAAAAAATTAAAGAAACTTGAGATCAGAGTGAAGAAAAACCAGAGTCTGCGAGAGGGAAACTCATGTGAGCTGACAGTCACATCTGTCTCCTAGAAACAGCCAATAAGCATATAAAACTCCGGCATATTTGACTACAGCGAAATGAGATTTAAGAATAATTTGGTACCATTTGAATTTGAAATAATACATATTTAATAGTACTAAGAAAATTATAGATAAATAGTATCACCAACTGATCCACACAAGACCCTGTTTAGCTTTAACTATCAACACAGAGTGACCTAAGGGCTGAGCCCCAGATGAGCAACTACCTATTTCAGATTGATCTGTCGATATCCTGGGGGATGAGATTGTATTGATTTTAATTTATGTTAGAGGTCCCAGCCATTGTGGGCACTACCATCCCTTCTGTGTAAGACAGCTAGTTGAGTATAAGCTACCCAGCAAAAGACTAAATCTATTTATATTTAACTTCACAGTTATAAATAGAATTGTTTGTAATGAATTAAACACAAGCTCTTTACCATAGTGTTATATCATAGCACAACACAGACCAAAAATCTTAATGTCTACCATGAAAGAACATAAAGAAATCATTCAAAATAAATTTACTATATTATGCTTTTGTTTGTTTGTTTGTTTGTTTGTTTTTCGAGACAGGGTTTCTCTGTGTAGCCCTGGCTGTCCTGGAACTCACTCTGTAGACCAGGCTGGCCTCGAACTCAGAAATCCGCCTGCCTCTGCCTCCCAAGTGCTGGGATTAAAGGCGTGCGCCACCACCGCCTGGCTATATTATGCTTTCTTATGAAAGGATTAAGTCTATTGTGGGGTGCTGCCATAATAGACCTATTTGCTGTTCATTTTAATTTTGAAGAACTATATTTGAGAAATTTTATAATTTCTAATATTCAAGCACAAAATGTACGTAAAAAATGGAGGAGTATCTTTTCCTCATTTGTTTTGAAATGATAGAGAATGTAGCAACAATGACAGCAAAACATCTGAGGACATGTAGAAGGTTATAACAGGCTCAGAGTATTGTTTACACATGTAATTAGGGCGGGATGATGGCTCAGCAGTTAAGAGCACTGACTGCTCTTCCACAGGTCCTGAGTTCAATTCCCAGCAACCACATAGTGGCTCTCAACTATGTGTAACAGGATCTGATGACTTTTACTGGTGTGTCTGAAGACAGGAATTGTGTGCTCATATAAATAAAATAAATAGATAGGTAAATCTTTAAAAAATAATAAGCATCTAGTAGTGATATGTGTATGTGTTCATATTAATCAAAAATGGAGTCATTAATTCTAAAATAAATTTTGCAGAAATTGAATGAATTAGATTTCAGGAGGAAATAGCTGCAGATGAAATTACAGGAAAATAAAATTCAATGTCTTCATCATGCATAAGAAAAGCTCTGGAGAATACAACCACCAGAATAAGTATAAAGAGCACTGAATACATGTGCTCAATTACGCATTCCTGTAATTTAAGTTTTTGTACTTTAGATGATATAAACATGATATTTAAGAATGACTAAATTAGGTATAAAAAGGAGTTGTGAATATTAGACAATCTAGAAATGGAAACTCAATTTCAAGACTTTGTTTCCTCAGCCAGAGTCAATGTATAG
The DNA here is from genome assembly GCF_011762505.2 of Arvicanthis niloticus. Lineage (NCBI taxonomy): Eukaryota > Metazoa > Chordata > Mammalia > Rodentia > Muridae > Arvicanthis > Arvicanthis niloticus. The sequence continues at coordinate 19,592,258 of NC_047672.1, forward strand.
TTTGTGCTCAATTTTGAATAACAACAACAACAACAAAAAATCGACTTTTCTTTGTTTAAAGAATGAGAAGTTGCCTACAAAGGATATGGCCAGTCAAGAAGGACTGTTCCAGCACAATGTGATGCCTCTACTCATTTTCTCAGCTTTGGTTCTTCCAGTACAGTAGCTGCATTTCAACCTGCACACCTAGGACAAAGCTGACATCCTCACAGAACACCCTGCTGTGACAGAGCTCCCAAAAGTGATGTTTTTTTCCCTCCATCTGAAAGTAGGACCATTTATCACTTAAATATGAGCAAACAGTCTGAGAACATCTACATGGTAAAATTATGTTATTATCTCTACATCACAGCCTACACTTAAACTAAGACAATTCACAGGTCACAACTTAACCAAGGTATCATAGCCATGCATGCAATTCAGCTCTTATCCAAAGGTTCATAAATGGTACATGACATATGAAATTGAGACAAGAAATCAGTAATCATAAACAGTTGGGAAAAGCCTACTCAATGAATCAAAAAACAAGAATTGGGATAAATGTGTTAGAAATTACGCATGGAGAAGGAACGCACCTGAGGCAGATAAGAGAATTCAATGAGCAGAACCTGGTTTATTATTGTTGTTTGAGAATTTAATGCACACATATAATGTCTGTTGACCAACTCCATGCCCACTTTCTCCCTTTCAATTCCTTTCCCCTCTTTGTCAATATTCCTTTTTTTGGTTTTCTCTTTCTATTTTAAACAGAATGAATCCACTGAATGATGCCAGTAGGTTCATGGGTGTCAGGCTGTTGTCTGAAAAAAGAATAGCCTCTCAAGGGTCATATCTCTGAAGAAAGCCTACTGTCTCTCTTCTAACAGATGTCACTTGCAATGGTCAGTTTAAGACAGTTTTAAAATCTTCAAAGCCCATGAGGCTGAAGTCTCATGCTAGTCTTCTACAACATCCCCACATACTCAAACCACAAACCAAGCTGAGAAGGAGTTAAGAAATCAGAAATGGCAACCAAATCTACTAAGAACTTTAATGCTTCTCTTCCTTTGTTACTAATGAAATACTTGGTCTTGTTTCTGGGAACATTTAATGCTTCACTATTATGTCTGCAGGTCAGGGTCCAACCACTTGCAGTCTAACACTACATGGTTCATAAACTACTGTTTAACTCAGCAAGTATCTCTTTAAATAAGTCAATAAAAGTGAAATAAAACCAAACATGACTTGATGTCTCCAGTTATGACTAACACATAGATTTTTTAAAAATAACAACAAATACACATTCTTTTATTTTTTCTTAATTTTTAAAATTTTTTGAGAAGTTTATATCTGACTACTTTTTTGACATCATTCTATCCCCTCCATTCAACTTCTGCTTGTCTCTAATTCACCCTCAAATTTATGGTCACTTCTTCTTTAAGTGATGCTATACACAAAACTGAGTATAGAATAATACTTGGAATTAAAATATATGAAATAGAAAAGTAATGATTAGCAGACAATAAGCAATAATTTGTCAATAGATTTTTCACAAATCAAGAACTGGAATAAAAAAAATACTAGGGCTTGAAATTAAAGTCTAATGAAAAACCCTAGGTAACTTTAACCTAACTTTAGTTAGTTAACCCTAGCTAATATTAAACAAAGGAAATATAGACAAATTATTAGACTTTAAGCATAACATTTCAGGAACTCAAGGGCTATACCCATGCTCCGATTTAAGAGTCATAATCAGACCAGATCTCATTTTTCAATTTGAAATAATCAGGAAAGAGGAATAACTGTTTCCATATAAAGTAGAAAATTCTGAAGAATAAGAATTAAATTGACACAAAGTTTCACAACAGTATTATTTAAACATATAGACCAGTTGCTATAAAACATTAGATAAACACAGTGAATCAAAATTGTAATATCAAATATACTGTGAGTTTAACAATAACATTTGGGAAATATATCTCATATAATGCTTTTAAAGAAACTACTTTATAAATAGCTTAAAGAAAGAAAAGAGAAGTAAAAAGAACATGGAGGAGGACAGAGAGAAGAGAGGAAGGAAAAGGAGGACAACCAAGAGAATAAAGATGAAGAAGATAAAGGATGAGGAAGAAAAGGAGGGAGCAATCCAATAAAGCAACAGTCATGGGATAAAAGAAAAAGGAATCACCACAAGACTGGAGAAATGAGAATAAAATGAAGTAAACGAATGACTCCTGTCCAAACAAATCCTAAACCAACCGCTCCCCCTTACAGAGTATGTTCACCAATACTAAGCAAAGGGAGTAGTTTTTACTGCATAGTTCGCTTCATAATTCAGGTTTGACATTTCCTAGGAGTTAAGGCCTTTAAGAGATGGTTAAGGACCAGAGAGTCTCTCCTCTCTTGAATGGGTCAGGATTCTGCCTCTTATTCATTCGTACATAAGATTAAGACAGAAGCCAGGCCATATATAATATGATATTACAACAAGGCTCAATTGTTAAATCAATGCTGAGCAATTAATAATGCAAGTAAGAGGACAAGCTTACAAGAGAACTCTTGTGTACAGTTGGTTTTGAGCTGTCTTTCATGAGCCGAACATAAACAGCAGGATCAACGGAAAGCTGCTGCAATTAAGATTAGATTCAAGGAATGCACTGCACTGCTTCAAAACCAAAGGTTCTGCTGTTCATCGTTCATTTTTCTTTCCTGTCTCCTCCTGGATACACTGTATAGTTTTATTCATTTCTGACTGGCAGGAAGAAATTTCAATAAATTATGATTGCCACTTTATGAATCTTCAGAACATCTGAGTAATGGAAAATGATATATTTCAGCAGCAAAAACGATTCAGGTACTGAGCAGGCATTTTCAATAGGTTTAGAGAGCAGATGAAAGATGATATTTCAAAGACTATTCGGAATGAACTATCCTTCAGAAAATGACTGCTCAAGTGAAAATCACTCTTGATGTAACTAAGATAACTCTCTTTAGGGGTCATCTAGAGAAAAGGATACGATGGAAAAAAAACTTGTATGAGATGTAAATGTTAACTACACCTTTAAAAAATAGATTCCAACCCCATAGATGCCATGGGATGAAAAAAATCTTTCAACTGTCCTCATTGTCATATGGCCTGGCTGCCTTACTTATTTCTGGGAATTTTCACAGGAACAGAGTGTATACAGGAGGAGCCTATGGGTTTCTGACCTATGCAATTGTGTCAAACTTCACTGAACATTTGAGACCTGCATATCTTATACCATGATGTCTGTAGATATAGTTAAAATTGAACCAGAAGTCCATTATTTTTTCTGAGCTAGGTGGATGTTGAACCCACCTAGAAAAATAGAAACTAAAAGCCGAGTTTTTTTTGTTTAGAGCTAGCAGACTGAATTATTAATCACATTTGAAAAGGTTACAAATGAGAAACAATTGTAATTACATTTGCTTTATGCTTTAAAAGTTTTCATGCTTTAGTTTAGTTTTTTTGTGAAAGAAGGAAAGGGAGTTTTAAGTATTGCATCTAGAGTCTTAAATTGTTGTGAGAATCCCTCCCACCTCCGAGTTTTAGCCCCAGCCCCAAGTTTTTAGATGCAGAAAAACAAAGAAACCAAACCAAAACAAAGAAACACAAACTGTGTTGCAGTGACTACAGAAAGACTCTCTTCTAATAAACATCAACCTAGGTTTCCAGAAACATGACATAAAAAAGTCTACTGTAGTTTTTGAAATCATTTTTCACTAATGAATATCTCTAAGTGGAAAAATGATACTTTTATTCTATTAAGAAGCTCATTTGATATTTACTATATTTTTATTGTAAATATATGATAAATCCATGAGGTTAAAATTTATATTTGTTAACAATTTTTGGTTTTATTTATTTTTGGGATTGTAATTTGGTTACAACAGTTCTCCCTTAACCCCCCTCCCTCCAAACCCTGTCATGTACTCCAACCGGGTTCCTTCAAATTCATGAATACTTCTGATTTACTAAATCCTTCTTGTTTATCATGTGTGTTCCATTACTCCACTTACCTTGCACACACACACATATGTGTAGGTGGTTGTGTATTATATTGCTAAATATGACGTATTTAGCCCTAATAATGCCACCAGTGTGTGAGTGTATGTGTTTGTGTGGTTTCAGGCCTGACCACTTGGCACTGTACAATCAACTGATGTCTTCTTATCTGAAATAAAACCTCATAAAATCAATAAAAATGGAAGTCTGGAATTTCTCAAATTAAATTTAATTAAAAACTATTCAATGAGTGTCCCATATCCTTAAGCCATAGCTATGTGATTAAACATGGGTATAGAATAATGTAAATGAAACCATAATACAAATTGAGAGCAGGGGAGGAGAAAACTTTGATGTCCTGCATGACATGATACATGACATAAATGTGTTGGAATCCAAAATTGGTAGATATTTGTCACAGTGTCATTTTGAAAAGTTATTTTCTCTTATTTATAAATTAAATGAAGCAAAAATTTATGTAATAAGTTGAACAGTAAGTTTAATATTTACCATGTCCATTATAAATTATACAGCTTCTTCCTTAACTCCTTTGTAGCAAACAGAATATTTATCAATCTAAATGTCAACAAAGGATAGTATGGTACTGAACAGAACTGTTACTATGTGCAGATGGATAAAATCAAGAAACCAAGGGTATAAAGTAGTAGATATATAGGGTGAATCTATCCAGAGCCCCAAGAACATGCAATTCAACAGTAGTAAAACTGACTACATTGGAGGTTTTGTCAACTACCAGATTTCAGCTACTCTTATCATAAAATATGATAAGAGTATGGTAAGTCATGGTTATTTATTTCATGACAATAATCATGGTAAACTATGTTTTATTCTTGATATAATGTTGAAAACCTCAAGTAGACACAAAACATGTGTTAATAAAATGATATAAAATACTGACAAAACACCTAAAATCACATCTACATTAAATTTTATCTATGTATATTGAACATGTATTAAAAACATCATAAATATTTAGTTTAGTTTTCCATATTACTGAGCTTGATTTTATAAAATCAATATAACATGCAATTTTGTGAGTTTGGACACAGGTATACCCTTGTGTTACTGCCATAACCTTAGGCAAAATCTTACATATCATTCTTAAAAAGCAAAATATAAAATGATAGCCAGAGAAATACAATTAAAAGGCTGATGAACATGAAGCAAACTATCTTGCAAGCAAGAATTTAAATTTTAAGCACTGTTTATCATTTAAAAATACTTTTTCTGTGCAATAGTATACATGAAAGTATGTGACTTTAACTGTGACTACGTGTCTGTGACTATATGTAAATATATGTCTGAGTGTCCCTGTGTCAGAGTGTCTGAATGAGTGTGCAGAGGTACGTAAAAGACTATGAGTATGCATGAATATGTTTGAGTGTGAAAATGTGTTTGAGTGTGTGCAAGAAGTATGCATGTGTATGTGTGTGGTGTATTAGAGTATTTGTATGCATGTATATGTGTATGAGTGTATATGTATGTGTGTGCTTGTGTGTGTATGTATGTGGGCGGGGACATGCGTGTGCTACTGTGTCTTTGCAGTGTGGAGGATAGCTTTTGGAAGTCAGTTTTCTGCTTCCACCATGTGGTTCCCCAAATCTAACTTAGGCCGTGAAACTTGGGAGGAAGACGGTTCAAGTCACCAAGCCAGCAAGTTTACTCATATTTGATGGCAACAGATGCTATAAGAAGGGTAGCACAAATATTATTGTCACTTGCTATTTACATAAGAACACCCTATAAATAGTATAGGCCACATAACTTTCTAGATGTCACAAGAGCATTCACAATATGCACTCGTGAGAATGCATATTCCAAATGAATTTCAAATATTTACTATTCATCCCGAAGGATTCTGGAATAGTCAAAAACTGTATTTACAGAGAAAAAAGGGAGTTAGTAAAAGCTGAAATTATGAAATCTTTTTAAGCTCTAAACCTTGAAAAAGAAATATATTAAACAATCAAGACCATATGAGCTGGAACAGACAGTGTGTCAATGCCATTAACTTGACTTAAAAATCTTTTATTTTGTTGTTCTTGGTTTTTCCTTGTCTTTAATTATCATCATTAGCCTATTCATGTATTTGGGAGACACTTATTCTAGTCCTGAAATGTGAAGTGGTTATAATGATGACTGTTCCTGTATTCCCTGGATAAATTTAGAAATACTATAGTGGATGAATTTGCATCTTTTAAAACTTCTATCAGCAGGTGTTAGCTGTATCTATTAGGAGTGTTAGGTTAGAAGCAGCAGACTGAGGCCACCATCCTTTAAAGCCTGCCTCAAAAAAACATTACTTGATTTCAGTGCTTATATGAATAAGTACCAGCTTTGCTTCTCACAGAGACCTTGAACCCTATTCCAATAATTATCATAAAATGTGAGATTTCTTACGAGAAAGTGAACCAGTTACTGAAGGACTGAAAACAGTTTACTGTGACTCTTCCAGGTTGTGAGCTGGAATAGTACTCCATAGTTCTTGCGTCATGTAATCAGATAGGAGATGAACCACAACTACAGGTTCCTTCTCTTTGGGTGACAATCCTTGACTTGACATATCCTATACAAGCAATATTCCTGTCTGTTTCTAGTTCTAAAGACCTATCAAACATCCTGCTTGTTTTCTAAACATGAAACCTCCTTCAATGTTTGTTACTTGGAAAACTCAACAGAAGTCTTGATTGGCCTATCCTGCACATACCTGCTGGTAGTGGTGGCCATTGACCACTTTATGTTCTCATTCTCTGACCTGTGCTGGGATAGAGTAGCAGAAAGCGAATCACACTGAAACCTAAAACCTGGTATTGAGTGGTGACTAAGTTCATCTATAGGGCTGTGAAAGGGGTCTTGGTTTTGGTCAAAGTGCTGACTGGAAAGCCCAGAGACCCAACAGGTGTCCATTGCCTGTAAGGGATGGAGATCTATTCTGATGCACTCTCAGAATCCAAGCTCCTAACATGTGGCATGGAACTCCATTGACCTACACTGTTCAGTCACATTCAGGGCAATGCAGCCCCACCCAAAGAGCATAAGTAGAAGGCCTCAGGCCCTAGAGAGATTTACATACTAATGAGATTCCTGAAGGCCAGAGGGCAGAGCCAATTAAGCATTCTTCCCCAGCCCCTCCCCCTCTCTCCCTCCCTATTTAACTCAGGTCTGCCCTGAGTTTGGGGGGGGGGGTTCACATCCAGATTCAACCATCATCCATCATGCCAATAAAACCGTTTTGGAAACCCAAGGACTTTCCCCCATCATTGGGGCCCCACAAAGAGGAACCATGGAGAAGGCCTTTAATGAGCCACTGTAGCCACAACTGTGCCTAACTTCCCACCTGAAGGAACTTTCAGCATTTCCAACCACCCTACCCACATTCATCCAACAGAGTTGGCCAGCAGGAATTAGCCTTGGCTGTAGCAGACACTAAGTACCTATTGGATGGGTGAACTGGAAATAAAGTTTCGTGTTTAAAATGATGTAAGATCAGTAGTACAGGAATGTCTGTTTGTGTCTTGAACTAATTCATACACATTGATGTAAAAAATAGGCCTTGTATACATAAACAGCACTTCTGTCAACTATTATTCTGAGAGAAGAGGGCATAAATGTGCAAATGAAATCAATATTCTTTTTATTGTTAACAATGCTATCATTAATAACAAACATTCTATACTTCATATGTTCCTGGGAAGAAGACACATATTCTGACTTTCTGCTTCCTTACTGAGATTATATGCTCAGTCCCATCTCTAACTGTGCAGTGCTTCTCCTGAGATAGAGCATACATCCCTGCCCTTATGCCTTTGACCCTACACAGTTAAATTTTATATACCAGTAATGATATCTTAACTCAGAGTAGAGACTTCAGGCTCTCTGAGATTGCCTTTCCTTTCTGTGATATAATACTGAACAATACTGTATACCCCAGAGTACAGGTCTGGGCAAGCATTGGCCCAGGACAAAAAGGACATCATACACACAAGGAGTTGGCCTACAATCCTCCAACTAACCAGCAGTAAATAATTGTGTTGTAAGCCAGAGGTTTTCAAGGTGGTTGATTTCTTCCATAAAAGAGCACTATTGGAGTTGGACTAAATTCTCAGAAGTGAGATTGTTGGGTCAAAGGATAAATGCAATTTTTATTTTGATGGGTATCACAAAATGCTGTCCCACGGGGATCGTTTCATTTTCTACTGCAACCACAACCAGCCTATCTGCTTTCTTCTTCAATGGAGCATATTAAACTTCTGGATGTTTGCCAATCTGGTAAGTGTGAGTTTAAGTTTTGGTGTTGTTTGAATTTGTATTTCTGCAGTAGAGATTGTGATCAATCCTCTCCACAGTTTAAGATTTCCACATTTCACAAAACTTTTACTACCTGGCTCAATCTAAAGTGGTGTGAATATTTTGCTCGATTTCTACATGTCCTGCTTGAGCAACATTAGTTCCTTCAAGAATGGTTGGCAAATGTTTTAACCTAGTTTTCTTGCCATCGGATCTATAACACTAGTTACCATTGAAATGCAAAAAGTGCTATTTACATATTATTAAATTATTAAAAATACATATTAAAATACGTATTTTTCTAATATGACAATTGAGTAGAAATCAATGGGATATTTCTAACATGTAAATTTATTTGATGGAGATCTTTATGGGCATATTTTACCAAGTTGAGTCCATTCTAAATAAGTATCATGTGTTTCACAGTACAGAGGTATCTGGGGTGTGTATGTCACACCTATTTGAATCAATAGTTGTTGGTTTAACATTTTAAACACTGAAATTTACAGAATTAATTGTTAAGAAACATGTAATTTGATAATTTTAAAAGAATTGAGTAGAGTATGAGTTACACAGGAACTATAATCAAAATATCCCAAGTATGTTCCAAAAATATATTTTACCACTATCTTAATTAATACATTAATAAAGAAACACTATTGAATATTACTTCCTAGATTCATAAAATAGAATATTTTAAACAATTTTCTTATCTTTCACTCCATAATTTTATCAATAGCAATTAATGTAATCTCTCTTTTACATAACAACATTTATCTAATATGTTGATACTTTTAAAATCAGAAACTATACAAAACAGCAGCTGTACTATAATTTGTGCACTTTCAAATATTATTAAGTAGGAGCCTGTGACTATTTCTTGACTTAAAAACTGCAATTTTAGTGTAGAGTAGAAGTTAACTAGTTTTAAAAAGTTTTATATGGAAATATACCTATAAGTTTAATTTTATTAGTCATAATTTGTGAATGTTTGCTTTATTCGCAAATGAATTAGTATGCTAAAATTTTAAGTAATCACTCACTTTAATTCCAGAAAATATATAAAAGCAAAATTATAAAACACAACAAAGTAACCCATAAATTGAAAACTTTAATAAGGCTAAATGCCTCTTAATTATACTGTTTATCATTTATTTTGACACATCCTGATTAAATCTGTGAAGCCATGGAGATGTGCAGATATTGAAATATTGTTCATTTCAACATGTCTTTGATAATAAATGTTTTGGCTTAAATGCTTTAATCTTTCATCTGCTTTGGTATATATGTTTGTCAAATCTGGACCCACAGATTTACCTTATTCAATTTGGAAAATGTCAGCTGTATCACCTAATTGGCAAAGCCAGTCAATATTTGCTACTAATCACAAAGATTAGAATTCCTTCTGTCAGAGAATGTCTGACTTCATTTTTCAATTCAAATACGCATATTAATATGCATTCCTACAGCACCCATCTCACTTTCAAATTTCGTTCAAAAATGGATATATGGGAAAGAGACTGCCCATGAATATCTTGAATTGGTGAAATAGTGCCCTGCCACATTCAATATTTCTTCTTGAAGTTCCTTTGTTTGGCTTTCATGTGATTCTCTCAGGAGTGATTAATTTCTTGGTGATACTGGTGAATGGAAGAGGCAGGATCTCCGCATTAAAACTGTCATATCTTCTCTGCTGTCTCACTTTGGAATGTATTTAGATCTCAGCCAGTGTGTTCCTTAGGCACGTTGAATATAGAAATGTTCATAAAAGAAGCACAAACAATGCCATCTATTGCAAATGATCTCTGTGAGTAATAGAATATCAAAAATTTTGACCATTTATTCAGTGAGTGGCAAAAAAGAAAGACATCAATCTTACACATCTTTAGATACCACATTGTCAAATTGATGAATTTTAGGGAAGCATGTATGTGATTTGAAATTCTATATAAAAGGTTTGTGAATGTTTGCCGTTTAGATCAATTTGTACACCATTTTTGTACAATTACATGTACAGAGCATTATACTTCCCCTGCCTTAGTGAAGCATTATCAGGAACTTCTGACACATGAGACAAACTGCACTTTGTAAATAGCGAAAAGAAAGTTCTACTGAAGAAAGGAAACTGAACACACATATTTAGAGTGCATTGTGGTGCACAATATTTTTCTAAAGCTCACAACAGCCTGTAACCTTTGAATTTGACCTGATTTTCAAAGAGAATCTTTGTAAATTCAATTATTAATATGTATTAATGCTCATCTAGATTTTTCCCTCTGTCTTACATAGGTAGTGTTGTTACAAAAGGGAGACTTGGACTCAGAGTTACAATATATAAGAAAATGGTCATGCAAAGAGGGAAATAGGAAGGCAGTTAGGGTGTCATGGAACAAGAAGTTACAAGGGTCACCAGCAATTACATAAAATAGCACCAGCCAAGAGCAGACTATTTACTCACACCATAGGAAGGAATATGAACCAAACCTTACACAAATCTCATGTTTCTATAACAGACATAGAAAATATTTTTGTTATTTTAAGTCAACTAATTTATTACTCTCTAATATAGCAGTCCTGACAGTAGAGTTTAGTCAATCAAAATGAGTAACCTAACTTTGAATGGCTTGATAAATATACATATTTTGAGGTAATATTATTGGTATCCTAAGAAGCAGAGGTTGAATGATGAGGTTTAGAAAGAGCATGCTCTGAGACAAACAGAATTTGGCTTTAACCAATGCTTTAATTTTGGTTTACTTGGCTAAAAACCATTTTCAACATTGGAATAGTACTCAATCCCCTTGCAGTAGTATGCAAATGTATAATCCCTCTATCCACAATCTAATTCAAATTAACCCTAGACAATTTATCCCTAATCAAGGAAGTGGGTACTTAGTTAAAACCAGTTTGGGTTGTAGAATTTTTTTCAAATTAAAATGAGACTCCAATCTGTCAAAAATTAGTCAAGAGGGATAACATATGTGGTATAGCAATTTTCTCTGTGATTAAAATCTTTCATTTTGGATTGGAGTTTATGAAAACACCAAAATCAAGTGGAAGGTGGAACAGTAGGACATTTTAAGAGTGGTTATTAGGAGGAAGGTAAACCAACAGGGAAGGTAAAACATTCCTTCTTGCAGGGAAGCTCTTAAAGCTTGGAAAGTAAACAACTCAAAGGCTTCAAAAGTTCCTGAAACTTACAGGATTCATTAGGCTCCCCTCTCTCTAGGCATATATAAGCAGAAATGACTGTGTGAATTACTGTCAGATAAAATAACCTGATCAAAAGAAGCAAACAGCAGCTAATCTGCCTGAAAGATGCTCAAGACAATGTGAGCTATCTGGAAAGAACATGCACTAACAATTTGAGCTGTCTGTAGTTTTTGCAGTGTTCTGTAGGTATCCAGCCTTCATGAGATGTTATTCATACTGAAGTGGGCTTTTGGTAATTCAGCTGTCTTTGACACATTTCTGCTTTTGTTAGTAGAATTACTAACCCATTACCTAGTCCATATTACTGTAAGTAGCTCCAATAAAACTCATAGGTTCACCAAAATTTGCAATACCTTTGTACTTTGGTCTATCATTGGTTCCATACATGATGTGAATAGACATTTATTACATCCTCCTGGGAAAAGCATCACATAACATTTACTGCAAATGAATGACAATATCAAAATACAAGCCATTCTGCTGTACTCATTAATCTTCTTCAAGAATAAGTCATCTATAAATATCAAATTTCTCCATTATATTAGATCCAACATGGTAGTGTCAATCAAATAAAATATAACAATATGCCCAACAATGCCACTCTCAATTGGTGCCAAAATGGCACTTAAATATATGTATATGTTTATAGATAACTCAATGGGTAAAGGCGCTTATTACTGTTCCTAACAACCTAACCATGATCCCCAGGACCTTCATAGTAGTACAAAACTGACTGCTACAAGTTTTCCTCTGACCTCCACATGAGCAACAGGTGATGTTTGTATGTGAGTGCATACACACACACACACACACACACACACACACACACACACACACGCTAAATAAGTATAATCAAAAATTAAAAAATATTTTCCCATATACACATATATAGTTGATGTGGATTTTGGTCTTCATGTAGATCACAAACAATAGGAGCAAAGGTTGTCCTAAAATCTGTTTCCTGTATGTGCAATATGTTCTTCTAGCTGAGCTACCTTATCTGGCCTCAGTGTGAAAGGAAGCACATAGCCTCACAAAGACTTGAAGTATCAGAGTTGGGGGACACATGGGAGTACCCCCAACTGCTCAGAGGAGAAGGGAAAAAGGGATGTGTGAAAAATAGTGGGAGGGAGTGACAGGAATAAGGGCAGTGACCTGGATGTAAAATGAATATATAAAATAAATAATTAATTTAATAAATTAAATTTAAAAAATTTAAAAACATATGTTTGTCTGTCTGTATATAACTTTACAAAAATAAAGATAAAAACTGTCTTTCCAACATTGCAAACTAACTCTCCAGCATTCAATATTTAAAAATGAAACTGTTGTATCTTTAACAAAAATTTTTGTCATACATAAAGCACTATTACATGCAGCAATTTTTTAAATTTTCATCTTCTAATTAATATTTACATTTACAAATTTTCTTCTTCCACTTGTAGCATGACTTCTGAATAGTTACATTATATCACAAAACCCTTATCTAATGGAGTAATAGTTACAGTCTGCTTTACAGATGGCACCCTAATTTAGCCGAAAGGAGATATAACATGGCATAGGTCAGACAGGCAAACCTAGAAATCTGAAAAAGCTTCTCAAATATCAAATAGTGAGTCTAAAAAATAATCCCAATTTGTATATTGTTAACCTCACAGTAAACATGAGTTAACTCCAAATTTCTTACTGGTTTTCTAAAATTAAAGGCTAAAGGGCAAAAGGAGAGCTGTCTTCAAAACTACAGAAAGAACACTTGGAGCCACTGGATTTTTTTCCCTTTTTGATATTTTATTTACATTTCAGATATTTGTTATCCTCTTACCCCATTCCCCCCACACACACCCAGGAAGCCTCCTATCCCATGCCCCCTCCTCCTGCTTCTTTGAGGATGTGCCCCACCCCCCACTCCCATATCTCTACCCTTGAATTTCCCCATTGGGAAAACTTCTCCAGTGGGAAACCCTTGATCAGATCAGTGGTTAGCTGTGAGCATCTGCCTCTGAATATGTCAGACTCTGGCAGAATTCTAAGAAGACAGCAATATCAGGCTCTTGTCAGCATGCACTTCCTGACATCCACACCAGCGTCTACCTTTGGTGACTGCACATAGGATGGATACACAGGTGGAATGGTCTCAAGATGGCTGCTCCTTCAGTTTCTGTCCCACACTTTGTCTCCATATTTGCTCCCTTGAGTATTTTGTTACTGTAAGGCCCCCACAAAGGGAGGACCTTAACCAAGCCTCAGGAATTCACGGCCACCCAATAACTCACAAGACACAGACGTGATGCAATCAGCAAGAGGTATATTTCAATCAACATGTTGAGGTCAAGACCCATAGCCCACGCAGGGGCAATGGGGTCTGACCCCGGGGCTTTGGAGACAGAATTTAAAGCCAAAAACCACAACTCAGAAGGGAAACCACAACCCAGGGGGGAAACCACAACCCAGGGGGAGTGAAGGAGGGTTATTGGAGAGTACCTGTGGAAAGTCCCAGCCCATTATTGAGTTTGTGACATAGTCCAAGGAACAGTCATGGGGGACATTTTGTATAGGCTATTCTCAAAGAGCCTATTCATAATCAACCATCTATCTTGTGGTCAGCTAAGTTCCTGAAACACAGAGCTCATGACCAAGCTGACCTGCTCTCTTGGTTCTGCTCATCCTGCTAGGAGTTTCTAAAAAATTTTAACCCTTTCATTACTACTTCTAAGAAGGACTGATGCATCCACACTTGGTCTTCCTTCTTCCTGAGCTTCATATGGTCTGTGAGTTGAGTCTTGGGTATTGTGAGCTTCTGGGCTAATATCCACTTATCAGTGAGTGCATACCATATGTGTTCTTTTGTGATTGGGTTACCTCACCCAGGATGATATTTTCTAGTCCTAAGAATTCATCATTTTTAATAGCTTTGTAATACTCCATTGTGTAAATGTACCACATGTTCTGTATCCATTCCTTTGTTGAAGGACATCTGGGTTCTTTCCAGCTTCTGGCTATTATAAATAAGGCCATATGTGAACATAGTAGAGCATGTGTTCTTGTTATATGTTAGAACAACTTCTGGGTATATGCCCAGGAGTGGTATAGTTGGGTCCTCAGGTAATGCTATGTCCAATTTTCTGAGGAATTGTCAGACTGATTTCCAAAAGCAACTCAAGAAAGGGAGACTACCCAGCATTTCATTGAACACTTACTCCAGAAGTCCTGCATATTAAAATTAAAACCTGACGAGGAATACTATTTAGTGCTTGGTAACATCCACGGAAAAAGCAAAATCACAGTAGAGCAGGCACCACAAGATGATCAGACTTCAGTGAAGTAAGTGACCTTGAGACCCACCAGAAGCACACTGATAATAAAAAATGGAATCAGATAGCAAAGACTAGTTTAAATAATCAGACAAATAGAAGGAGGCAGAGCATGTCTTTTTATAGGGAGGATGTCTTTGGTGTCCAAATCAAGTGGCTTGCCTAATTTTGAGGATAGAAATACAGAATCCAGGAAACATGCTTTAAGTATTTACATATTCTTGAAATGAGACCATATTAGGCCATTAAATAGTTTTCACCTTTAAAAAAAGCATGAACTGTATTTAAGTTCTAAGTAAATTAGGAAGATGAGAATTTATAAAGTTTCATAAAAATATCCTCAACAGTTAAATTTTAGTATTCATTTTAAAAGACTGAAGCAAAAGTTACTTTGTTACCACCTATTACCAATTTACCCATCCAGTTACTACATTTTTTAAGAAATATTTCTAATCATCATAAGTATATTACATAAACAGAATTTTTATGTTTGTCTGATTTGATTTTTACAGTTTTTAAAAAAAGATATACTACATGTATGTTTATTGCTTCAATAAAGTCTTAGCAAAACTCATGCATTTATGCAATGAATACCTATAAAAGAAAATAAGCTGGATGCTATGCTTTTAAAAATATATTAAAATTTCTATTAATCTGTTCACTCATTACTGGCTTGCTTTTCCAGATATCAAAATATTTCCATTATGGAATAATTTGTGTAGACGCTCTATGTGAAAAACAAAATTGTGAAATATCTAAAAAAAAATGCTTGTCTTATTTCAGTGCTGTTTTTCAAAAAGTTTATCACAGCATTGGGCATAATTTAACATCTAAGGAAAATGGTTTAGTGACGTTTGTATGCCCTCCTCTAAAGAGAAAATGAATTTCAAATATTTTAAGGCTTACATTGTATTTTCTATTTACATTTTTCTTTAGCTTTAGTAATTCCATGTGTATATACAATAAAATATGATCCTATCTATCCTATCCATCTTTCTCTCTAGTGCCCTATATATTTAGCTGAACAAGACCTTCTCTCAGTTTATAACTCTTTCTGTAACCCCTAAATTCAGACAGGTTTTTTTTTCCCTGTAAGGTATAGGGTAGAGCTATTCACTGGAGCAAGGAAAACATACCAGTAAGCCACATCTTCCAAGAAGAAGGATGATTCCACTCCTAGAAACTATCAACTGGCAATAACTTCAGCAAGGCTGGGATATTTTTCAAAGATTAAAATAAGATGGCCATATAAATAGAATATATGAAAAGAAGATTGTTCACTTAGTTTAGAATGAAAACTTGTTGTGATTGATACTTTGTAAGGAATGAAATTATGATGACTTTTGCTATGAGTTTACGGTGACTCTTTATTTCTTGTTTGCTGACAGAATCTATTTTTATAGACCAAGCTCTCCTGAAACACACTATGTAATTTAGGCCAGCCTTAACAGAATAATCCTGCCAAAGTTGAAGTTTCTGGATAGGTCATGTGATGCACACTCACATGTTGTTTTGCTGAGTCAAGACCTATGGAAAAAATGTGATGTTTGGAGAAAGAATAAATAGGACTCAAAGGACAATGACGACACACTTGTATAGCTGGTTTTGCAACACTTGTTGGTCTGGAGTCTTCTTACTTGATCTTCACTTTGTTGATTGAAGCATAACAGAAAATGTCTCCTGTGTTCTGGCTGGTCTTGGTCACTCCCACTGACCCATGCCTACTAAGCAGAGTACTGGTGGTTTCTACTGGATCATGCTACTAGTGCTGATTTGTGTTTGCTATTCTGACACTAATGAACTGTATTGCTGGTATTTTGACAAAGAGAGAATGAAATCACCCAAGGATCTACTTCTAAACAGGCCATGCCCTTGTCCTATTTACCATCTTTTCTTCCCTACCTCTGAGTGGTGGTCTAGAAGGAGGTTGAAGCATTTGAGAACCCTTATTAAAAGTAGCCTTTAAAAAAAAATCTAGGGCTACATGCTGCCTTTTGAATGTGAGTATAATAAATATGAGTAAACTCATTTGACTGCACACTTGTTTGTTTGTTTAGTATATAGTAGTATCCAGAGTACCTTCCAGCAATAATTGTCAGCAGTGATGAAATTGCTAGTTAGGAGCCAGCTTGACTTCTCTGTGTTCTATGCTATCTTTGACAATAGAGCCTTACTCTGAGATTGTATCACTAAGAGACTAATAGCCTTGGTAAAAGTTGGTGATGTTCGGGGGTTCTATGAAAATCTTAGGCTAAGGACTCACAAAATGTAATCCATTTATGGCCCTGGAGGTTTCAGTTGGTGGCATAAGATTTCTAGTTATGATACTGTTCTTTCTATTGTTTGGTGACTCCGTTTACATTCATCTCATATATGTATATATTTTTAGTAGCTTCTTCAGTAGTAGTTTTCCATATTTTTTTTGAAATTCACTTTAGTGTTAATTGTCCCTCTCCCTATTCCCTTCCTTATAATGATCTTTTATCTTCCTCTCTATTTAAGCATCTATTCTAGTTTGCCTTTTATTTCTCTAAATACTATAATCTATTAGCTCTTTCTAGGAAGATCAGTCTTTCTATTCCTTACTAGCTACCTAATATCTGTGGTCATTTGGATTGTATCAAAAGTTGGAAAGTTAATATCTACATATATAAAATTACTTTTATAAAGGTTAAAGTTTCTGCATGTGGTGCTGCATACTCACCCCTACACCCTAGAGACAGAGGCAGAAACTTGTGTGAGTTCAAAGTCAGTTTGCACCAATCCGTAGTGAAACTAACCAACCAATGTGCATAAAGTAGAATACAAGACATTTGCTTCTGTATTTTATCACTAAAATCTTATTTTATTTTTGTTCCTCTGTTTTGAGGATTGGTTTCATCTTTGCCTGTATCATTCTTTTTTTTTTAATTGGATATTATATTTACATTTCAGATTTTATCCCCTTACACCATTCCCTCCACCACCCAGGAACCCCCTATCTGACCCCCCTAGTCCTGCTTCTATGAGGATGTGTCCCCACCAACCCCCTTACTCCCACCTCCCCAACCTCGAATTCACAACCACTCGGTGTTCAGCCTTCATGAGACCAAGGATCTCCTTTCCCACCTATGCCCTACAAGGCCACCCTCCCCTACATATACAGATGGAGTCATGGGTCCCTCCCTATGTTCTCCTAGGCTGGTGGTTTAGACCCTGGGAGCTCTGGTTAGTTGTTATTGTTGCTCTCCTTATGGAGCCACAAACCTTTTCAGCTTCTTCAGTCTTCTCTAACTCCTCCATTGGGAACCCTGTGATCAGATCTATGGTTAGCTGTGAGCATCTGCCTCTGAATATGTCAGACTCTGGCAGACCTCTAAGGAGACAGCTATATCAGGCTTCTATCAGCATGCTCTTCCTGACACCCACATCAGCATTGAATTTTGGTGACTGCACATGGGATGGATATTGTCCCTCTCCCTATTCCAGGTGGAATGTCTCCAGACAGCCCCTCCTTCAGTTTCTGTCCCACAGTTTGTTTCCATATTTGCTCCCTTGAATATTTTGTTACTTCTTCTAAATAGGACTGAGGCATCCACACTTGGTCTTTCTTCTTCATGAGCTTCATGTGGTCTGTGAGTTGATTCTTGGGTATTGTGAGCTTCTGGGCTAATATCCACTTATCAGTGAGTGCATACCATGTGTGTTATTTTGTGTTTGGGTTACCTCACTCAGGATGATATTTTCTAGTCCCATGCATTTACCTAAGAATTTCTCAAATTCATTATTTTTAACAGCTGATTAATACTCCATTTTGTAAATGTACCACATTTTTTGTATCCATTCTTATGTTGAAGAATATCTGGGTTCTTTCCAGCTTCTGGCTATTATAAATAAGGCTACTTTGAACATAGTAGAGCATGTGTCCTTTTTATATGTTGGAGCAACTTCTGGGTATATGCCTAGAAGTGGTATAGCTGGGTCCTCAGGTAGTGCTATGTCCAATATTTTTGAGGAACTGCC
The DNA here is from genome assembly GCF_011762505.2 of Arvicanthis niloticus. Taxonomy (NCBI): domain Eukaryota; kingdom Metazoa; phylum Chordata; class Mammalia; order Rodentia; family Muridae; genus Arvicanthis; species Arvicanthis niloticus. Next base: position 19,611,098 of record NC_047672.1, read on the forward strand.
AGATTGATTTTCAGAGTTGTACCAGATTGCAATCCCACCAACAATGGAGGAGTATTCCTCTTTTTCCACATCCTCTCTATTATCTAATATCTATTTGTTAAATCTGTATTTTTGCTTGTTTTTTAACTCAGTGAGGAGAAAGACAAATAAATCTAAATGATTTAAAAATGAGCAGATATTTGAGGACAGAGGTGACTCAATAGTGTTCTACTTAAGGTTACTATTGCTATGATGAAACACTATAACTGAAGCAACCTGGAGAAAACAGGCTTTATTTGGCTTACACTTCCTTATCAAGGTTCATCATTGGAGGAAGTCAGGACAAGAACTCAAGAAGGCCTGTAACTTGGAAGTTGTACCTAGTGCAGAGACCATGGAAGGGTGCTGCTTACTGGCTCAGTCTGCTTTCTTATAGAACCCAGGACCATGTGACCAGGGATGAGTACTACCCAAATCATCTAGGCTTTCTCTCATCAATCACTAAGAAAATGCACAACTGTTATATATTATAGAGGCATTTTCTAAACTAGATTTTCTTCCTTTCAGATGACTCTAGTTTATATCAAATTGATATAAAACTAGCTAGAACCCTCCACATCACATTAAAAAAAAAAGACAAATAATTTGAGCATGGAAGAATCTGTTGCTTGGGAAATCTAGATCCCAAAATATTACCTAGAGCCTATTGCTCTAATTGCAGGACACCAGGACTTGCAGATCCTGCAGGACTGGTAGTTGAGGGCAGATCTGTAGCACACAGTGAGAATAGTATCTCCTCTTCCAAGAGCAAATGAAATAAGAAAGATAACACAGAAAGTATTTAATATTCTTGAAGAATGAATTGAAATTTCCCCAAATACCCAAATATGTTCAACCAATCATTTGATAATCAGAAATAAACTAAGTCATAAGATGTCCTTGTTAGTATAGAGCTGCTATCATCTGAACTTGAGTTCAGAATATGACATTCTTAGACACTCTGTCATAGAATAATAACATTAAGAGTAGTCTAGCTAAACATTCTACACCTTTTTTGCCCTTGGCAGTGACAAAACGTTTATAACAAACCAAACAAACTTATCCTTGGCAACTTGAAATTTCATTTTCATAAAAGCCATAAGCTGTTAAAGGCTGATTTCACCATAAACTTTGAATTGTGAATTTATTGTATGGACTCAGACATGTGGTTTTACATGCCAGCATGGGTATATACAAAGCAACACATAATAAAGTATGTATTTAACTCAACTATTTGACACTGAGTGCTATGTAGTTTTATCTATGAGTTGCTGAGATACTGTGTTAACAGATTGGATGAAACTGAACTTTTTCCTCCTAAATCTACACAATAAATTAAGTCATTTTATATACAGTCTTTGTTAAAACATTTAAATAAGAAGAGAGCATTTCTAAGAATACAAATTGTACTAACTTAATAATCATATTTAATACACTTTTATTATAGCATACTACATCACTAACAAGAACATGATGTCTGGAGTTGGAGAGATGTCTCATTGTTTAAGAGCACTGGCTTCTCTTCCAGAAGACATGCTGTGATTTAAAAGACCCATGGTTGCTCACAACTGTCTGTAACTCTGTCCTAAGGGATCCAAAGCCTTCTTCTGTCCTTTATGGACACTGTGCAGGTATGGTACATAGATATACATGCAACACCCATATAAATAACTTTAAAACACTATAAATTTTAGGGGAAAATATGATAGCTGAATAAAATTTAACTCTGTATTATCAAAGAACAGAGTCTTTTCTCAAATTAAAATATTAAAATTAACCTTCCTTAGACTAAACTAATGGAATTTTGAAGTAAATTAGTTTGAATTAGATTTACACTAATAAATAACTAATTCTTCCCACAAATCCAGAGGCTAAAACCCTGTGCTGTGTATGACTGACTGAGAATTTAGCTTCAAAATTTACTGAAAAGATGTTTTGATGATGCAGGGAAGTACAAGGAAAAAAAGCCGCATAATGCTCTTGTGAAAAATGAAAGAAATAAAACTCATTTCTTATTATACACCCTTCAATATAGGTATCAATATTTCAACAAGCATGAATTTTATTCCCACTATTTTATAGTCAATTTGAGATACAGGAGTCTCTCATAAATCAAATGGCAGGGTGATAATAGTCCTGAAGTTGGAATTCTGTTTCCAGTCTGCTGATGAAAAGCTATATGTCTTCAGGGCCCTAACTGGACAGTGCCATTTCTATCACTACTAAATAATTGTTGATAAAGGAAATAAAACCAATATTATAGCTATTCAATAGACAGAAAATCCAACAAAAAGGCATGCCACAGCATATAAACTAGAGTAATAGAAAGTAAATTGAAGACCAGGAAACCAAGAGAGTGTCAGTTCACAGGTTCAGTGTCTGCTTTCTGCTTTCATCTTGAAAATAGTCCCCAAATTCTCCAAACCACTTGTACAAACTGAGAATTCTTTCCTTTGCTCTGGAATATGTCTTTCAGATTTAAAAACAAAAGAGGAGCCATGTTTAGAGGTATCAAACATGAACCTGCACACGACAATCACCTCTCTGAAAATGAGCTCATTTTTCACCATGCTGTTTTGTTAATGCTGGTGGTAGAGTTTTTGCTACTAAGATTTTCTGATCTGCTATTAAGTGATTCAGTCTGCAATTGGGTTTTTATGGATTTTGTATTCATTTATAATTTTGTACATGCATACAATGTATTTTTATAATTTATACCCACTCCAATTTGTCCCATAACTTTCCATTTTTTTTTTCTAACAAGTTCGTGCTGTTCACCATGCTGTTTTGTTAACGCTGGTGGTGGAGTTTTTGCTACTAAGATTTTCTGATCTGCTATTAAGTGATTCAGTCTGCAATTGGGTTTTTATGGATTTTGTATTCATTTATAATTTTGTACATGCATACAATGTATTTTTATAATTTATACCCACTCCAATTTGTCCCATAACTTTCCATTTTTTTTTTTTCTAACAAGTTCTTGCTGTTCACCATGCTGTTTTGTTAACGCTGGTGGTGGAGTTTTTGCTACTAAGATTTTCTGATCTGCTATTAAGTGATTCAGTCTGCAATTGGGTTTTTATGGATTTTGTATTCATTTATAATTTTGTCCACACATACAATGTATTTTTATAATTTATACCCACTCCAATTTGTCCCATAACTTTCCTTTTTTTTTTCTAACAAGTTCTTGTGTGTTCCTTTTAAGCCTACTGAGTCCACATAGTGCTGCCTGTATGTGGATATATATATATATATATATATATATATATATATATATATATGGGTATGAGACAACTTACTGGAGCATGGGTATCCTCTGAGGGGATCTTCGAGGACAGTTGCCACTTTTTCCTAGTCAGAATCAATTGCCAGTAGCTATGTAGCTAGAAAGAGAATTTTGTGAATCATTCTCCCATTCAAGCTAGGATTTGGGCTTGCAAAATCTTGTTCCTGTCTCTGAATTCAGTTCCAGCCTCTGTGAGTTTAGGTGTATAATGGCCTTGTCATGTCTCCACACATGACATTGCTGTAGACATCTACCATCCTGACTCTTACAGTTTTTTGAGTCCCTCCTCCAAGATGATCCAACCTGTTTTGTCTTGAAAACATCTTCCTTTAACTCATACTATAACTATAAAAAGCTTAAGTAGATATTTTTTAATATTCTGAACAAAATAAATCCTAAAATTATAATTTGAACAGTAAGGTTCAGCATTTTAATTAGTAAAATTCAATACAATTGGTGTGCAAGTGTGTTTGGGGGAGGTGATCACTCATGAAGAAACATGAAAGCTAGATACTGATATCAGATGTCATCAACAATTGATTTTCTACCTTATAGTTTTTATTCAAAGTCTGTCACTGAACCTGGAACAAGGCATTTCAGTTAGATTTACTGTGCAGTAACCCACTTGTCTCAGCTACATCAACTCTTTAATGGCCCACATCCTGTTTCTATGTGCATGCTGGGAATCAGAGATGGGAAGTCTTCATGCTTGTGCAGCAAGTGCATAATCCACTGAGCCATCTCCCAAGTCCAATTCAATACATTTTAAAGCCACGTGCAATGAGCTCATTTTGGTTTGTGGATCATCACAATAATTACCAGAAGGCAAGATAAAGACAATCTTTCTGAATGGCTCCCAGATCATCCAGGACGTGGCTATTTTATTTTATCTCTATCATCCATACTTCATATTGATTATTTCTAAGAAAACTTATATTATTCCAACAATGGTCCATTTATTCTCTTAATGAGATTATGTCTACTGTTACATTTGTGGAGCATTTTTCATACCATTACCCACGCTTTCCTTTTCTTCTCTGCCCAATATCATTTTCTTAAAAACTTGCATGGAGCATGGTCAACAATGTCCGATTTCAATTTCCTCCTACCCATTAAGCTTTGATGATGCCCATAGAACCACATATCTGCATCTGATATTTTTAAAATCACTGACAAATTGGTATTTTTTACTTCTGTGTGCTATCTTTCTTTATCTTAAGAAAACTGAACGATGGTTAACATGCTTAACATTTGTAAGTTTTAGCTAAAAAATAAAAGTCCTTAATCATCTTTATCTGAGGTTATTCTCAAAGTGTTTTATATATATATATATATATATATATATATATATATATATGTGTGTGTGTGTGTGTGTGTATCACTATTAATATATAATTTTATAAAATAAGCCTTAGAGTAGTTCATCCTAATCTTGAATATCTGCTATTTTGTATAAAATTATAAAGGGATGTTCAGTGTGTGATAAAATGGTACTGTGTTTTAAGAGGTGAATATTCGCAGCCTAGAAGATATAAAATTCAATGTTGAGCCTGATAAGGAGCTATGATAGGAAACCCTTTCCAGGAATTCAGAATGCAAAAGCTTTCTTTTTTGCTGCTTTTATTCATTCCACGTATTTTTTTTCTTTTTCTTTGAAGTTTAAAATAGATTCTTCTCTCATTCAGTAATCCTGACCACATATTGTTACATTAAAAATAGTTTTTGTGGCACTTCATGAAATGTGTTTTGACTATGTTCACTCCACTCCCTCAACTATTCCCAGATCCATTCCTCTATTTTCTAACCATTCAAATGCAGCCTCCCAAATAAAATAAAATAAAATAAAATAAAATAAATACCAATATGGGTTAGCAAAGTATTCCTGGATGTATGCTGGTCCAGTAAAGTATGCTCAACTTACCAGGGACTTTAAAACAGAACAAACCGAAAAGCTGTCTCTCCCTCACCTATTAGCAAATAATTGCCAATAGTACTGGAACTAGTGGTGGGACTTTGTGTGTACTCTTCCCCTCTCTGTCTTCTACAATAGGATATAGTCTGGCTTGATTATACATAAGTTTATGCATGCTGTCACAACAGCTATAAGTTTATACGTACAATTGCCATATAAACAACTGATAGTTAAAGAACTATTCTTTAAAAAGTAAAAAGAAACAAACCAATATTACAGTAGAAGAAATTTGACCTTTATTAATTAAATCACAAATTCTATACATAAAGGACACATAATTTATGATTTCTTCTATTGGTCGTGATAAAATATTACAGATAAAAGCAATGTGGGGAGGAAGAGATTTATTTTACTCGTTGTGTCCTGATCACCATCCAACACAGAGAGAAGTCAGGGTAGACATTGAGGGAGACTTGGAGGCAGAAATTGAAGCAGAGTCAATGGAGAACTGGTGCTTATTGTCTTACTTCCTCTAGCTTACTCAGTCATTCTTACTCTTTCCAGTACCATCTGCCCAGGAATGGCAACACTACATTTATCTAGGCCCATCAACATAAATTTGCTGAGAAATAAATCAGGGAAACAACAGCCTTCACAGCAGCCACAAATAATATAAAATATCCTGGTGTAACTCTCTATCCAAAGAAAGAAAGAAAGAAAGAAAGAAAGAAAGAAAGAAAGAAAGAAAGAAAGAAAGAAAGATAGATTTGTAGGACAAGAACTTCAAATCCCAGAAGAAAGAAACTGAAGAAGGTATCAGACTTAGAAAGATCTCCTATGCTCATGGATTGGGAGAATTATCATAGAAAAAAATGGCTATCTTACCAAAAGCAATCTACTGATCCAATGCAATTGCCATCAAAATTTCAACACAATTATTGACAGATCTTGAAAGAACACTTCTCAATTTCATATGGAAAAACAAAAAACCTAGGGTAGCTATAACATTCCTGTACATTTAAATAAACAAACAAACACAAAACAAACAAAAATCTGGAAGTAACACTTTCCCTGATTTCAGGCTGTACTACAAAGCAATAGTACTAAAAACTGCATAGCTTTTGTATAGAAACAAACAGGTTGATCAATGGAATCAAATCAAAGACACAGGAATAAACCCACACACTTATGGACACTTGGTTTTTGACAAGGAAAATAAAACCATACAATGGAAAAAAAGAAACATTAGTACATTGTGCTGCTTTAACTGGATGTCTTCATGTACAAGAATGCAAATAGAACCATATTTATCACCCTGTACAAAACTCAGGTCCAAGTGGATCAAGTGTACCAACATAAAACTCGATATACTAAATCTAATAGAAGATTAGTAGGCTATAGCCTTGAACTCACTGGCACAGGAGACAACTTCCTGAACAGAACACTAGTAGCTTAGACACTAAGATCAACAATTAATAAACAGGACCTCTTGAAACTGAAAAGCTTCTGTAAGGCAAAGGACATTATCAATAGGACAAACTGCAGTCTGCAGATTGGCAAAAGATCATCAACAATCCTACATCTGAAAGAGGGCTAATATAAAAAACATACAAAGAACTCAAGAAGTTAAACAACAAATCAAATCACTCAAGAAAAATTTAATACATAACTAAACAACAAATTCTAAATAGAGGAAGCTCAAATGTCTGAGAAGAAATGCTCAACATCCTTAGTCCTCAGAGAAATGCAAATCAAAATGACCCAGAGAGTTCACCTTACACCAGTCAGAGTGACTAAGATCAAAAACTGAGCAGCAACAAAAAAAGGGAAGGACATGGAGCAAGGGATATCCCCTCCATTGCTGGTAGGAGTGCAAGTGTGTACAACCACTGTGAAAATCAATCTAGTGGTTCCTCTGAAAATTGGGAATAGTTCTCCATCAAGATCCAGCTGTACTACTCCTAGGCATCCAAAAGATGCTCCATTATACTTCAAGGGCCTGTGCTCCACTATGTTCATAGCAGCTTTAATCATAATAGCCAGAAACTGGAAACAACCCAGATGCCCCTCGACTGAATAATGAAAACAGAAAATATGGTTCATTTTTACAATGAAATACTACTCAGCTTGTAAAATCAAGGACATCATGAATTTTGCAGGCAAATGGATGGAACTAGAAAGCATCATCCAGAATAAGGTAACTCAGGCCCAAATGGACACGCATGGTATGTGCTCATTTATAAGCGAATATTAGCCAAAAAGGACAGGATACCCATTCTACACTTCACAGATCCAAAGAAGCTAAATAGGAAGGAAGGTCTGAGCAGAGATGTTTATAGATCACTTAGAAGGGGGGATAAGAGGAAATGAGAAGGGGATGGGAGTATGAAGTTTGGGATCAAGTATGGGGAGAGATAAAAGGAAGGGCCAGGTGGCCAAGAGAATGAATAGAAATTGGTGGCCAGAGGGATTGGGGTGGTAGCATCTCAGGAATGTACAGAAGACATGGGATGGTGGAGGCTCCCTAGAGTTTATGCAGTTGACTTTAGCAGAGACTCCTAGCAGTAGAGACATGGATTCTGAAGTAGCCATCTCTGTAGCAAGGCAGGGCATCCAATGGAAAGAAAAGAGCACCAACTCACCCACAAAACTTTCGAACCCCAATTTGTCTTGTCTATAATAAATTTAGGTACAAAGATGGAGCAAAGACTGAGGGAAAGGCCAACTAATAACTGACCCAATGTGAGACCCATCCCAATGGCAAACACCGATTCCTAACAATATTAATTATACTCCATTATGCTTGTAGAAAGGAGGCTACCATAACGGTCATCTGAGAGGCTCAATCAATCCAGCAGCTGACTGGAACAAATGTAGATGCCCAGAGCCAAACATTGGATAGTGCTCTGGGAATCTTATAGAAGAGTTGTAGGAAAGATCAAGGGTCCCCAGAAGAAATAGAACCTTCCCAGGAAGACCAACAGAGTCAACTAACCTGGACTATTGGGGCTTTCAGCAACTGAACCACCAATCAAGGAGCATATACAGGTCGTCCCCCATCGCCTGCATATGTAGAATTCAGTCTTCGTGTGGGTTCCCCAAAACTGGAACACAGGCTGTCTCGAAAGCTGTTGCCTGTATGTGGATCTATTCCCTTGTCTGGCCTCAGAGGTAGAGGGTGTGCCTAGGCCTGCCATAGACTTGATGTACCATGGTGGAGGAATACCAAGTGTGGGCCTCCACCCTTTCAGAGAAGAAGGGATTGGGGAGGAGGGGAAAGGAATGTATGAGGCAAAGCAGAGGACCAGAAAGAGGAGTAGACTGATCAAAATGTAAAGTGAATAGATAAATTAATAATGGAAAAAGAAAAAAAAAAGAAAAAGAAAATGGTCCACAGATGTGCTTAAAAGGAATCAGATGGGGGCATTTTCTCAACTGAGATTTTAATTTCCAGAAACTCTAGCTTGTGTCAAGGAGACAAAAGGCCAACCTAGACAGAGTGCTCTTAAGGGTTCAAAAATCTAGTGTGTGGTCCCACATCCAGAAACAGTTTGCCAACACAAATAAAGATAATGAGATTCATTTTTAAGGAAAAGGAAATTAAATTGTTTGTATTAAGGTGAATCTGGGAGGAATTGAGAATATGAGTTGCATGTATGATTGAAACACACTGTTTGAAATTCTCAGCAAATAAATAAAATATTTGTTTAAAATTATTTACACTTGAACAATACCTTATAATATTTTTAGAAAGTTTTTATTGATGTTCAATTTGATGGGAATCAGGGCTGTTGAAAAACAGCAAAATGAAGATGAAATACACTACATCAAAGGAAGACAATAGGTGACATACACACAATTTAGTTTAGAAACCTCTGGCTTCAACTGTTCAAACATTTTTAAATTAGAGGAAGCAAAAGCATATCTCTTATTTTTAACTGAATTTGTTTCTCTCCTGTTATAAGGCATTCATAGTCAGTTGGTATCACTGAATGAACATTGACTAACATATCTCTTCAAGTGTCTCAGGGTCTTGGATTAAGGAGTTGGCTGCTGATATTTATACCTAATATGGCAACCTAAGATTTTAGAAATTTGGATATACAAAACTGACTTCTAATATAGGACTGAGAAATTCCCGGTAATACGTGAATTTTGCTTAGCAAAAACAATAAAGTTTCATTATTTTTTTTCTCCTACTAGTATCTAGATATTTTAAGTTTATGGCAACAAAAGAATATCCATTCTCTTACTACCCAGGGGTAGTTTGAATATGTTTCTAGTACCAGGTTCTCCCTTCATTAAGTGGACCTTAAGACCAACTAGACAGTGGTTAGTTACCAACAAGACAGGAGACCACAATTACATCTTTAAGGATAACTTGTCATGCTGCCCATTGTTACAGTTCACTGGCAACATAGCTGGGTAGGACTATTGATTGACTCCTTCTTTAGCAGCTTACATAGCATTTTTTGGTACCATGAAAGCTAGACCTTAGGAAAGAGGCTTTCAGGTTAGATCCAGATCATATTTCCCATGGATCATAAAGGAAAACCTGCTATCACCACTTTATTAGACCAGCAAATTCTGAAGTGAATGATAAAACGTGTCCAACGTATTCTTGTATCTACAGATAAGTGAAGCTTTAGTCTGTCATCAAAGAAGCTTCCCTTTCATCCAACTGAAACCTCACTATCTATGCTTGCATGTGCATGTGTGTAAACTATATAAATACTACCTTTTCAGTCTGTATTAGTGTGTCCTTCTCTGTAGAAATCTTTTTCAGCTTTCTTTAGTTGTCCATAGTTTTTTTGTTTAGGGTTGAGAAAACCCATGAAGTCACATCAAGGTGGCTGCCTAAACATGAAGTGAACAATGATCTTAAGCATGAGAACAATACACATGCTAACATGGAGGGAGAGGCTCATGATTCTTAACCCTTGAATAACTATTTTCATATAATAAAATACAAGATAAAACAAAAGTAATACATTGGAATTGTACAAAACAAATGGATAGAAAGACCAAAAAGAAGGCATATGAAACTGAGACCTACTCATTAGAACACTCAGGAGTCACAGAAAAACAGAAAATTGGAAACCATAATTTGTACCCAGAGGGCCTGGTGCAGACTTTTGCTGTACTGATGAATACTGCCTCAGTTTCTGTGAGTTCACATAAGCAATGGTCATGTTGACGTAGACAGCTTTGCGTTCTTGGTCCTCTCTATCCTCTCTGGTACTAACGTTCTTGGCTCCTCCTCCTTGGTGGGATCCCCTGAGCCAAGCTCTCTGCTCTGACAAAATAATTCAGGCTCCTCTCACTTTTCCATTTCAGTCTTAAAACCAACCATTTCTTCTGAGATCTTCGGCTCCTGTCTCAGAAGGCTGTCATTAGCAACCACTCACTGATTCCCGGAAGACTCATTGCTACTGAATTTGTTGTTGTAAGGATTTTCGATAAACAAACACAGGTGGGATATATATATATATATATTCATTTTAAGGATTAAATGTATCACGACTGTCTTTTGGTGCTTACAGTTTGGTTTCAGAATGAAACCAAATGCCTGTGTCTGTTTTCCTTTAGTGATTTAAAAGTGATTGCTTTACAATATACAAATATTATATCTGCTTTCCTTTCCATTGCTTTTTTTTCATTTCTTAGTATTCAGGTTCAAACTCAGGGCTCTGTGTATGATAGGCAAGTACTCTCCAACTGTATTATGTCCTTAGGCTGTTTAGTTTTCATTGAGATAATCTAGCACTGAACCCCATCAAAAGGACTTTGATTTGTGTTCCTCCCATGTCAGCCTCTTGAGTAGTACAGACTTGAGTCACCAGGCAGTTCAGACTCAGCCATCTTAATTTGTGTATAACATACCATCTCTACAACCATATCAGAATACACCTGCCACCAGGTTTACATCATAAGACTGGAAGTAGCATCTAGGATTTCTTTCCTGCGATTGTTTTTGAACTTCGTATACTAGAAACACACACGGTGAAACTACTGTGTTTAATACTGTTTGGAAATTTTTATCTTTGAGGGGTTATTTTATTTTTTATGTACAGAGATTATTTTCAAATTTATTTTATGATTAATAAAATATTTATCTGGTCTAAAGATGCAAAATAATAAAGATGAAAAATTTTAAAAGCCTGACTTCAAGTCCACTTTTTTCCTATATACATTCACTTTTAAATCACTGATTTGAAATCTAATTTTTATTAATGTATTGATTGAACACAAAGTCTCACTCCTGGAACCACCACAGCATTACTGAGCAATGAGGGCTGTCACTCAGCATCAGAGGTGCCTGCTTTCACTGTGTCCACCAGTTGATACATTATCACTACTACATGGAGGCAGGTACGGAGACCATTGTACCTGCTGCCTGCATTCTGCCATCTCCTAGGATGTTAGGGATTAGAGATAGCCAATGACAGACATTTTCTCACAGATAGAGATTGGTAGCAATATTTAATTCAAGTCTGTGAATAACAGATTCTCATCAACTTAGACTGGAATCACTCAGTTCACTTCAACATGTATCAGATGTTTGTCAGAAGCCAGAAACTATGCTGAACTCATACTGTAAAGATGCACGGACCACAGAACACAGGCTCTGTTCTTACAGTAACTGGTGGAAGGAGGCTGGTGCAAAGAATCATGACTGCGTGAAGTGATGAGTTCTATTATGAGAGGGTCATTCTTTGCGGGATTTGAAGCTGGAAACTCCAGCATGACATCAGGAAGTAAGTGACACCCAGACTGCTGGAGTTTGGAGAGTAAAGATGGTCTGAACAGAAACAGTGCCAAAAGAGTAGGAGGCCCCTACACAGTAGACCGCGCAGTACCATCCTTAAACTTTGCATAAAGCTGGAAGCAGACGAGCACTGGACAAATCTGTAAGGAGATGCCAACCCTGAAGAGGCCACTTTTTTTCTTTTACTAAAAATATTTCTTCCTCCTATAATATTGTGATTAGTTTTCCTCTTTATACTCCTCCTATTTCCTCTTGGCACCATCTCCATCTGAATCTTCTTCCTTTATATGTCTACTAGAAAACAGAGATAATAATAAAATAAAACACAATGAGACAAAACACAAAATAACACACTGGAATAAAAGAAAACAAAGAGAAGAAAAAAAGAACCCAAGAAAAGGAACAAGAAACAGATGTAGACACCGAGACATATTCATTCACACACTCAGGTATCCATTCCATGTAAACACAAAATTGAAATCCCATGAAATACCACTGTAGGGTAAAATAAAATAAAATTCAAAATAAAAAACTCAAAGAAAACAAAACAAACTAACCAAAAGCCTCCAACAAGACATTGTCAGACAAGGAACTTCCAAAGCTCATGCTGAGTTCATTTTCTATGGTCCATCCAATGCTACACATGTAACCTTCCAGTAAAAGTAGCTTGTTTTCTCATTGAGAATCCCTTGGAGAAAACTAAATTGCTAGTTGAAAGTGGTTATCAATTGGAGATAGCTTCTGGATTAGGGATGGAACTCTTTGTCCACTTCTCTTTTTAGCTCTAATACCCCCATGTCCTCTGAGTGGCATTTTTCTTGAATAAGTATGTTCTGTCTTCTATCTATTTTGACAAGTTTTGTTATGAAGTGTATTTGTAAGACATCAAATGGATACAAAGCTTGTTTCTTAGGTTCATTTGCTTGAAATATCTTTTCGATCCTTTTACCCTGAGGTAATATCTATGCCTGATATTAAGGTGTGTTTATTGATGCAGCAGAAGGATGGACCCTGTTTTGGCATCCATTCTATTAGTCTACATCTGTTTTTCATTCATTAATTAATTTATATACTTTACATACCAATTTCAGCTTCTCCTTCCTACCCTCCTATTACCTCCTCTCCCTTCATCTTCCCCCTCCTTTCTCCTCAGAGAAGAGGAGTTTTCCAATGGATATCAACCTGCCTTGGGATATCAAGTTGCAAAAGCATTAGAGACATCTTCACCTATTGAAGCTAGCAAGGCAGCCCAGTTAGGGAAAAAGGGAAAAAAGAGCAGGTAACAGTGATAGAATAACCCTGCTCTGGTTGTTGGGGATCTCACATGAAGACCAATCTGCATATCTGATATATATATATATATATCTCCAAAATCTGTTTCCTGAATGCTCTTTGGCTTGTGGTTCAGTCTCTGTCAGCCCCTAGAGGACAGTTTACTTAATGTTGAAGGTTTTCTTGTGGTATCCTAGACCCTCTCTGGCTCTTTCAATCTTTCCTACTCATCTCCCAGAAGATTCTCAGAGCTCTGGATTTATGTTGAGGTATGTAATCCATTTGGAATTGAATTTTGTGCAGAGTAATAAATATGGACCTTTTTGCATTCTTTTACATGCAGAAATTCAGTTAGACAAGCAACCGTTATTGAATTTGTTTTATTTTTTCCAGTGTATAGTTTTGGCTTATTTATTAAAAATCAAGTGTCCATAGATATGTAGGTTTATTCCTAGATCTTTGATTCAACTCCATTGATCAACCTGTCTGTTCTTGAGCCAATACCATGAAGCTTTTATTATTATTGCTCTACAGTACAGCTTGAAATCAGGGATGGTGATACCTCTAGAAGTTTTTATCCTGCAAGATTGTCTTCACTATCCTGGATTTTTTATTTCCTGTTTGTTTGTTTGTTTGTTTTGCTTTTCCATATGATGTTAAATATAGTTCTTTCAAGGTTTACAAAGTCTTGTGTTGGAGTTTTGATGGGGATTGAATTGAGTCTGTACATCACTTTTTGGAAGATGGCTATTTTTCTATATTAATGCTGCCAATCCATGAGCATGGGAAATCTTCCCAGCTTCTGATATCATCTTGATTTTCTTTCTTTAGAAACTGGAAGTTCTTCTTGTACAAGTCTTTCATTTGCTTAGAGTTACATCAAGATATTTTATTTTACTTGTGGCTACTGAAAAGGGTATTGTTTCCCTAGTTTCTTTCTCATTGAATTTATTGTTTGTAAATAAGAGGGCAGCCGATTTTTTTTGTTGTTGTTGTTAATTTTGTATCGAGTCGCTTTGCTAAAAGTGTGTATCAGCTAAACAGTCCCTTGGTAGAAATTTTGGGGTCACATATATACACTATAATATTATCTGAAAATAGAGATCTTGGACTTCTTTTGTTCTAATTTGCATTCCCTTGATCTCTTTTGCATGTCTTAATATCAAAACTTCAAGTACTGTATTAAGTAGACATGGAGAAATTGGGCAGCCTTGTCTTACCCCTGATTTTAGTAGAATTGTTATAAGTTTATCTCCATTTAATTTGATGTTGGCTATAGGCTGGCTGTATATTGTCTTTATTATGTTAGGTATGTAACTGTATCATTGCTCTCTCCAAGACATTTAACATGAAACGTTGTTGTATTTTGCCAAAGATTTTTTTTAGCATCCAATGAGATAATCAGTTGGTATCTTTCTTTCAGTTTGCTTATATAGGAAATTACATTGATAGATTTTCATATGTTGAATCATCCTGGGATGAAGTATCCCTGGGATGAAGCCTATTTGATTATAGTGAATAATGTTTGTGGGGTTTTTTTGTTTGTTTTTTGTTTTCTTGGATTTGCTTTGCTAGTAATTTTTGAGTATTTTTGCATCAATGTTCATGAGGGAAATAGGTCTGATATTCTGTTTCTTTGTTGAATCTTCATGTGGTTTAGGTGACAGAATGACTGTAGTTTCCTAGAATGAGTTCAACAATGTTCTTTCTGTATCTACTTTGTGGAATATTTCTAAGAGTATTGGTATTATCTCTTCATTGAATGTCTGGTAGAATTCTGCACTAAACCACCTGGTCCTGAGCTTTGTTGGGTTGGGAGACTTTTAATAACAGCTTCTAATTTCTAAGGGGTTGGTTATAGGTCTATTTATGCTGTTTACCTGACCTTAATTTAACTTTGGTAAGTGCTATCTATAAAGAAAATTGTCCATTTCATTTTAATTTTCTAACCTTTTTCATATAGGTTTTTGAAGTAAAACATAATGATTCTTTGGATTTCCTCTATGTCTGTTGCTAGGTCTTCCTTTTCATTTCTGATTGGTGGATTTGGGTGTTCTCTTTCTGCCCTTCAGTTACTTTGGCAAAGGTTTTATCTTTGAAATTTCCTCAAAGAAGCAGCTCTTGGTGTATTGATTCTATGTATTGTTCTCTTTGTTTCTAAATAATTGATTTTTAGCTCTGAATTTGACTATTTCTGCATCTATTCCTTATATGTGTGTGTTTCCTTTTGTTCTAGAGCTTTCACGTGTGCTGTTAAGCTTTCACGTGTGCTCATAATTGCCATTATGAGATCTCTCAAATTTCTTTATAAATACACTTAGTGCTATGATCTTTCTTCTTAGCAATGCTTTCACTGTTTCATAAATTTTGATATGATATGCCCTCATTTTCATTGAATTTTAGAAAGCCTTCTATTTTTTCTTTGTTTCTTTTCTGTTACAAAGGTTTTTGAGTAAAGAATCGTTCCATTTCTGTGAATTTGTAGGCTTTTGTTTTTTCTGTTATTCTTGAAGTCCAGCATTTTTTTTAATCCATTGCAGTCTGATAAGACACAAGGAGTTATTTCAATTTTCTTGTATCAGAGAACCTTGTTGGAAGGGGATGGGTGAGAGTAGCTTACATCTTCTTATTGGAAAATTGAGAAAACTGATGTTAAGAAATATCAATGAACAGTTTGTGTCAATTCCTGTTACTTGTGTATTGATTCTCTTTCCCTTGTGTGTGTGTGTGTGTGTGTGTGTGTGTGTGTGTGTGTGTGTCCTCTTTTGATTTACCGCTTTGAGATTATTTATTTCTGTGTTTTCTCTGGTTTTCTTAATCTTTTTAGATTGGAATTTTCTTCTAGTAACTTCTGTAAGTTTGGATTTGTAGATAAATATTGCCAAAATTTAGCTGTATCATTGTAAGTCTTATTTTCTCCATCAATTGTGATATAAAATTTTTGCTTGGTATAGTAGTCTGAACTGGCATCTATAGTCTGTAGAACATCCCTTCATACCCCTCTGTCTTTTAATGTCTTTACTAAGAATTCAGGGTTTTTCTAATATGTCTGCTTTTGATCTGTGTTTCTTCTTTTTTCTCTATTGTGACTATTCTTAGATGTTGTCTTTTCATAATTTTTCAGATTTTCTGGATTTTTCCAATAGGATTTTTTTTTTAAGCTATAACATTTTCAGTGACTGATGTATCCATTTCTTTAATCATGTCTTCAATGCTTGAAATTCTTCTTTCAACCATTTTTAGTCTGTGGTCAAGGCTTGCCCCTGAGGTTCCTATTTAGGTTCCTAAACTTTTCATCTCCATACTTTTCCCACTTTGGGTTTTACTTGTTGATTCCACCTTTAGATCTTGTTTTATTCATTTTCTTCCTCTGTACTTTTATAGAGTTCTTTAAAGAACTTAGTCATTTCCTCTTTAAGGACATTTATCATATTTATAAAGGATGTATTATGGTCTTTACTATTTTGTAAAATTCAAGGCCTGCTTTCAGAGCTTTGTTGGGCTTTAGAGGAAATATTATCCTGGTTCTTAAAGACTGTGTTTTTATTCTGGCAGCTAGGCATTTGGATTTGGGAAGATCTTAATTCTAGTTGCTGACATCTGGTCTTACAGTTTTTAGATCGATGTTTTGTTTCTTGATTTCTTTTGCCCTTTCTGGTTCATAGGGGAAGGTTATGCACTTCTGGCAGGAAATTCTTCTGGAATCTTCATATGTTTGACAACTGCAAGTTTCAAATGTGTGTTTAGGTATTAGAAGCTCAAAATTAGAAATTTAAATGGTCTTGAAGAAGAGGTTTAGGGGTACACAGGAGGGGGAAAAACAAGTTGTCTGGTAATCCTTTTTTACTACATCTGCAATTAACTAAAACCAAAAAAATAGCTGAACACACTTGTGAGAGATTTTTTTTCTCAATCCTTTGGAGTTGGAAGATCTACTTGTAATTTAGATCTTTGTGGTGGGAAGCCACCCCTTTAATCTAGTTTAGGTGGGAAAATACACCTCTAATTTGGGCCAAATTACTTTCTATTGGAAATCTATACAAAGTACTTGGAATAAGTAAGGTTTATTTGTTTCTTTGTTTGTTTTCTGTTTTGACTTTTATCCTTTTTGCTCTGGCCCTTGATGGCAATTTTATTCCTTCAGTGGCATCCGAGACTACTTCTTTGAGATTCCTATGTATACTGAAGACTATCTGAGTCATAGAGTCTCATGGACTGAACAACTACTGGATTCTTGAATCTTCTGCTCTTAGGAAGACATTGTTGGATTACCTGAACCACAGAATGTAAATCATTATGAGTTCTTACATTATAAGAATGTAAATCTATGAGTTCTTTAACTGTAGAGAACCCTTACTAATAGAGTGTTTCATCAATGTCTGCTTACCATCATGGGATTGGTCCAGAAAACATGAAAACAGTTAAGGAGGTAGTCTGTTACAGAGCTGGGAATGAGACTGGAGGACTGAACTGAGTAAAACTGAGAGGTGATGATTTGCAGTTAGTCTGCATATCTTCCTATCTGGAGTGGCTTTTTGGTTACCTGGAAATGCATATTGGAATTGGGGACCAGAGATATACCAATGAGTGGAGAAAAAGAAGTTTGAAGGTTAAAATCTATGTAATCCTCTGAAGAAGAACACGGGAAAATAGAGAAAATTGGAGATATTCTTCTGGAGAGTTGTAGATGGGACTATGGGATTGGATTTAGAGAACCTGAGGGGAAGGTGAAGTCCTGCAATTAGTGTATCTGCTTCTCTTGTTCATATATATATATATATATATATATATATATATATATATATGATACAGCAGATACACTAATTGCAGGATATATATATATATATCCATAATACTCAAAGCAAAAGAAACCATTCATTTTATAAAAAATGTGGCATGGGACATGAGAAGAGTTTGACAGAAGAGGCATAGGAGGTGTTGAGGGGAGGAAGCAGAAGGTGGTTGTAATATAATTGCATTTTATTGTAATATTTTTAATAAAAGAAATCAATTCAGAATAGAGGCAGCTTCACTTACACAAATCCTGAGTCCTACTCTTGTGTTTTTAATTATGTTAGAATATGCTTTCATTGTAAGACAGGAATGGTGTTCAATCCTATTTGAATCAGTATCTTTGGAACAGAGAAAAGACTAAGAAACTGTAGGTGAGAGAATTAATGTAGATGACATCTCACAAGTGAGTGTGCATATTACAGTGACAAAGCTTCAGTAGATAGCTAAGCTATGTAGATTTATATGTTAAGGAATTCTCATGTCTTGAAATATATCACAGAAGTACTCATTGAAGGTTTCATGTTTTGTCTTTAAAATATTCCCTTCCCCACCCATACTTAGGCAAGGACTCAATCATGCATAAAAAGAATACCTGAAAATAAAATTGCTGGAAATAAGGTTTTTCATGGGAGATGGGTATAAAGGAAAGAATGAGATGCAAGCTGACTAAAATGCATTATATACATACATAAAGCTATCAATCCGGAAATATTGACTGAACTGTTACTCATACTTAAGCCTACATTAATGATTAGGCTATATTCTTGGTTTTGTTTTGTTTTTCTATTTTTATGTACATATTGAAAAGAATGGGAAATCACAAAGTAATAGCCACATGCTTGAATGTTATATTAAATGATCTAAATAAAATATATGACATATTCTTTGTATATTAAAGTAATAACTTTGGTCAGTACTTTACATGTCCTATAAATTAGCCATTTATTAAAGTAAAAATTGCAAAGGTGTTTTAAAGTACATAATTGCTTATTTTGTCAAACCTTTTTGGAATATTTTTATTTTTCCAGAAAGTAACCATTAATGTATTTAATGTATCCTTTTATGAATGTACATTTATAGACATTGTGTACAAATAGAAACATATATGTTCTTTTATACTGTTATGTTTTTTTGCTTTTGCTTTTGTTTTTCATTTAGCAGAAATATCGATTGCTTGTTGGGGTCGATATAGTGGCATTGACAAACATGGATTTAATAGTCAATGCTCAAAATTACAAATTAATTAAACTTTTAATTGTAAAATCATTTAGTATTATGAATATTATTCATTCATTAAGAAAAACATCACAGGAGCAACATAGGAATTATTATTTTTCTGCATTTAGGGACATAATCTAATTAGGATAAAAGGCAACATAAGTGTAGTGTTTCAGTGAATGAAAAGTAAGTATCCTTCTAATTTTATTAAGCTTTTCTATATATTTAACTCTTTATTCTTTAAATCATCTATATCAAATGTCTGAACAAAACATACTCTTCTTATTTTCAGGTAAAAGGGAGCTTGCTTCCTCTCTTTACCCAAGGACTCTGTGAAGCAAAGTTCAAGACAGGGACATTTACATGTATGGTTCATTAGAATTGAAGCAGTAAATGTGCTGAAGTGTGGGACAAGATAAAAGTTGCATATTATAGGTCATAGTGTAGCAAGTGACACTTCAGGCGTCTCTGCTTCTCTCATATTTGGGTATACTAAGACTAGATAGTCATTAATTCTCAGTCCACATTATTAAGCCATGTCCCACTTGTCTACTCACATGTAACCTTTCTAGGGTGCCGAAGGTTGGGCTAGAGAGATACACTTGTGTTTACAACTCTTGTCTGTTCTAGCAGAAACCTGGGTTCAGCTCTCAGCAGCTGTATGGGGCTCACTACTGCCTAGAGCTACAGTTCCTTGAGGATCAAAACCTGTCTTCTGACCTTAGCAGGAATCAAGCCTGCAGGTGGTAAACTTACATAAATGCAAGCCAATATTCATTTGCATATTATGAAAATAATTTTAAAAACCTGTTCAATGTTCTTCGTAGCGGCCCCAGCCTATTACTGAAGCTACCAGAAAGCAAGAGATCCCTGTTTCAGACATCAGTGTGATTGCTACCCGAGTCCATCAGAGACTGGTAACTTTGTGGTTGAATTAGAGGGAAAGGATGCAATGGCCAGAGCTACGACTGTAGAAACTTGAATACACTTTGTTTTCATGAGCTGTGACTGTATTTTACATGTCATCCATACATTAAATTGGTTCCATTAAAAGAAAGAGTTTAAATATAAAGTTAGCATATTCCATCGACACCCCTCTACTGGACTGGAGCATAACTTCTTTTGATGCCCAACCTGATTTGGTTTATGACAGAATTAGTATCCCCTCTGCTATTGTTTGCTCAGTACTTCATCTTCATGGTGGTCCTCGTTCCCATCTGTTGTCAGGTAAGATAGCATTCAGAAGCTAATTAGATCAAATGACAACTTTCCCATGCTGCAACACATTCTTTATCAAGTGATGCTAAACAAAGATCACATAAATCCAGTAGTTCTTATGAACTTTCTTTACTCTTCCCCACCATATATACTCTACACTCTTTTTCTCATTACTAAACATTTTTTTGAGGACTTCTTCTTTACTCAATTTTCTTTCAACTCTACATAATCTTGTCTATGTCAACCTAAACATAGCATCCAACTCAAAGATGATCCTTGACTTGTACTCATATAACATTATACTCTCTTGGCAGAAGTTCAGTTGTGATCAAATGCATGTTAATGACATGTCCTCAACTTATTCCTGTTCCTCTAAGCTATTAAATATAAAAGAGAATAGTTTATTATTTTTCTCTGCTCAGCCCTTTAATATAGACAAATGCATCAGTGCCTGTCTCTAAGTCAGCACAAATATGTTTAATGAACAGACAGTATAAAATTGCAAAGTCATGTATATTAGACCCAAACTTACAACCTTAAATGAACTGCAACTTTAAGGAGAATGGCCACCTTCTTGAGTTAGTAATGAAACCTAGAAGTGAAATGAAATCAAAACCAAGGGAAACAAGCCATAATTAAATGTAGCATTGATCCCATAGTTATACATGCAAACAGAGCAAAGCCATGTCATGTTTGATGATTAGTAGTAACACACAATGAAAAATAAAAATATTCAATATAAAAAGTATAAAATGAGAATACCTAAAAATATATAGAAATTTAGTAATAGTAATTGGATAATTTTTCACTATCCATGGAATTGTTTCACATAAGGTATATTTCTTTATAAAAGTATTTTTATATCATTGCACAATGAATTTCCAGTCTGAAAATGTTCAGAAAGTCTAGTCATTGTGAAGAAGAGCTACTGCAGGATTTTGATCAATATTGAGAATCTCTGAAAAAGACGTGAAATAAGATGTTAACACCAAAGTGTATGCAAAATGAAGAGAAGGAAGCAGGAGCCACAGGAAAGCCCTAATTCAGGGTTCATCGAGGTGGTAATTTCCCCAAGGATGTAAAAACACTGACTAAGGGGGCAGAGGAAATTGGTAGTTATTAAAATAGATTTTTGTCACATTGCATATAGAATGTGAATAATAATACAACTTCACAAAATTGAAATAAAAGCTGTTAAGTTTAGCAGTGAATAAAATATGTAGATATTTCAAGCAGAAAAGCAGGAGACAAGATAAAAGTTGCTATAAACAGATTGAGAACACTTGAGAATGTGGTCAGTATCAAGCACGCTGGTGAGTGCTAAGGGCGGGTGTTACACCAGTGAGTGAAAATGGCTACAAATTATGTAAAACTCCTCATTTCAAGAGGAGGTATCCAGTTGTCAGTTTGAGTTAGAATTGATCTTGGGACAAGTTTTTCCATAACTAAAATGAAAAGAAATGAAACTCCCCAATCCAGGCTATAAGAGGCTTGGTTAGTGTGTAACTGAATAACACACCCAGGAAGCTCAGCCAGCAGTCATACTACTGTGCATGAATGAAGCCATCACAGACACAAAGTCCCAGTGAGCTATTGAAAGCACAGGCAGAAGACAAGCAGGACAGGCCATACAAAGAGAGGAGAAAACTACTTTTTTTGGAAAGCATAAAAGTTGATGTTGTGGTTACTACACACAGAAATTATGCCAAAAGTAGAGAGGCATTTTTAAAATTTTGTAAATGTGATAATAGGAATTGGTTCTGCAAAGTGATGGCTTCATATTCTCAGGTAAAGTTGACAGGGAAATCACTGGACATCTGATTCTCCTACCTTTACCTGCCATGTGCTGTGACTCTAGCAAGGTGCTTCCATGCTAGTATTATGTCAGATTTGGATGCAATCAATCAGAGGCTGCTGAGCCTGGTGTGGCCTTGGTAGGGACAGAGTGACATGGTTCCTGCCCCTAAGATACGCACCCCCCCCCCCCAGAGCCTCCGTGACTGTGGGAAGCTGCTGTGGGCACAAGGTTTGTTTGTGTAATAATGTACATATTATTTGGACCCACTAGTCTTAGAGGATTCTTTCCCTCTGAAGAATGTCCTCCCTGTTATCCTTAATTACTTCATGATAATTAGAAACATCTGGAGTCCAGGAGTTGAGAGTGTGGCTATGTCTCAGCAAAATGGTAAATACTGGGACCTTCAGGACAGTCTTTAAGGATGTGGGAAAGAGCTCTAAATACATGAGTTTGAAATACATAATTTCACAACTATGCAAAAAATAAGGATGCAATATGAGTTATATAAGGTTTTTTATGAACCTTAAGGAACAAAAGCAGCTGTGCTGTGAGCCAACTTGTTAGTGTGAAAAAAAAATAAACAGATTTAGGGAGTGGTAATCACAGAAGATTCCACATAGCTAAGTGTTTCCTTTATGCATACAAAGGTAAATAAATTCCTGAGTTCAGGGTCAGCCTAGGGCAGAGCAAGGTTAGGCTCAGGCAGTGTTGAAATGGTAATTTCAGGGCTAGTTTACCTGTTCTTGACAGTGGAAGACAGATCTCTGAATTCTTTTGCAATATTATGAAAAAAAATGTGTGCTTGCTGTCTCATAAGAATCAAAGAACTGGGGTCCCAGAATGCTGCTTCATAAGATAATCAAAAGGGAACCTGGAATAAATAACTGAATTGATATGTAAATAAAAAATGGGCTTTTAGTCTGCATGAGATGAGCTGGCAGAGAGCATTAGCAGTTCTGTAGAATTTTCTCTAGAGAGAGCTGAGATGTCTGGAAAACTCTGGAGAGTGAAAACAGCTCTTCAAGAATTTTTCTAAAAGAATTTCTGACTTGGTCAGAAGATTCAATAACTTTTTATAGCAGCTTTTCTGAATTTTATCAGAAAACACATGAGCTATCCAGATAGCTTTTACAATGTTCAATTTTACAATTTTTACTAGCAGAGAGAGCTGTCCCAACCAGAGAGTTTTTAGAATACCCCCCAAAATAACTGTCTATAGTAGAACATACAGAAAGAGAGAGAGAGAGAGAGAGAGAGAGAGAGAGAGAGAGAGAGAGAGAGAGAGATCTAGAAAGCAATCTCAACAGAATCTAGACTACCTGCTTGGACCCATGATTTGACTTTTAGTAATTTCTTTCAGGACTCTCAGACAACCCTTCTCTCAGAACCCCACTCTATGCTGAGGGTGGTCCTTGGCAAGAGGCTAGAATAAATGGCTGTAATCTGAAAAGAAGAGATGAAATAAAAATGCTAATTTTAAGAAAACAGAAAAAATGTCAATACAGCTAAGAAATACATATAAATTATAGGAGAAAATGTTTACTTAATTAAAATTGTATAGAGTTGAAGAGATTTCTAGGCAGTTAACATATGAAAGGTAGTGTGGAGCCCAACAGCTACACTACTGGGACTCCATGAAGGAAGCTTGCAGAGGGCAATCTGATGCAATTGCAAGAGGGTTTTATTGGTCCAATGCATTGGGGCATTCACTCACACTGGAGAAGAAGCAGCCACGAGCTCACTTGGGCAGAAGCTTATTTACAGTTTGAACAGGGCAGTTTTTTTTTTTTTGTGATAAACTGATTGGTTGATATTGGTGAGCTGTTGGGGACCTTTTAAGGGGGAGCTATCTGCTGTCAGACTGTTGGGAGCCGACTTTTAGCAGAAAGTGGCTATCAGCTTTGCAGCCATCTTGAGCCATATATCCTGACATGAGACTTGGATTACAATAGCCTACAACAGCTGAGCATACTCTGATAACATCTTGCTTTACATATCCAGGACTTTCCTTGGGTGTGTGAGATTAAAGGTGTGTGACTTAAGAGTGTGACTTAGAGATCAGATTTAGAGACAAGACCTAAGGGTATAACTTAAAGGCGTGACCAAAAGGCATGGCTTAGAAGTGAGACATATAAAAGATGAGAGAATCAGACACTTTAGAGAGTACAACTTACAGAACAATTTGGAGTAACAGAGATTCAGACACTAGGAGTAGGAGTAGACATTAGACACTCGGAAGAGAACAAAAGGAGTACAACTAGGAGCTAGAGGAGTACAACTAGGAACTAGGAACTCAAAACTCAATACTTGGGACTTGGACTAGGAAGAGAGACTGAAGAATAAATGGGATTGAATTATACTCTGTCTGGTCTCCATTCTTTGAGTCCTCACTCTCTTGCTGAACCCTGACCCGAAGACTGGAGCGGCAGCTTGGGCCGGGAAACAGTGGCCACCAAGCTGTAGTGGAGAGGGCCGCAACATTTTTGGCGCCCAAATGTGGGCTAGTGCGGTTCTCAACATTTTTGGCCGCCCAAAGTGGGGCAGCTTGGGCCTCAACATCAGACAGCTTCATTTGTCTGATAACCTGTGGTTTTACTTGGAACTGTGTGTCTACACCCTTTGTGGGAAGGGAGGGATCCTGTGGTTTTTCTTGGAACCATGTAGCCTCACTCTTCTGGGAAGGAAGTAGATCAGGGGGTAATTTTCCATTGACGTGGACTTTATATAACATGGACTTTACAGTAGCATGCTACTTGTTTAGTACTATAATTATAGAAATACACAGTCCTATATGCAAGCATATTTCAAGGGACATAAATTAGTAGCAAGGGCTACTAAGTATGTGAGAGACAGAATACAGACAGACAGACAGACAGACAGACAGGTATACTAATATTGAGTGGAATTCATAAGAAGATCAGACAGCTCAAGTGAAGTCGAATATATATAATCACACACACACACACACACACACACACACACGGAAAAGATTTTAAATATTGTAACAAAAATGCAAAAGCTTTACCAAGAGACTTAAAGAACAATGGTGTATATAATTTCAAAATATCTGAATTAGCTTCTATAGGGAAAATACAGTGCACCTCTAAGGCAGAGGACTCTGAGATACCCAATTGGATTTTAGAATTGTTTTGGGTCAGTGAATGCTATGGACTTACCCATTCTATTTGGGATAGCATGTACTACTAGTACAGAAATTTGTGGATCAAACTTTCAAAAAGTGAAGCCTCTTTTTCCATCCCTTTAATTTAGACCTGCTTTATAAGCATCCTTAACCACAGAGGATGTGGAACTAACATGCTCCTAGCAATGTCTCTATAGGTTTTTATCTTCTCTTCTTGGAAATATTTTAAGAAGACTAGGGCTTGAGAAATGAAGTCACTATCCAGTGTCATCCAGCAGATCTGTGAGAATGAGATGTCTTACTCATCTCATTCTTTGCTTCTTATTCTTGTGACAAAAATTCTCTGACCAAAGAAATTTAAAGAGTGAAGGGTTTATTTTGGCTCACAGGTCCAGGTATAGCCCATCATTATGGGGAATTCACAGTGGCAGGAGCCTAAGGAAGATAGTCACATCACATCCCTACGCAAAACCCAGAGAGCATCACAGGCTTGTGCCCAACTAGTTGTCCCCTTTTAATACAGCCCAGGTCTAAACTAAGGATTAATACCCACCCCCATTTTTACTGAGGGTCTTTCCATCTCAGTTTGTGTTATTTACATAAGGATAAATAGCCCTCAGCATTGTTCCAGTAGGCTTGTTTCCTAGGAGATTTCAGATATTGTAAAGTTAACAGTTATCACTAAGCATCACAAAAAACATCCAGGCTCTTGGAGACACCAAGTAGGCTGCTCAGTGAGTAACCATAGGGGATTCCAGCTGAGTAAGAAGATCATTGAGCCCAAAGTCAATCACAGACCAAACCCTTTTGTGTTAAGCAATAAATTTGAAATGTTTCTTTTATCACCAAAATCAATGAAAAGACATGCTAATCTTTTATGACCAATCACAAGGGTATTGGGGCTAGAGCTTAGATCTGGAGATTATAGCCAAAATTCTATACATAAAAGATATAGACTATTTTTTATATACAACTTTGAAAATGTCCTTTATAACAACAAAAGAATGTGATTGTGACATGTGTATGTAAATATTTTTCATATTTGGAAGATTCTTCTTTTTTAATTCATGATGTCATTTCTTGGTTTAGCTGACTGGTTTAGAGTTAGTACACTATCTGTCAAAGCATTTAAAGATGGTGAAATTATATCCTACTTAGCATTTCCCTCTATGTGCTTTATAAAATAATTACATGTAAGGAAACATCTAAGTGGCAGAGTAGAAGTAACACCTCATGTCTGAGACCATGGTCATTTTCACCTTAATATGATACCATCTTAAAGCTGCATGACTTCAGAGAGTAGAGCTGCCTTTAATATTTCATTCTGAGATGAATTATAATTGGTCAATAAAACTTTGTCAACGGATATGATGACAACAATAGTTAACTTAGAAGGTCTTTTGAACTTTGTTTTATATTTCTCTAGTTAGTAAGTTTTAGAAATATTATATCATAGAGGAATCAAAATAAAGAAATACTTGGTCCTAATCGAATTGTTGGTGGTTTATACAATGAAGTTTATTGCCCAGGCCTGCAGGGATTCGACAAGACCTTAGGGAAGGGGGCAAAAGAATGAAAGGACAAGAGACACAAAGAATGAGAGCAAGTCTGCGGTTCTGATCAAGCTCTGAAACTTTAATTTTGGGGGCAGGTTATAAAGACACAGCAAACCAGGAAGTTTGGGCAAGGGCCATTGCTTAGGGCTATCCTACTATTGAATCCTCATTGTCTAAGACCAGTCCACTGTCATATCCTTATTGCCCTAGACCATCCCATTGTCGTAACCAGCTCCAAGGAAATGCCAGACGTTCTTTAAGTTCCTGGGACCTGAGACCTGTGAAAGTCCTTTCTTAACCTTGTACTGACTAGTCTTTCTAGAACAGCAGGTAATTTCCTGGGTTTGGCTCCCGGCAGTTTATCATCTATTTTCACTTGACTCAAGTCCTGTGCCAATATGCTTTTTATATTATGGGTTGTGATATTTATCAACAAGTCCTATTTTGGTTTTGATGTGGTATTTATGTGTTTAATAAGAGCAACCGTGATTCTAAAACAAATATAAGAGACAATAACCATAGTGCCTACCACAATAAAACAGAAGTTCCCAAAACTAAAGGTATCATGTCAATAATGGGTGGTGATTATTATTTTTGCCCCCAGACACTGAAGGTAAATAAAAAAGTTAAATAAAATGTTAAAGTTGATATTCAATGAGTATCAAAGTCATTGAATAAAAAAATTCATAAAAACATAAAATGAATATTGCTAGGACAGAACATAGTCTTAGACATGTGAGCATTGATCCTGAGTTCTGGGTTATAACACATGAACATTTCTCACTTGTATGTATAACAAGTGAAAGTCTAGACAAGGATTGCTTATCAGTTAGGAATGAGAAATCCAAATGGGAACATGGAGAACCAGACCCTAAGACTTAGGGTAGATGATACATATAAAGCATTCCCATTTCTTTTGGGCCACAACAATTCCATCATGAGACTGAGAATGAAGAATAAGTTTCAGCCTTAAATCAACTCTACTTCTGATAAAGAATTAATCTGGAACTGTTTAAACTAGAAATACAATTTTTAGAGATAAAAACAAAAACGTAGTAGATTACTGCCCACAAATTAGTTCTCCAGTTTTGCAAATATATGTGCTGGACACAATAACCTAAAAAAAGAAAAGAATATGAAAAGGAAATATGTATTAAGAGTTACCAGAAATCATGGGCTATTGAATTAGAGAAATGGAGACCCCCAGTTAGCTGAGGCAATAAAAGAGATTTTAAAATAAATATGCTTTCCTTGTCCATGTATATAATAGAAAGAATGGGAATATTAGCAATAACATGAAAATAACTAAAACAATTGGGAAATTTAGAACTGAAAAAGAGTTAAGGAAACAATGCTGTCAAACTGCCTTCTAAATATTTATGTTCATGGTATATCCATTTCCCATGTTCCATTCAGTAAACTCACACTCATTGGATAAGGGTGTGTGAGTGCTGGAGGTGGGGGTGTCTCTTTAATCATGGAGTTTCTCTGCTTCCCTAAGGCCTCAGCTCTTGTTCCCATCACATTGAGATATTCTTTCAGCATATTAATTTCAAGGATAGGAGAAGGGAATACACATTAGATCACAGGAAAAACCCACGCTTCAGCTGAATAATAGGATAATCTTGTTAATTTTATTAGTGGATTCCCTCTCCCCCCCTTTTTTTCTGGGAATAAATAAATACTCCCAGTTTCTAAGGATAAGCTAATTTGATGGGGAACTGTCTATCACACAACTTAGACATACCACCCCCCCCCATTTTCTAAGATGTATTTTGAGATGAACACTGGGCTCCCTAGCCTTAGAATATATCAGTAAGTCAGCTCAGCTCTCCCTCATCCCAGCAGTTTGTCTGAGCTTGCCTGGGGCCTCCCCTCACCTTGTCTATCAATAGGATGGAGTAGGAAGACAGCATGAGAGAGACTTACTGAGATTAAAGCTTTTCTCTCTCTGGTTGCTTTCAATTTTATTCATCCCCTATGATCAAATGTTGCTGATGAATTTTTCTTATTGGTTTTCATTTGTAGTTCTCTCTGTGTGACTTTCCTAGTTGCTGTATCAAGGAACCCTAGGTTGTAGAACTTATAAATAATAGGATGTTTTCTGTTAGCTCTACAGAGTGAGGTTCAAGATCAAGGCAGGGTGGTGTGTGGTAGGGATCTACTTCCTTATCAATGGTACCTGCTGGAGGTATCCTAACCTGGGAGAAGTGCAAAGAGGGATTCCTGGAAGGCAGTCTTTAATTATGGAGTTCATCCTGTTTGCTCCTAAAGATCCCAGATCTTCCTGCTATCATATTGGAAATTTCTTTTCAGCATATTAATTTCAAATGGGAGAAGGGAATAAACCTTAGATCATAGGGAAACCCCACCCTCTTACACATCAATTCATGACAGATGTTTTATTTATTTATTTATTTAATATACTTTTTGATAAATATAGAGAGAGCTGAAGCTAGGTGACACCATAATCCAAGAATTTTTTTTTTTTTAATATAAAGCATTAAGTTTTCTGTGGTGTAATGGGCAGACATTATTGTTATTGTGTTCCTTTGGAGTGGCTTTGGCTCAGCATGTAGCTGAGTCCCTTGTGAATCTAATCTCTAATTCTGTTTGAGGGTTGCCTTTAGCATTTTGAGGATGATTCCAGGACAGCTTTTGTTGTAGTATAAATCCTGCTGACCTTGAAGCCATGGCCCTCATGAAATCTTTTCATCCATGGAACTATCCCGGGCTCTCTTGTCAGATCATGCCTTTCTCTGGGAATTCTTTCATCAACTCAATTCCTGATAAGCTATTCTTGATTGCAAGAATTTCCCTCAACTTCTGCTTGAATCAGTGCTTGACTGCAGTTTGGAAAATGTGTGACGTCAGCACTAAAGAGTATTAATTTCTAGAGTGCATTAATTTCTTTTCCTGTTGCTATGACCAAATACTTCAAAAAAGTAAATTTAGAGAAGATTTATTCTGATATACAATTTGAGTGTACAGTCTATCATGGTAGGGAAGGGACAGCAAAAGGAATATGAAGGAACTAACCATAGAGTATCTATAGTCAGAAAGCAAAGAGCAGACAAGAAGTGGGTCAGGGCTGTCAGCCTACAAGTCCACCCTTTAAAACATGCCCCAGACTTCACACTTGTCCTTTTTATACCAATCACCTATCATCATCTGCCTAGTGTATGATCTCATGTTTTCAACCAATGAATTATTAGAAGCCTGGATAGTCAATAGATTTCAACCGGTATATACCAATGCAATTGCAACAGGAAATGAAAAAGAAAAAAAAAAAACAAAAAACAAAAGAAGATAGCTGGTTCAAGGCTGTATGCATTGCCAGGAATTTGAACATTTACAAGTAAAGCTGTTTATGAAAATACATACTGTGTAAGACACACTCAACTCTTATTTTTCTTAATGTTTTGTTTTCTTTAGGGAGTGGAGATTACAAAGGCAGAGGGTTCGAATGAAGAGACAGGGAGATGAGTGAGATTGGGGTGCTTGCAAGATATGAAATTCACAAGAAAAAAACAAAAAAAGAGTTTTTTTTTAAAGAGAGAAGGAGAATAAGAGGATGAGAGGAGGACTGGAGGAAACAATAAAATATGAAAAATAGAAAAAAATGAGCAGAAGAAAAACAGCAATAAATAAATGGTACTAAAAAATGTAAGTTACATTTTAGTACAGTCACCCCCAAGATTTCTTTTAAGTAAATTTTATGTTAGATTTGCTGCATTAAAAAGAAAAACATAAGCATCACTTACATAATTAAATATACACATGTACTTGTGCTTGGGATAAATGGTAAAATAACTTTGGATTGGGCTAGTTTATTCTTATGTCAGTGATGGTAGCCTTTAAAAATAAATTTTATCCAATGCCATTCCACAAAGTCACTGCATGAGACCTCAGTCTTCAACAAAATCAAAACTAACTTTTATTACTCACTGCCACTGTGTGCATATATACCTATGAAGTACCTTGGCATTGTTTATTTTATTTCTTTCTAATCTCCTGAGCAGAGCTTGTTGCTAGGTGCCCTGCCTTAGCTCTTCCCTTTCAAAAGTCAGAGAATTTTTCATTTACTATATTACAAAAGTTTAAGATTGTTTTCCAGAGAAAAAGAAACATCATAGAAGAGCTAAGGTAGAATAGAGCTTGGTCCTACCCAGACCTACTGTCTTCCCAAGTGTTTGTGGGTACTTTTAGCTCCACTAACAATCAAAACAGTTTTCGTTTCATTGATATCAGGTAACTGTAAGAGTAATTTCTGTTGCTTTGTGAGCAGCAGGCCAGCACTGACCTCCTAGGTTTGAAAAGAGTTTGGAGAAATGAGCAAATCAATGTTGCCAAAATCAGAAAAAGGAATTGTCCAGACTCCGTTCAGTGTTCCTGTCTAACTGAACTGTGGCCTGCTGTTTCTTTTCACTATTTCTGGCTGCTCCTGGCTTGAAGTTTATTTCATTTTGAAAACCAGATATTAGGAATAAATGGAAATGAAATATCACTCCTCTGAGATGGACAGGTTTAGCTGAAATACTTCTCTTAGACTTCTGTCTCCACAAATGATTCGAAAACAATGTTGAAATCATGTAATAAATGCTTCAGTCATCAGCACTTATGAATGGGTAAACGTTCGCCATCAGCTTAAAGTAAAAATCAAAAAATACAAGAGTTTGTTCTGTTTCAGTCTCTGCACATGTGGCTGGCGTCTGAGGATGAACTCTACACACCTATATGGGAGCCATCCTTTGCTTCCAGTGGAAATTATCTCAGCATTTGGAATTGAGATAAATCTTGCTCTGGCTCAGAGTCTCATAGAATTAGAACAAGAATCTGTTTCTCCTATTTCCATGTGTAGTGAGCACAGTTTGTAAATTACTATGGATTATTTTTCCTGTGCTGAGTGGAATTATTTTCTGAGAATCTCTCCAAGGTAAACAAGATATTCATTGAGAAAGGACATCTAGCTGGAAGTCATTTTTCTGACATTAAACATTCACCACTGTTTGTCATGGATTTGAGAGATGGGAATAAAGGGTGGGTTTGGAGAGTTTACAAGGAAGCGGAGTTCTCCAATGTTAGCCCAGATGTTTCTGGAATATACAGCCACTGATTTGTTGGGCATTGGTTGTTCTCACATAGTGGAGCACATATTTCATCAATGAAAATGTACTTTTACACATGGAGTAACTATTATAAAGGTCAAAGCTATGGTGGCAGCTCTTCAAAGCATAGCATGAATATGTAATCATGTACTAAATATTTCAGTTTTCTTGTCTCTGCATTTAAAGCAACATTTACAATCCCAGGCACCATTGTTACTAACATTATTGACTTTATAATAGTAAGGCCAAAATTAGTTCTATATTTAAAATTTCAAATGCCCTTGCATTATTAAAACAAACATAATGGACTTGGAATCATCAAGCTATTTACGTTCATATGGGACCAGAGACCTGAGATTCTGAACAAAGTCTTTTTTCTTCTCTATTAGCCATTTTATTTTGCCACAATCAGTTACTGTCTTGAAGTCAATTTTAAATTAAATTTTGGTATTAAAACTGTTATTTTCACAAACACATAGTGATTGCATCACATGAATGATCACATGACAAGTTTGATGTCATTTCAGATTTACTGTTTTCTTCTCCATATATTTGCCTCTTACAACTGGAAAGTCTGTATTCCATTATGTATTCTAAAAGTCACTGAATTGATGAGCAGAGTTTAAGATGGGGGCTTGATTAATCAATGATTAAGAGCACTGGCTGCCCTTGCAGAGGAGCCAGGTTCACTTCCTAGAACTCACATGGGTACTCACCATTATCTTTAACTCTATTTCCGGGGGATTCCTCACCCTCTCTGGCCTCCTCTAACCTCAGACAAACACCATCCATGGTGCATATCCATATAAGTAGACAAAGCCCACATCCAACTAAGATAAGACAAATACATATTTTACAAAAGAAATTAAGATGGACATTTGTTATCTAAATGTATGCAATCTAACTTACACTCTGGCCTTTGAAAGTGCTGAGCTTTTGACATTCATTCTAAAGCCAAGGAAAAAACCAGGCTCAGAACTAAGTGTTTTAGTTAGGAGAGATGACAGAGGTTCTGGTTAGTCAACAAAATGATGAACTGGGTATTAGGTCTATCTTGTACCTCACTGGTACAAATTGGCACAATTATGCTCTAATTGTATTTTGAGAGAAAAGTTTTATTTTAACAGGAAGGGTGATATGTAGGAGGAGGTAAGGTGGGAAGAGTACTGAGAGGAAGAGAAGGAGTAAGGAGAGGAAGAGAAGGAAAGGAGAAACTAGGTGATGAGAGAGAGAAAGAGAGAGAAAGAGGAGGAAGACATGGAGGCAGATGTTCACGAGTCTTCACCAGTCAAAGTTAGTTGATATGTCTAGGTTGGGTATTAGATTACACTTCTGATTGAGTATTACCAAACTTATAAAGCCTTTGATTAATATTTTTAAAAAGTGTATAAATGCAAAAAGGAAAAGGGAGCATGGGATAGGTGTTTTCTGGGAGGGGGGGGATGGGAATGGGGAAAGGGGATGGCATCTGAAATGTAAATAAAATATTCAATAAAAAAGAAAATATAGAAAAAAACTTAAAAAAAGAAAAGAAAGTGCTGAGCTTTTAGGTAGCACATTCAATGTAAGAATCTCATATGTTCCTTTTTATATGTAAATAGTTTTTTTTACTACTAAAGTGAATTGTAAAAGAGTTTTGATGTGTGCAAAACATAGCAAAAATATTGAAGGACATAATATATTACAGAAGGAAAGTAACAGGACTGTGGGAGCTCATGAACTCACATCAGCTCCAGTAGCCTGCATGAGGCCTGCATGAGATAAAGCCAGATCACATTATCTTATAGAAGGCCTCAGGGTTCTGCATCCTTAATTGTAAATTTTTACACACTGGTTGGCTTCTGGGAAAGAAAGTCACTTGTTTTCAATAATGTGACTCCTAGAATGTCATCCACACTTCAACAGATGGTCTAATACCCAGAAGTATATGTACAATACAAATTGAAATCATTTACTTGTATTATGTATCTGTATATATATAAGGATAAAACAGCCTAGGCTATATTTCTATTGTTTAGATAATGTTAATTATTGGAATATTTTAACTATATAACTTCCCCTTACATATGTCAGGAAAAGAGTATAATTGTGTGTGTGTGTGTGTGTGTGTGTGTGTGTGTAGTGTGTGTAGGGGGGTAGGGCCTTTGTCTACTTATATATATGTTCACCACATCAACCACACCATGTATAATGCTAGTCTGATGCCAGAGAAGACCAGAAAAGGGTGTTGAATCCTCTAAGAATGGAGTTACAAATGGTTGTGAGCAGCCATGTGAGTTCTAGGAATTGAACTTTGGTTCTCTGGAAGAATAGCAAATGCTCATAACCATTGACCCAGCTCTCCAGTCCCCATCTTAAAATCTGTTTTATTAAATTTATTAAAAATAAGATATACATTTGGATGGGAAAGTGAAATGAGGACAGTTCTAGATCTTGGATAAGGTAAAGAGAAGATGTTTCTAAATCACTGTATGAATTTTTCAAAGAATTAATAGAAACATTTATTTAATAAGAGAGTGATCTATAATTATACTCTTTACCTGACATACATAAGGGGCATTCACACAGTTAAAACATTCCAAGTAATCAATATTATCTAAGCAATACAAATATAGCCTAGCCTCTTTTATCATCCATTTTTGTCTCATATTCTCACCAGAATTCACATGTACCACATTAAAATGTTATTGGACACATAGCAGAAAAGGCGAGCATAGTAAGTAAGTCATAATTTGTGTACATGTGTTGGGATGACTAGGGTAGGTAAGTGGGTATTTCCGTGAACTGGTTCTCAATATTCCTAACCTTGTAACACTTTGATAGATTTCCTCATGTTGCAATGACCCCAAGTCACAAAATTATTTCTGTTGCTAATTTATAACTGTAATTTTGCTTCTGTTCTGAATTATAATGTAAATATCTATGTTTTCTGATGGTCTTAGGTGACACCTGTAAGAAGGTCATTGGATCTCCCCCCCACACCCCCAAAAGACCCTCAGGTATGAAACACTATGGTGGAGGGTTGTAGATTTAACGTTTAATGAAGATTAGGAGCATGCAGGCCACTAATTTTATTTGTAGCAGTACACAAAATCTCTCTTTCCTTACGGGAAGTCTGTCTTAAATTTAGGTCAATCCCCCTTCTCAGGTCAATTTTAGGTCAATGCCTTACTCCTCCATTGAGAGTTGAAAAGCTTAATGTCCATATCAGCTACATAATTGGTGTCATCGACATTGTGTTGCTTTCCCTTGGTTGAGATCTGGATAGAGGCAATCATGCAGCTACTGTATCTACACAGGAAGCTTCCCCTGTGCATGCAAATTCAAGTGATTACTCTTGTGGCTATGTATACTTATGACTACATGATGTTTATTTAAAGGCCATAGCTTCAATAAGGAGACTCACCTCTCTATCATTTAATTAAGGGCAAGTGATTTTATCCTACATAGGTATGCTAGTTTCAGAACCATTAAGCGCCTTTTAGAAAAAAATGAGTAATGAATCCGGACATAGAGGCTGCTATAAAAATGCCTCCAATGTGATCTACATAAACTGGGTAAAATTCGACTACTTTTATTGTGGAAAACATTTAAGAACCTATGCATAAATGATGAAAGTATATCTCTTTAATCTCTGGTTTTCTAATAATAAAATACTTAAGGAAAAGCTAAATAAATTCAATTCAATTCCCAGGTTAATACTTCATGGTGACATAAATAGCTACATATGCGCTTACTTGAGAATAGCTAACCTTTTATTGTTAAACAGAAATGGCTTTAGACATGTAGCCAAGAAGGAATATTTTTATGAACATACATTAATTTCCTTTTCTGAACAAAGGTCTACCTTTAAGCCCTGAACTACTTATGTGAAATTATCCCAATGTCACCTACATCTGAGGATTGGTCCTTTGCAATTGTATAAGAAATCAGAGAGCTCAAAGCTGCCTTTCTCAACAGGATTTAATGGACTTTTCACTCTTGTATATTAATATGATAAATATGAAGAAATGCCCATGAACAGATGTTTTCTAAAAGAGATTGTGGTTAAATAAGCTGCAGAAACATTAGGTTATAACAAATGTGGAAAATGCTTACCTTCCCTAAGTTAGTATGCTCTACTTCCATGCCACTTTGTTGATTGTATATTGAGTTGTCTTTTATATTTGCATAAATACCCATTTTCTGACAAATATTTTGTTATACTGTGCCATCTTTATAATAAATCAATTGTTCATATATACTGAGTTGTATAGAGTATCATTTCCGTGCATTGACACATTATCATAATTATGCAATATAAATCTAAGTATAAAGCAAAGCCTCACACTTTAATGATACAAGTGGCCACATGCAATTCCATTAAAAGCTCACAAGAGACAAATCAACATACAGAAATAGCGAGTGATACAGTCATATACTTGGGGGAGAATTTACATTGGTCTTATAATGAATTCATGAACACTTTAGAAAATCCTATAACACCATTTTTATGAGGCTGACACACTACCTCCTGAATTAAGAGAGACCTAAGACCACCTTTAATATACTGTATTTTTTTTATCTCTAACACACAGTTTTTTAAAAAATTGGTTTAGTTCTTCAAATCAGTTCAAATTGTTTTACAATTTTTCTTAAAGACATGCTACATGATTTTAGAACCACCCCTAAATATTCAATATACTTTAATTTCATTGTTATATAAACTCTTACATTCTAATTCTTAAATTACTGCTGGTATATGAATTTTCGTGGGATTTAATTTCAGCTTCAAGAACCTTTAAGAACAAGTCCTCTAGTCTTTAATAATATTTTTTATAATACACACTCTGATGAAAATAGTAATCATGCATTTAATCTCTTTCATGATAGTATATAAAATAAACAGTAATTATATTACAAAAATCTTTACCAGACACATTTTTTTCATTTTCATGTTTTATACTTTGTGAAATTGTTTGTAATCTACCTCAAATATCTGAAAATGGTAATACATTTAATCTTTCTTTCACTGACTGTTGGATTGTACACAATTCATCTTTTACAAAAGGACAGAATTTAATTGTTATTGTTAATATATATGAATAAGCAATGTCATGAATTGAGGTAGAGCAAAAAAGGTCTTCATAAAGAAAATGGATCGATTAAATTACATTTTAATTTTAAAATCACATATATATTCACAATATTTATTGAAATCTCAGATTAAAATTTCTTCTTATCTATGGTGATTTTAAATAAGGTCTACCACTGAAGACTGGAGAAAATGTTAAGTATGTCAAATAGAAACACATGCAACAATGATGAACTTTAGACTAGTGAACGAAGCCTTTTCAACTGGGCTGGCAAAGGCATAGAGAAATCAAGTATGAAAGAGTTTGGAATTCTTGAATTGAGATAGCTCACATAGGATGGTCTATTTTAGAAAATGTAACAGGATATGTGAGACTCAACTCAAAGAACTAAAAAAAAAAAAAAAAAATTAAAGACTAGTGAGGTAGCTCAATACAATAGTTTCCAAAGGAAACAACATGTTAACTTTTAGTGAATATTTTCATTAAATAGTTTTGGTATTTATTCTCTTATTTAGCATTGTCTTAGTTAGAGTTTAAAAAAAAAAAACTGTTCTGCTTCTGGAGAGGTAGCTTAGCAGATAAGAGTACTTGCTGCCCTTGTAGATTTCAGGTCTCAGAAACCACATAAAAGTTAACAAGAGTCTAGCTCCAGATCCAGATAAACCAGTACTCTCTTCTAGCATTTTAGGGCACTATATGCATGTGGTACATAGAAAAACCTGAATGGGAAACACCCATAAAGGTATGATAAAAGCTTTAAAAAGCTTTTTGAAAGAAATAATTTTAAAGTGTTTTTAATTGTGACAGGCTGGGCAGTGTAAAAACTTACAGTTTCAATATTTTGGCACATTCTTTATGAAATTAGCTTCATGCAAAACATTGTGTATTGTTTTGTTCCACCTCTCTATTGTTGAGCCAAACTCAGTTAAAGTTTGTTATTATTTATTTTTAGCTGATACATAAAACAATAAAAGGATGCATTTTTAAAAAGAGTGTCATGTGGCAATTATTTTAAAAATTATTTTGCTTCATATTTCCGGTCCTCTCTATGCTCTCTGCCCTCTTAAATTTCACATTTTAAATATACTACATCTAAACATATTTGTGTTTTATTTGCACCATTATACTCTTGCAAACTCCTAAGCTGGTAGGAACAATTTAATTCCAAGCAAAATGTAAATAATAAATGGAAGTGTAATTAAATAAAGTTGTAAAAATATCATTTATAGTAAAGTATAAATAAAAATATTGCAAGAATGTGGATAATGTCTATAAAAGAAA
The DNA here is from genome assembly GCF_011762505.2 of Arvicanthis niloticus. Lineage (NCBI taxonomy): Eukaryota > Metazoa > Chordata > Mammalia > Rodentia > Muridae > Arvicanthis > Arvicanthis niloticus. Next base: position 19,649,548 of record NC_047672.1, read on the forward strand.
GTCATACCACTTAAGATTATATGTGCCATATTTTATTGATATAACCCTTACTACAAAGTTTTCTATTTTTAATATAACTCTATTTAACATCTCCACAACTAATATGTCTATATAGCAAAAATGATATCCCAGGATAAATTGCTAAAGTAAAACTGCGAGTAGAGAAGACATTTATAGTTTTAATTATTTTGATAAATAACTTTTAAAGTTCTGGTTTACACCAATTTATGAATGTGAATAACATTTAATTTACAGTATAAAAATAATATCATGGCCTAAGGAAATCTATTATTCTGTCCTACAAGCTCAAAAATCATTAAAGAAATTATGAGTGATTAGGGTGAGTAGAAACCTGAAAGTTTAAAATTAAGTATTGAAGAAGATAGTAGTTGGTTAATTTTTATAATTTTATGAAGTTGAATAAGGTTGAAAGAATGGTTAATTGCATTATTGGACTTACAATATAGGCATTCCAAATCTTAGACAATTATCAATGAAATATATAAATGGTTGGGAACATAAATTCCGTAGATGAAAAGATTTTGGTTTCCAGAACCTATGCTAAATGGCTTAAAACCACTTGTTACTTCAACTGCAAGGAATTTGAGTCATTTTTGTGGCCTCTGCAGTTATCTGCACACATGTGCACAAGCTTTCACACAAATACACACATTTACTCATAATTTTGAATAAAATAAATCCCTAAAAATAGTGGAAATAACATTGGAAAACAATAAAATAAACTCCATTATGGGAAAGTGAGGAAAAAGAATGAGCAAGCTATATTGTACCCTGGATACTAACAAAAACAAAACAAAATCACATTTGGTGTAGACGTAACCTAGGGATGTGGGTTATCATTTTAAAATAAGGCACTCTAATTTTGACATAGTTGGGAACCCCTTTTAAGAAAGAGTTGCACTATACCACTGTAGGAGAGAGATGGCCAGTGAACAAGCTTTACTCCCGTTTCACTCCACTAACCATCTTATTCAAGAGAATGGGTGCTAGTGAAAAGGCTGCCCTACATATTCAACAAGTAAGTAGACATGGGTATTCCTGCTGTATTAGTTAATCATGTACACTGTTCCTGCCCTTGATGGACAACTAGGAATTACTATACACATAAAGCAGAACAGACCATAAATGGGGAAAATAAGCCATATGTCCAAAATATGTAGTCCTAAAAGCAAAGGTTGTCCACAGACTGAAAAATTTAAAATATGAGTCACTTCAAAACCTTCTAGAGCAATCTTCCTAAGGCTGTGACCCTTTAATACAGGGCTTCGTATTGTGGTGATCCCCAAACATAAAATTATTTTTATTGTTACTTCCTAACTGTGATTTTGCTTCTCTTATGAATCACAATATGCATGTTTTTGGAGATAGAGGATTGCCAACTGGGTCATGACCCACAGTTTGAGAACTGCTGTTCTAAATACTAGTTCTCTAAAGTAAAAGTCCTGTATTAAATTAAATGAGATATACTGCTCAATAAAGAACCTTTAGAAATTAAATCTATATAGGCAAAATAAAAACAAAAATTAGTAAGAACAAAGAAGAGAAATATGTACATTGCTCATCCAGATGGAAACATGTTACAAAAGGGAAAACTCGCAAAAGGCAGTAAAATGGTGGATATTGTGGTCCCAGACTTCAGAATATATGGTAAACAAGAAATTCAAGAAGGGGACACTTAAAGTCAAAGTTCATCTCAGACACACACACACACACACACACACACACACACACACACACACACACACACACTAAAGTATAAAACAGCAACCCAGGCCTGAGAGAACTATCCCTGCAGCCACACAGAGTTATGAAGTCTGTATAGAAATGAAATTTCAATGTACAGCTTTTAAAGCTTCTAGAACAACATGTTCTATATTTTCTTGCCTAACCCTGTTCCTAATTTAGGAGTTTTCTTCTGATGATTTTCACAGATTAGTTCACACTTCAATGGTACCCGCACTGTTATCAAGCCATACCTTAGCTATTAGTTTCACCTTTCCACCCGAGAACCATTATGATAACTTGGTTCTCATGCCAAAGCCTCTATCCTGCTAATTAACCCCACCGTCATGTTCAGCAGTTACTTTTACTTATAAATGTAAACACCAACATTTACGTCCAGTGATTTTATTTTTATATGACCAATTTCTCTGAAGCTCTGACAATCTTCTCAATATGGACTTAGATTTTAGTTACTATTGAGCCCCCTTAAATACAATTTATTGGTTATTACTGTGAGAAATAAAACTATTTTAGGGTTCTGGATGCTATCCTGAAGGACGTAACTTATGTCTTGCAGTATGTTATCTGTTTCAGAAAGTATCTCATACAACGACACTGAACTTGTGCAAGATCTTGCAACTAAGTTAACAATGTGCCTTAATATAATTTAAAACTGTGTGCCTAACCTGCTTTAATTTTGTATGTTCTGCATGTTTAAGTGTAATGGCCTTTAAAAACACAATACAGTTGGGACTCCATCTCTCATATTACATGGTAACTTCATTGGAATTGCCTTGATATATTTTAGGTAGTTTCCACATCAGCTTTCCAAACCGTCCCTCAAAAATCTCTCGTCTGTTTCTCTCTTCTTTCCCTTCCTCATCCACATCTCCTCCCATACCCCCTCACATTCCCATCTGAAACTCCTTTTCCTATCCCTTACCCAGCTACCAACCATTCCATAAAATCTATTCTATTTCCCTCTCCCAGAGAAATCCAAATAAATGTGTAGCTCAGGCTGGTCTGGAACTCATGATCCTCCTGCCTCTGCAACCTTCAACAAATTCTACAGGTATATACCACCAGCTCTTGTAACAAATAAAGCTTCCAATACAAGGACTGTATTATCTTCCAATTAAGTTTTTGCCCAAAGAGGTCCTATGGAAACCCCATAACAACCCAGGGTTTTATTAAGACAATAGGTTGCTCTCCACAAACTGAGACCAATGCCTCATTGTTGGAGACAAAACACAAGCAACCGATTGAACATGGAGAGGCTGGGCTAGTGCCTACCTAAAATCTTTACCTCTGTGCAATAGTATCGTTGGTATGAGAAGATACTCTGTAGGCCACCAAAGGTGAAGCATAAACCTCTAGCCAGCCGCGAACCTTTTATTTACAGTGTTGTCCTTACTGAAAAAAAAATATGCCATTGGGAGAAACCAACCAATGTTTGATTTAATTTAAGGCCCACTCCGTGAGATAGAACACAAACAAAACAATAGCTTAGGTAACTATGACCTCTAACTACACAGCCCAGAGACCTACAGTAAAACCAAATACTCCTGGTCTTAAAAGAAAAAAAAAAAAAAAAAGTAGTGCTAAATGACTGCCAATGAGATTCTGTTACATTCACAGATAAGTACTTCATCCAGTCATCATCAAAGAAGTTTTGTCCTGCAACAGATGAGAAAAATTACAGAGACCTCCAGCTAGACACCATGTAGGGGGCTTGGAACATAGCTCTTAATTTGATGTCTCCATCAAATCTGTCCCCTCAGATATCAGGGAATTCCTCAGAAAAGGAGGCAGAACTAATATAAGGACCAGGGGGAATGGAGGACACTAGGAGAACAAAGTTCTCTAAGCCGGATCTGCACTTGATCCTTTGCACACACATAGTTTTTACCTTAGTATTTTTATGGGATTCCTGAGTGTGTGAATGAATGAGTGGGTCTCTGATTCTTAAGCCTTCTATTAGGCTCTTTTCTTTCTGTTGATTTGCCATGTCCAACTTCATGGTGATGCTTTTGGTTTTAATCTTATACTTTACTTTGAGACGTTTTGTTGTTACAACTTAGATTTTTTTTTTTTTTAATGGAAGAGAGAAAGGGAGTGGATCTGGACAGGAGTCAAGCAACCCACACTACCACCAGCTACTCTCTGGCCCGCCCGGAGGTCTCTCTGCCTCCATGTCTCACCCTATGCAGCATCTGCCTAACTTGTGGAACCAGCTCACATTCCCAGTCATCTAACCCCTGCAACTGGCTGCTGCCACACCGGCTCAGCAATCCCAAATTTCTGTGGCTAGCTGGGGGTTCACTCTGGAAAACCCACCTTTCCCTTGAGATCAGCTGAGTTGCTGCGAATGGAAAACACCTTACAATCTTAGTTTAGAATCAACAAATAACACAATTGCTGGGTGTGGAATCCTAAATTCGCCAACTATTCTATGTTAGAAATTTTCTGGTGGCAGAGAGAGCTGATTTTGAAGCTCTGGCGAGGAGGCAGAGCCAGCTTTGGTGGGACAGGCTTCGGCAAAAAGGAAATAAATGGTCTTCGACTGTGTGCTGGGTTGGTAACAGACTGAGATTGCAGGCTGATGTCTAGCCTGTGATAGTGTGGCATGGTTTGGAGTGTTTTCAAATAATTACTTCAATAGGGAGGGATTGTGAGGAATACAGGAAGGGGAAGCTTTAATCAGGTTATGTATGAGAAATGAATCTATTTTTAATTAAAAAAGGAGAGAAAGAAAGAAAGAAGAGAGAAAGAAAGAAAGAAGAAAGAAAGAAAGAAAGAAAGAAAGAAAGAAAGAAAGAAAGAAAGAAAGAAAGAAAGAAAGGCAAAAAGAATCGTAAACCTTTCTTTGCCTTGAACTTCCTACGCAATTAAATGCTCGGCCTTAATTTTAAATGCTCCCATGCCTCTACTTCAGAATAAGTTACACGCGTACTGTGGTATTCATTTCCTAACAATAAACAACAGGCTGAAAGCAATTTTAAGCAACAGATATTCCACAAATATTAGAAGTAATATGCGACTATAGGTTTGTAGCATCTTTGAGTGCTGCTCTGAATCAGCTTAGGTCAGTACAAAAAAGTCTTACTTTGTAAAACTCTGCTTTAAGATTTTTATAGAAAAGCATCACTTACTCCTTTTCCACGTTATGTTTTCTGTTTTCTTAAATAAATACATAGAAAAGCTCTTTCTCTTGTCAGACAACAGACATAAATCAGATACAGACAACAGACAGACAATTGACAGACCACAGACAGATAGGAGACACAAGAAGAGAAATGTTGGATTGAAATTTTGGTTCACTCTCAACCAGCTCATGAGCTCATACCATTTTCATTAATTAATGTGTCATTGTGTCATCTGCACAGTGAGTTCTCCTCTCAGGTTTCTTTAATGTCTTGCTAATGTACCACAGATTACCTTGTTAGGAACAAATTTGCTATTCAATGACCAGGCAGATGTTCAATGGTTTCAGATCTTAGTGGGAAAATGTTTTTCAAAACTAACTCATTTGGCCTCTTTCAATCCCAATGAAGTACGGATTTACTTTTTTTCTCTTGTCAGATTATGAACTCCTACTGTTTTCTTTTACTGTGAAATTGTCAATAGATTACTTACTTTCTCAAACTCTGTTCCCTCCTTTAGTCAGTTTCTCAGGAGCTCAGCTGACATACTTTGGGAGTTTTTTGTTTGTTTTGTTTGGATAGTTTTGTTTTGTTTTATTTTGTTTAGGTGTTGTTGTTTGTTGTTTTTGAGACAAGGTCTTTTGGTGAAGAATGACTGAAATTCACCATTCTCCTGCCTCCACCTCCACAGTTCTATGATAACTAAGTGTGAGGCCCAACATTGGGCCTGTTTGATGAGGATGTATTTTCATGCTTCTACATAGCTGACATTGAAGTTTGAAAATATAAGCCATTTCTGACAAATATGCTTCCAGCAAAATGTTCGAAATACTGAGGGACAATCATCAGGCTCTGAAATACATAATACATACTGTATCATTTCCTAAAAATAATCAACGGTCTGAAAGACTTTTTAAGCAACAAATATTCCATAAATGTTAGAAGTAATATGTGACTATAGATTTGTAACACCTTTGAGTGCTTTTATCACTTTCTTTTGCTTTATTAAAACATGTATTCAGGGATGAGAGTTTGCTTTTTGTTTGGTTTTGTGTCTCTGTACATGTGTATGTGTGTGAGAGTATATATGTGCGTGTGTATGTATTTCTGTGTGTCTGTTTGTACATGTGTATGTTGGCTCATCACTAGAAACCATGAGTCTAGAATTTCATAAAACAATATAATCTCAATAAATATTTGTTAACTTTAAAACCATTCTTATCATAATATTAGTGATATAGGATATTCACATAATATTAACATATAACTAACCATATTTGTTGTGGTAATATCCACATTAGATGCATTTTTTTTTTCCAGAAAAAGTACCTATGGTACCAGGAGTCATTTTTTTCAATTATACTTACATTATTTCCCCTTTCTTCTACCATCAACCCCTCCCCTGTATTACATTGCTTTTTCACATTCACAGCCTCTTCTGGTTCAATTTTTGTGTGATAGGCAACCCCAACCCTAGACAAAGAAATAAAGACAACTAGGGATTGGTGAGGGCATTAAAAATAGTTATCCCCAAGGAAGAAGCTTCTATTGTTTATCTAATACTGAATGGCCAGCTCTGAAATCATACGCATACAAAAACAATATGCAGACTCACCATGTTGTATTTGTATACTTACGAATATATATTCATAGTTTGTATTTGTATAATTACCATGTATGTGTGTTTGTGTGTGTGTGTGTATTTACAGTCTTGACCACTTAATTTTATTTCCTCAGCAGAAAGTTTTTTCATCATTAGTCTATATTGGTGCTTGTTTTTATAAATATCATTATATTTCTATTGATATATTATAATGATATATATCAATCTATCTATATCTATATATGTATCTGTATCTATATCTATATTTATATATACATGTATTTGGGGAATGGAGTTTTGCATATTTTGAACTTGTTTTTTTGTTTGTTTGTGTGTCTTTGTGTGTGTATATGTGTGTGTGTGTTATGTCTGGAGAGAGAGAGAGAGACAGAGAGAGAGAGAGATCATTGCATGTTTCGAACATCTTGTCATGTGTAATTATTTTATTTATTTCCATTGACAAACTTAACTGTGTTTGTCTTCTGTAAAGATGATGGCTTCAATTAGAAATAAGAAAAATAAATGTTCTTATCCATGGTCCACTTCACTTGAGAAAAAAGTAGCATCACATTGTTTATTTGTCAAATAATGATATTTCTAAAAACAATCACCAATATGAACTAATGATGAAGAAAACTTTCTGCTAAGGAAATAAAATTAAGTGGTCAAGACTGTCTGTCTTTTTGATTTCTAGTAGAGGAGCATTTTCAATAAAAATGCCATAAGTAAACTTGTAGATGTAAAAGTAAAGTAAAAATTGAACTGAAATTCAACTGTATCTTTTGACAGGAAGCAAAATAAATACAAAATCTAAGCATCTTTGTGGATATATTTCTGGGTGCTATACATTTCTAAAAGGGTTTTCTTTTGTGAGGATAACGGAGTTTTCTTCCTAATCTAAGAAATCACCCAAAATTCTCTATTTACATAACAGACAAAACTCATAATCTTCTCTAAAGAAGAAAAGAAAATTTTAGCATCTTTACCTTGTACATGGTTTTAGAGATACTGCTGTAAATATTTTACATTTAAAGTTTAAATTCTACTTTATTAGTAACTGAATTATTACTCAATTAATAAAATTATAGCTTATTGTGATGATTCCAGTTCAAAAAATGGTAGGTAAATGAGATATACTTAGCTACTTCACTTTTAATCATCAATTAGGAGAATTAAAGTGCAAAATTATAAAATGTTAGTACTTACTGTTATTATTACTACTTTATCTTAAATTTTATTGCTAGTAATTAGATTTTCTATTGTTGTTTGGGGAGTTAAAATTAGAAAGTAAATATTGGTATCCAAAGATTCCCACTTCCCAATGTAAGACTCTGTTCTATAACATATCAAAAATATGTCAAGGATTCAGAAGAAAACAGGTTTGCCAGTATTGGAATATTAGCCATTTGGACAGAAATTAACCATAGACCTTTAAAAATCACGGGCAAGGCATCATAGACCACAGTTGCACATGGATCCAGGGACCTCTTCTACACTCTGGATTTGAATTGACAAAACACAGCCATAAGCCACTAGATACTTTGGCTTCTATAGGTTAGGAATGAGTCTCAATAGGCAGTCAGAAACATGGAATTTGTCCTGAAGCTACAGTGACACACATTTGCTAGCAACAGGAATAAGCAGAGAAGGAAATCTTCCAGGAACGCCTTTGACATCTGCATACAACCCTTTGGGTTCCCTTCAGATATCTAAGTCTTGTAGTTTAATTAATTTGGTGTCACTTCTTAGTGGCAACCATGGGAACTGGTACACCAAAGCCTGTCCATCTCCTTTCACAGGGAGAAAAATGCCTATTTCAAATAAATTGTTATAAATGTGCTAAAACATTCATGTGCACATATATATTCAAATCTGCTTGAGAAACTTGTATGGAGGCTACTTTAAAAAGTCCTCATAGGGAAAGCAATTTAAATTTTGAAGAGAAAATGCCACTGGGGCCTTATATTGAAATATAGTAAACACTACTAATATTCCCTCATTTCATTTTGATAGCAACCTTCAAGTATATGCCTTATTAGTTTAACCTTTATTCAATCTTGGGAAATCTGCATTGATAGAAACTTCAAATGCTGGTGTTAGCTACTTGTTTAGTCTTGAATGCAATTGACATTAGATTTTTAAAGCAGGGTCTTTAAAGTAAAATGATGTTATGGTTGGCTTTAGATGACAGACTTTAATTATTTTCTGTATTTCTTCTGCCCTAGTTTTTAGGTCAAAGGCAGAGAACTATACCTCTTAGATGCAAGACAGATTATTGATAAAAGGCACAGAATGATATCCTGTGTCATAAAATTTCTCAGTGAAGATATTATTTGGAGAAAGCGTATGGCCATAGAAAAATGATTGTACTATATAGCAAGTATTCTACACCAAAGAAATGACCAATTTCTGTGTGGATGTTTGGTCCCAAATATTTTTTTAAATACTGAGACTCAGTGTTCTGGCTATGTTTTTTATCAGCTTGACACATGCTGGAGTCATCTGTGAGGAGGACCTGAATTGAGAAAATGGCTCTATAAGATTGCCTGCAATCAAGCATGTGATACATTTTTTTTTTGTTGCACAGCCATTCCTGAAAAATAGTATAAAATGTATTAGACCTAGTTTTCATTATAGACAACATAAATTTCAGGATTTGTATTTGTTTCATTGTTTTAAGTTAGTTTGTTTTTGTTTTAACCCTGGGTCTTTGTATGAGTTTATACTTTTAACTTTTATCCTCACATTTACAGACTCTCTAAGTGTTAATATTACAGATGGGTGTCACCCTGATCTTTTCATCACAGCCTTACACAGAGCTGAGTTCAACATTGTCAAATAGTACTACTGCTGCCACCAATCTGGAATCATCAACATAGTGGAATTTAGTGAATTATTCCATTGCTTATTGATCATAAAGATTTAAAATGATTTCCCATGTCCTGTATAACTCAGAACCTAATATTACCAACTCTGAAATTATAAAATGCTGAATAAAGACTCTGACTATGCAAATCAAGTCAAAAGTCCTTGTGTAACAACACTGTACATTGAGTGTTTTAGAGTTTATTATTATGAAGAGACACTATGATCACAACAACTCTTATAAAAAGAAACATTTAATTGAGCTGGCTTACACTTTCAGAGGTTTAGTCCATTATCATCATGATAAGATGCACCACACTGTATAGAAAGACATACATAGTATTAGAGAAGGGAGCTGATAGTTCTACATCATGATCTGCAAGCTGCAGAAGGAGATGGCCACACTAGGCATAGCCTGAACATATAAGACATTTAGCACTCTTTTCACAGTGATATTTTTCCTCCTAGAAGGAATAGTGACTAATAGTGCCACTCCCTATAGACCAGGTATTCACATATATGAGTCTATGGGGACCAATCCTTTTCAAATCACCACATTGAGATAATTTGATATTCCTCATAGCATAGTTTAAAAATGTCCATCTTTTCTACACACACACACACACACATACACACACACACACACACAAACACACACATTGAACTAATGCTTTCCTCCATGTCTTATTTTGGTATTCCACTTGAAATTAATGATAATCTTTGGGTCCAGGCAATGTATAGTAGGAGATTTCCAAGCATCTTCTCTATTATGCATACATTAACTTTATCAAAGATCATTTTCACCGTGTAATTAAAGATGCAGAAATAGAAAGGAAATAAAATAACACTATGTGCAGACTGCTTAACCAGCACAAGGTTATTAACAACAGAGTAAGTAATGAGAAATAAAAGGAAATTAAAAGCATAGACAAAATTCAGTTAGCCAGTGAAACAGTCATTAATGCCAGAGAATAGTTTAAAACATAAGCACACCATCTCAATACGTATATTTGATTTTTATATTAGGATAATAGATTTTGCAAAAAAAATAATATAATGATATAAGTAAGGAACCTGGTGTAAGTTAGATGGCAGGTGAGATTTTTCAGCACTTGTTCCTCTACAGAAATACCACACATACTAACTACACATGTATAAATAAATGTACCTTCAATTGACACAAACAAACAACCAGGAAAGAAACTATAAAACAAACTTGTAAAATTGGACACAGACAGCTGGCTAGGGAATGATGGACAGAGTTACACTGTTCATACCAGACTTCACCTATCCTCAGTCAGAATATCACGAAGGAATACCCACTCTGGGGGAGAGGGGGAGGGTGATAAGAACTGTAATGTATCAGCAGTTCATAAAAACCATGTACTTTAGGTTGATAGCAATAGACCAAGCCTAAATATTTGAATCTGACCCAAGACGAACAACCATAGTGCCACATTTCAGGCATGACCTACAGACTCTAAGTTTGTTCCACTATCAGGATGATCAAAGTGGGGCCCTTGTAGAAAGATGAGAGCAATTGAGGATTATGGTCAGATAACTGTCTCTTTTCTATACAGTCTGAGACACCAATCTGTATAATGGTCCTATCCATATTTGAGATCATATTCTGATTTCTGTTCTATTTATATTTTTCATTGGATATTTTATTTACATTTCAGATGTTATCCTCTTACCCCATTTTCCCTCAGCCCAGGAGCCCCCTATCCCATCACCCCTCCTCCTACTTCTATGAGGATGTGCCCCAACCACCCCTCCACTCCCACCTCCCCACAATCGCTTTCCTCCACAATGGGGGTCTAGCCTTTATGGGACCAAGGATTTCCTCTTACACCTATACCCAACAAGGCCATCGTCCCCTACATATACGGATGGAGTCATAGGTCCCTCCCTATGTGCACCCAGGCTGGTGGTTTAGACACTGGGAGCTCTGGTTGGTTGGTATTGTTGCTCTCCCCATGGGGCCACAAACCCTTTCAGCTCCTTCAGTCTTCTCTCTAACTCCTCCATTGGGAACCCCATGATCAGTTCAATGGTTAGCTGTGAGCATTCTCCTCTGTATATGTCGGACTCTGGTGGACCTCTAAAAAGACAGCTATATCAGGCTCCTGTCAACATACACTTTCTGACATCCACATCAGTGTCACCTTTGGTGACTGCACATGGGATGAATACCCAGGTGGAATGGTCTCCAGACAGCCCCTCCTTCTGTTTCTTTCCCACACTTTGTCTCCATATTTTCTCCCATGAGTATTTTGTTACTCCTTCTAAGAAGGACCAAAGCACCCACACATGAGCTTCAGGTGGTCTGTGAGTTCCATCTTAGGTATTGCGTGCTTCTGGGCTAATATCCAATTATCAGTGAGTGAATATCATGTGTGTTCTTTTGTGATTAGGTTACCTCACTCAGGATGATATTACCTAGTTGCATCCATTTACCTAAGAGTTTCTCAAATTCATTGTTTTTAATAGCTGAATAATACTCTATTGTGTAAATGTACCACATTTTGTTTTGTATCCATTCCTCTGTTAAAAAAACATCTGGGTTCTTTACAGCTTCTGGAAATAAATGAGGCTGCTATGAACATAGTAGAGCATACGTCCTTGTTATATGTTGGAGCATATTCTGGGTATATGCCCAGGAGTAGTATGGCTGGGTCCTCAGGTAATGCTATGTTGTATTTTTTGAGGAACTGCCAGACTGATTTCCAGAGTGGTTGTACCAGCTTACAATCCCACCAACAATGGAGGAATGTTCCTCTTTCTCCATCCTCACCAGCATCTGCTATCAACTGAGATTTTGATCTTGGCCATTCTGACTGGTGCGTTGGAATCTCAGGGTTGTTTTGATTTGCATTTCCCTGATGACTGAGGATGCTGAACATTTCTTTAGGTGCTTCTTGGCCCTTCAAGTTTCCTCAGTTAAGAATAATTACTTTAGCTGTGTACCCCATTTTTAATAGGGGTATTTGGTTGTCTGAAGTCTAACTTCTTGAGTTCTTTGTATATACTGGATATTAGCACTCTATCAGATGTGGGACTCATAAAGATATTTTCCCAATCTATAGCTTGCTGTATTTTCCTATCGACAGTGTCCTTTGCCTTACAGAACTTTGCAATTTTATGAGGTCCCATTTGGCAATTGTTGATCTTAGAGTATGAGCCATTGTGTACTGTTTAGAAAAATTTCCCCTGTGCCAATGTGTTTCAGGTTCTTTCCCACCTTCTCTTCTATTAGTTTTAGTGTATCTGGTTTTATGTGAAGGTCCCTGATCCACATAGACTTGAGCTTTGTACAAGGAGATAAGAATGGATCGAATGCATTCTTCTACATGTTGTCCTCAAGTTGAACCAGCACTATTTTTTGAAAATACTGTCCTTTTCCCACTCTATGGTTTTAGCTCCTTTGTCAAAAATCAAGTAACCATAGGTGTGTGGGTTCATTTCTGGGTCTTCAGTTCTATTCCATTGATCTTCCTGCCTGTCTCTGTACCCAAACCCATGCAATATTTTATCACTATCTGTAGTAGAGGTTGAAGTCAGGGATGTTGATTTCCCCAGAAGTTCTTTTATTGTTGAGAATAGTATTCACTATCCTGGATTTTTATTATTCCAGATGAATTTGAAGATTTGTCTTTCTAACTCTATGAAGAAATGAGTTAGGATTTTGATGGGGATTGTATTGAATTTGTAGATTGCTTTTGGAAAGATGGCCATTTTTACCACATTAAACCTGCCAATCCAAGAGCATGGGAGATCTTTCCATATTCTGAGATATTCTTTGATTCTTCCTTCAGAGACTTGAAGTTCTTGTAACACAGATCTTTCACTTGCTTGGTTAGATTCACACCAAGGTATTTTATATTATTTATGACTTGTGAAGGGTATCATTTCCCTAATTTCTTTCTCAGCCTGTTTATCTTTGGAGTAGAGGAAGGCTACTGATTTGTTTGAGATGATTTTATATCCAGATACTTTGCTGAAGTTGTTTATCAGGTTTAGAAATTCTCTGGTGGAATTTTTGGGGTCACTTAAGTATACTATCATATCATCTGCAAGTAGTGATATTTTGACTTCTTCCTTTTCTAATTGTATCTCTTTGATTTATTTTTGTTGTCTAATTTCTCTGTCTAGGACTTCCTGTACTATATTGAATAGGTAGGGAGAGGGTGGCCAACCTTGTCTAGTCCCTGATTTTAGTGGGATTGCTTCATGTTTCTCTCCATTTAGTTTGATGTTGGCTACTGATTTGCTATATATTGCTTTTACTATGTTTAGGTATGGGCCTTGAATTCCTGATCTTTCCAAGACTTTTACCATGAAGAAATGTTGAATTTTGTCAAATGCTTTCTCAGCATTTAGTGAGACGATCAGATCATGTGGGTTTTTTCTTTGAGTTTGTTTATATTGTGGATTATATTGATGGATTTCCAAATATTGAACCATCGTTGCATGCCTTGGATAAAGCCTAGTTGATCATGATGAATGATTGTTTTGATGTGTTCTTGGATTTGGTTTGTGAGAATTTTATTGAGTATTTTTGCATCTATATTCATAAGGGAGATTGGTCTGAAGTTCTCTTTCTTTGTTGGGTCTTTGTGTGGTTTAAGTATTAGCATAATTGTGGCTTCATAGAACAAATAGGGTAGTGTTTTTCTGTTTATATTTTGTGAAATAGTTTGAAGAGAATTGGTATTAGATCTTCCTTGAATGTCTGATAGAATTCTGCACTAAAACCATCTAGTCCTGGACTTTTTTTAGTGAGGAGACTTTTAATGACTGCTTCTATTTCTATAGGAGTTACAGGACTGTTTAGATGGTTTTTGTGCTCCTGATTTAAATTTGATACCTAGTATCTGTCTAGAAAATTGCCCATTTCATCCAGATTTTCCAGTTTTGTTGAACATAGGCTTTTTTGTTGGATCTGATGTTTTTGTTTTTGTTTTTTTTATTTCCTCAGGTTCTTTTGTTATGTCTTCCTTTTCAATTCTAATTTTATTAATTTGAAAATTGTCTCTGTGCCCTCTGGTTAGTCTGGCTAAGGGTTTATCTATCTTGTTGATTTTCTCAAAGAACCAGCTCCTGGATTTGTTGATTCTTTGTATAGTTCTTTTTGTTTTACTTGGTTGATTTCAGCCCTGATTTTGATTGTTTCCTGCTCTTTACTCCTCTTGGGTGTATTTGTTTCTTTTTGTTCTAGAACATTCATGTGTGTTGTCAGGTTCTTAGTGTATGCTCTCTCCAGTTTCTTTTTATAGACACTTAGAGCTATGAGTTTTCCCCCTTAGCACTGCCTTCACTGTGTCCCATAAGTTTTGGTATGACAAGCCTTCATTTTCATTAAATTCTAAAAAGTCTTTAATTTCTTTATTTCTTCCTTGACCAAGTCAACACTGAGTAGAGCTTTATTCACTTTCCACATGTATGTGGGCTTTCCATGTTTTTTGTTATTATTGAAGACCAGCCTTAGTCTGTGGTGATCTGATTAGGATGCAAGGGATTATTTCAATATTTTTGTACCTGTTGAGGCCTGATTTGTGGCCAGTTTTATGGCCTACTTTGGAGAAGGTAACATGAAGTACTGAGAAAAAGTTATATTCTTTTGTTTTAGGATGAAATGTTCTATAGATGTCTATTAAATCCATTTGGTTCATAACTTCTGTTAATTTCACTGTGTCTCTGTTTAGTTTCTGTTTCCATGATCTGTCCAGTGCTGAATGTGGGGTGTTGAAGTCTGCCATTATTATTGAGTGAGGTGCAATGTGTGCTTTGAGATTTAGTAAAGTTTCTTTTATGAATGTTGGTGCCCTTGCATTTGGAGTATAGATGTTCAGAATTGAGAGTTCATCTTGGTAGATTTTTCTTTTGATATGTATAAAGTGTCCTTCCTCATCTTTTTTGATAACATTTGGTTGAAAGCCAATTTTATTCTAAATTAGAAGGGGTACTCCAGCTTTTTCTTAGGACCATTTGCTGGGATATTGTTTTCTAACCTTGTACTCTGTGGTAGTGTCTGTCTTTGTCACTGAGTTGCATTTCCTGTACACAGCAAAATGCTGGGTCCTGTTTCCCTATCCAGTCTGTTAGTCTATGTCTTTTTATTGAGGTATGAAGTCCATTGATGTTAAGAGATATTAAGGAATAGTGATTTTTGCTTCCTGTTTTTTGTTGTTGTTATTAGAGGTAGAATTATATTTGTGTAGCTATCTTCTTTTGGGTTTTTGGAAGATTACTTTCTTGCATTTCTAGGTTGTAGTTTCCCTCCTTGTATTGGAGTTTTCCATTTATTACCTTTGTAGTGCTGTATTTGTGGAAGTTATTGTGTAAATTTGGTTTGTCATGGAATATCTTGATTTCTACATCTATAGTGATTGAGAGTTTTGCTGGGTATAGTAGTCTGAGCTGTCATTTGTATTCTCTTATGGTCTCTATGATATCACTGCAGGATCTTCTGGCTTTTATAATCTCTGGTGAGAAGTCTGGTGTAATTCTGATAGGTCTGTCTTTATATGTTACTTGACCTTTTCCCTTGCTGCTTTTAGTATTTTTTCTTTGTTTCATGCATTTGATATTTTGATTATTATGTGACAGAAGGAATTTCCTTTCTGGTCTAGTCTATTTTGAGTTCTGTAGGCTTCTTGTATATTCATGGGCATTTTTCCTTAGGTTAGGAAAGTTTTCCTCTATAATTTTGTTGCATATATTTACTTGCCCATTAAGTTGGAAATCTTCACTCCCATCTATACCTATTATCCTTAGGTTTGGCCTTCTCATTGTGTCCTTGATTTCCTGGATGTTTTGGGTTAGGCACTTTTTGCATTTTGCATTTTCTTTGACAGTTGTTTCAATGTTTTCCATTGTATCTTCTGCACATGAGATTCTTTAGCTCTTGTATTCTATTGGTGATGTGTGTATCTATGACTCCTGATCTCTTTCATAGGTTTTCTATCTCCAGGCTAGTCTCTCTTTATGATTTCTTTATTGTTTCTACTTCCATTTTTAGATCCTGGATGGTTTTGTTTAATTCCTTCACCTGTTTGGTTGTATTTTCTTGCAATTCTTTAAGGAATTTTCGTGCTTCCTCTTTAAGGGCTTCTACCTGTTTTTCCTATGTTCTCCTGTATTTCTTTAAGGGAGTTATTTATGTCCTTCTTAAAGTCCTCTATCATCATCATGAGAAGTGATTTTAAATCTGAATAATACTTTTCTGGTGTGATGGGGGTGACCAGGGCTTGTTATGGTGGGAGAACTTGGTTCTGGTAGGTAACTTTGGTTTCTGTTGCTTATGTTCATGTGCTTGCCTTTCGATATCTGGTTATCTCTAGTGCTACCTGCTCTCGTGGACTCTGATTGGAGCCTGTCTTTCCTGTCATCTTGCTTGTGTCAGAACTCCTCAGAGTCCAGGTTTCTCTGTGATCCTGTGATCCTTAGCTCCTCAGTGGAAGAGCTCCTGGGACTCAGGCTGCCACTGGGATCCTGATATCCTGCTGTTCTGAGTGCAGTGGTTCCTCAGCTGCTCTGAGTATAGTTGTTCTACCTTTGCTCTGCTGCTCTAGGATGGTTCAGGGTATGGTATCTTCACAGGAGCAGACCAACTAGGAGTCTGCCCCAGCCAAAAGGACCAAGCGAGGGGTGGAAGTGATGTTCTTATTTCAATCCACATTATTTCTCCCAGACATGTTCAGAGGCTTATACAGTCATTGACAATCAATATTGACCATCTCAGCAAGAAAAGCATAACAGACAGTAAAACCACGTCAAAGCCATGGCTTATAGACAACAATCATTCAATGGGATGAAAAAAATAAACTACAGAGTGGAAGGACATATTTGCAAAATATATATCTGACAAAAACTGATACGCAGTCTATATAAGAAATTCAATTCAACAGTGGGGGGAGGGGAAGATTCTAAATATAAGTGATGAAAAAAAAAGATAAAATACAAATATACATTTACTCCAAAACTGTGTGAAATATTTAATATCACTAATCTTCAGAAAAAAGAACCAAATTCAATCCATCATATGATATACTATACAACATTTGTTAGAATAAATAATTTTAAAGAGAAAATATTACTACAGGGTACATACCAAATACACACACACACACACACACACACACACACTTGTTTGTGTATATATATATATATATATATATATATATATATATATATATATATATAGTGTTGATCAATAGAAGTGTATGCAATGGTAGGATTAGGAAGCTTGAAACACTTAAGGCAGATCATAGGCAAGTAACTCATACAGGAATAGGTGCTGCAGTCTATAGACATGCTGACTTTTCTCAAATGTTCTTTTTCTATAATGACTTATTATTGATTAGACTAGGCCTGACTAAACTGCCTATATTAATCAGTAATAAAGGAATTAGCATGAAAAAGAGGAAATAGAACAAAAAGTTGCAATGAGTGTATGAATATAACAATAGTTCATACATCAATATGTAAAATGGTATGACCAAGGCCATCATTTTATACAATTAATATAACTGATAAAACTAATAAATCGAGTTTAATAGTTTGAGGGCAAGTAGTTATGGAGGTTGATCATATTTAAAGTATTCCTTAACAACAACACTTAGACTGTTAGGGAGACTAAAACCATTCTGTAACCTCACCTAGTTGACATTATGTGTCATCATACTTTGAATAAATTTTCTACTGACTACAGTAAAATATGTCAGTACGATATAATTATTTTCTAAAAATCATCTCAATGACAACATAGGGGGAAAGTACAGGGAAAGATTAAAAGAAAATAGCACATAAAATATGTATGAAAATGCCTAAGCAACAAAGACAATTCTTCTTAAAGATCAGCTGTCAGTCTTAGAAAACTTAAGCTTGAATTTCATGTACCTTACATAAGAAGGCTTTGTCTCACAGAAAACTTTCAAAAAATTTATTCATTTCACTTTGAATGAGTTTCTAAAAGGTTGCCTCTCATTGTATGGGTGGACCAATAAGAGAAATGTTCCAGATGTTCAGGCAGGAGCTTAAAGTGAGAACTCCTAAATGGTAAGAGAAACAAAGGACAAAAGACAATGAGGACAGGTTATCCTTGAAGTATTGTGGTAATGGAAATCTCATGGAAATTTTGCAAGATAGCATGATGCAAGGGAAGTCTCAGTTGAGAGACTTGTGAGCAACTGGTCACATAGTCAAGTACTTTGTAAAAGTCTTAGAAGGTAAGTAGTATAGACATTTTTGTTCATTATCTTGACATGGGAATGACTCCTTAATCAAGATATAGAAGAACATAAATCAATCTCTCTCTCTCTCTCTCTCTCTCTCTCTCTCTCTCTCTCTCTCTCTCTCTCTCTTTTTCTCTCTCTCTCTCTTTCTCTCTCTGTATCTATCTATCTTTCTCTCTGTGTGTATTAATCTAATTAAACTTAATAACAAAATCAAAAGACACTGACAGCTATGTAAAATAGTAAGTGGTAGATGATTAGATACCCTCAAAAGTATCATCCAATAAAATGAGCATTAAAAACCTATAAAGGTTACCACAGATCTAAAGTGAGTGTAGACAAAAGCATAACTTCATGCTTTATATTAAAATGACACTCAAGGGACAAACATTCAAGAGGAACTTGATTTGCAGTGATGGCATTTTACAGTTTAAACATTCAGAGGGGCTGGGATATGACTCATCACTTGAGCGCTCATACTACTCTTGCAGAGTGTGGTTGTATCACCCACACAGGTTGGTTGGCAGCTCCTTATAATCTCTATACCACTTGGCCTCCTTGGACTCCTGAACTTGTTTGCATAGACCTCTCACCCCACATACATATCACTAAATAATTAAAACTAAAAAGAAGATAATAGTGTGAGTATGAATAGAAACATCATATTACACTGTATTACATTATATTATAAGGATATGAATGAATTAACCGGGTGAGTCTCTCCAAATAAACATGCAAGAATTAGCAGGCAATCCTCAATAGTGTTATATCCAGTTTTGCATACTTTTGATTTTTTTTTTTAGTACTCTGTTTGAAAATATGCACTCACCAGCTGATATGAGGCCCCCAATACATATACAGCAAAGGACTGCCTGGTTTGGCCTTAGTGAGAGAAAATGCACCTAACCATGGAGAAACTTGAGATCCCAGGGAGTAGAGAGGCCTGGTGAGTTTGGGAGGAAGGTATGGGAAGGAGACCAGTGGGAAGGGGCAGACTGGGAAGGGGATGAATTCTGTACTGTAAAAAAGATTAAAGAATAAAAATAAAAAGAATAAAAATTTAAATTAATGACTAGACCTGTATTTTACATGAGAGGAGCTATTCAGAGAATCTTTTTAGGATAAAAAGAGAGAACTGCTTGGAGAACACACATTCACACATCTAAACACACACAAGCAAGCAGGACAAGGACAGAGAGATCTCTTAGAACAGCAAGCAAGCAGAATATCAACAGAGAGATCTCCAAAGAGAAAGCAGAACATAGAGAGAAGCAGACTGGAAAAGCTGTGTCAAGCAGGACACAGGTTATCAGCTTGGATCCATCATTTGATTTTGAGTCATTCTTTTCCATGCTTTCATAAATCCTTTCTCTCAGAACCCCTCTCCAAGCAAGGTTGTCCTTGGCTTTCCATATACTCTCCAGCACGTGCTGTTGCTTGACTCACGTGCAGGATGATAGTTATGGTGTTATTTGTATTCTTCTACATGCAGATATCCTGTTAGAACAGCACAATTTGTTGAAGATGCTTTTTTTCCAGTGTATGGTAGTGACTTCTTTGTCAAAAATCAAGTATCTGTAAGTGTGTGGGTTTATTTCTGGGTCTTTGATTCAATTCCATTGATCAACTTATGTGTTTCCATACCAATACCATGAAGTTTTTTATTACTATTGCTCTTCTGTACAGTTTTAGGTCAGAAATGGTGATTCCTCCCAAAGTTCTTTTGTTTTTCATGATTATTTTGTCTATTTTTTTCAGATTTCCATATGAATTTGAGAAATGTTCTTTAAGGTTTATAAAAATTGTGTTGGAAATTTGATGGGGGTTGAATCAGTAGATTACTTTTTATATGATGGCTATTTTCACTGTTAATCCTACCTATCCATGAGCATAGAAGATCTTCTATCTTTTGATATCTTCTTAAATTTTTTCTTCAGAAACATGAAGTCCTTAGAATACAGGCTTTTGAACTAAGACCTAATGATTTTTTTGAAACCTGTTTATAAATCCAGTCTGTTAGCCTCTTTCTTTTTATTGGTGAATTGGGGCTGTTTTGAGAGATATTAATGACTAATGATTGTCTGTTCCTGTTATTTTGATGCTGGAGGTGTCACTCTGTCTGTGTGTGTCTGTGTGTGTGTGTGTGTGTGTGTGTGTGTGTGTGTATGTGTGTGTGTGTTTCTCTTCTTTTGTTTTTTGTGTAAGATGATTAATTTTTGTGGATTGTTTTGGGTGTAGTTGCATTCCTTGTATTGGAGTTTGCTTTCTAATATCCTTTGTAGATATTGATTAAATTGTTTTGTTCTGTAACATCCTGGTTTCTCCACCTATGGTGATTAAGAGTGTTTCTGGGTATAGCAGTCTGGGCTGGCATCTGTGGTCTCTTAGTGTCTGCAAGACATCTGTCTAGGATCTTCTGGCTTTTAGAGTCTCTGATGAGAACTCAGGTATAATTCTGACAGGTCTGCCTTTATATGTCACTTGGCCTTATCCCCTTGTAGCTTTTAATATTCTTTCCTTGCTTTGTTCATTTAGTGTTTTGATTATTATGTGGCAGGAAGATTTTTTTCTGCTTTAATTTATTTGGTGTTCTGTAAGGTTCTTGTATGTTTATATCACCTCTATCTTTAGGTTAGAGGAAGTTTTCTTCTTTAATTATGTTGAAAATGTTTTCTGGCCTTTTATACTGGGAATCATCACCCTCCTATATTCCTATTATTCTTAGCTTTGACTTTTTTCATAGTGTCCCAAATTTGCTGGATGTTTTAAGTTAGGAAACTTAGATTTGACATTTTTTTTGATGGATGTATCAATTTTTTTCTATGGTATCTTCTGTGCCCAAGATTCTCTCTTCCATTTCTTGAATGATGTTGGTGATATTTGCATCTATAGTTCCAGTTCTCTTTCCTACATTTTTTAGCTCCAGAATTGCCTCCATTTGTGTTTTCTTTATCACTTCTATTTCCATTTTTAGGTCTTGGATCATTTTATTTGTTTCATTTGCCTGCATGATTTCCTGCTTTTCTTTAAGGAATTTATTTGTTTCCTCTTTAAGGGCTTCTACGTGTTTGGTTGTGCTTTCCTTTATTTCTCTAAAAAAATTATTTATATCCTCTTTAAAGGCTTCTATCATCTTTGTGAGATCAGATTTATGGTCCCTTTCTTGTTATCAGGTGTGTAAAAGTCTTGCTGTTGTTGGAAAGCTAAATTCTGATGGTCCCATGTTGCATTGACTTCTATTGATCATGTTTTTGCACTTGCCTTTTGCCATCTGGTGTTGGTTAGCCTTGTTGTTTAGGGTTAGAGAAAGCTTCATGTGAGCAAGTTGGAGTTGTGTGTCCCAGGTTAGAGCAGGACTGAGAAGCAGGCTATTTTGTAGTGTGAGGGGCAGAACTGACCTTGGCTGCATGTAGAGGTACAGACCAAAAAAATTTAAATAAATTACCAACAGTAAGAGCTTGGAATAATGCAGGTCACTGTATTATATCATTCATTGCTAGTAAAAAGATGGTTTGATATTGATCCTAATAAAATAGTTTTCTAAAGTTTAGTAAAATTTAGAATTCCTTTTATTTCACAAATTTTCTCCTATGTTTATATCTTAGATAAACTTCTCTATCGTTGCATAATTACTTATATAAACATATACGTATAATAAAAATGGGTTCCTCAGAAAATTGGACAAAGTAATACCTGAGCCCAGCTACACCACTCTTTGGCATATACTGAAAAAATGCTCCAACATATAACAAGGATACATGCTCCACTATGTTCATAGCAGCCTTATTTATAACAGCCAGAAGCTAGAAATAATCCAAATGTCCCTCAACAGAGGAACGGATACAGAAAATGTGGTACATTTACACAATGGAGTACTACTCAGCCATTGAAAACAATGACTTCATGAAATTTTTTTGCAGGCAAATGGATGGAACTAGAAAATATAATCCGGAGTGAGGTAACCCAGTCATAAAAGAATACACATGGTATGTACTCACTGAGAAGTGGATATTAGGAAAAAAGCTCAGAATACCCATGATACAACTTACAGACCATATGAAGTTCAAAAAGAAGGAAGACTAAAGTGTGGATACCTCAGTTCTATTTAGAAGCAGGAACAAAATAATCACAAAAGGTATAGGGTGGGTAGGACTTGGAAGAAAAAGAGGAGAGGGAGAGGAAAATGTGGAGAAGTAGGATCAAGTGTGAGAGGAGATAGGGAAGATGTACAGAAGGTCAGAAAATTGAACAGAGGTGTGTAGCAATGTGGGATTGTGAACTAGGGGTAACCAACAGAAAGTCCCAGATGCCAGGAAGGCAAGAGGCTCTCAGGACCCACCAGGGATGACATTAACTGAAATACCAAACAACAGAGAGAGAGAACCTGTAGAGAACATATCGAGAGGCTAGGCATGGCCCTCGGTTGAGGAATGGGGCCACTCACTGTTCTTAAAGTTTTAACCCAGAATTGTTCCTGTCTAAAGGAAATATATGGACAAAGAATGGAGCAGAGACTGAAGGAAAGACCATCTAGAAACTGCCACACCTGGGGATCCATCACATATGCAGCCACCGAACCCAGATACTATTTCTGTTGCCAAGAAGTGCTTGCTGACAGGAGCCTGTTATGGATGTCTTCTGAGAGGCTCTGTTAGAGCCTCACTGATACAGATGGGGATACTTGCAGCCAACCATTGAACTGAGCAGGGGGACCTCAATGGAGGGGTTAGGGAAGGAACTGAAGGAATTGAAGGGGTTTGTAAATTTATAGGAAGAGCAATAATATCAACCAACCCAACCCCCAGAGCTCCCAGGGACTAAACCACCAACCAAAGAATGCACATAGAGGGACCCATGGCTTCAGCTGCATATGTAGCAAACAAAGGACTGCATTATCTGGCATCAAAGGGAAGACAGGCCCTTGGTCCTGTAAAGGCTTGATGCCCCAGTGTAGGGGAATGCTAGGGTGGTAGGGCAGGAGTAGGCAGGTGGGGGAGAACCCTTGTGGAGACAGGGGGAGGGGTGTGGGATGGGAAGTTTTCAGAAAAAAATAGAGAAAGAGGATAACATTTGAAATATAAATAAACAAAGTAACCAATAAAACATTAATAAAAGAAATATTCATGAAAAAGAAAATATATATGGCATACTGATCTCACAGACTATAACATTAAAATAAAAATAATGAATCAGTTAATTAAATATTTTATATATTATTTTTTATTCTTTCTCATATATTATATCCCAACTGCAGTTTTCCCTCCCTCTCCTCTACCTAGTCTTTCGTCTTTCACCTACTTTCTTTCCCAGATTCACTCTAACTCCAAAAGAGTAAGCCACTCAGGGACATCAATCAAACATGGCATAACAAGTTACAATAAGGCCAGACACATACCATCACATCAAGGCAGAATAAAGCAAACCAGTAGGAAGAGAAGGATCCCACAAGTAGGTCAATGGGTCAGCAACAGTTTATGCTCCCACTGTTAGTAGTCTCAGAAGAACACTAAGCTACTTTACTATAACATATAGAGAGGACCTTAGTCAGATTCCTACTTGCTCCCTGATTCCTGTGAGCTCACACAAGTGTCAGTCAGTAGATTGTATGGGTCCTGTTCTTGTGATATCCCTGACTCCTCTGGTTATTCCTATTTTGATACCCCCAAACCCTCCACATGACTCCCTAAACTCTGCCTAACATTTGGCTGTGGGATTGTGAATTTGCTCCCATCAGTTACTAGGTGGGGTCTTGCTGGCCTCTCTGATGATGGTTACATTAGGCTTTGGTCCCAGAACACTCTGTAGGCAGGACAAACTATAGTTCACTGGTATTTTGGGGCCTGGGTTGGTGTTGCAATCCCTCTACTTGAGGCCTTACCTGGTTATAGAAGAAGGCAGGTTCAGGTTTTGTGTCCCCCATTACTAGCAGTTTCTGATAGGGTTACTCTCATAGATTCCATGGAGTTTGCATTGTACCTAATTTGTACCTTTCTCCTGAAATGCCCCCAATATCAGCTGTTTCTCCCAGCATTTTCTCCCTCCCTCGCCTGCTCACCTGATTCCTCTGTTTCCCAACCCTACCTGTTCCCAGTCAACTACTAAAAACTATTAAATTTCTGTCTCAGACTATAACATATTATTGTAAAAACAAATGATCAGACAGTTTTTTAAAATGAAAAATTAACTCTAAATATGCTCAACATATTATAACATACAGTATTATAAAAAAAATTCTCCGTTTATAATTCAAGCCAAACAAAGATTATAAATTTACATGGAAAATTATGAAGCAGAGATGTTTATATAGGTCAGTATGTATGTATGAGAACTTATGTTTGTTATGTATGTTTGCATGTATGAGAACTTAGATCTAAATGACAAATTCTGATATATTTATAGCACTCACATACACATACATACACACACTCATATATATATATGTATATATATTTACAGAGAGTATATATATGTGTGTATATGTGTATAAACTATATAATTATTAACAAATTAAAACATCCTCTGGAGGTAGAGGCAGAGGAGGAAGAAGAGGCAAAACTAATTTGAAAGGCTCGTAGCACTTTATTTATTGACTGGTTCATATATATACATATATATTTATTTATGATTATTTATTGCCCTTATTAACTTACAGATTTATTATTTTTCTGTTTAGTTTTGAAGTATTTTCCTCAGCTTACAACTCTGAAAAAAATTAAAATGTGATGTTAACTAAAGATGTTAATTAATGAATGGCGAATGTCTAGTATTGATACAATAAAGAACATTCAAACTGACATCTTTTCAAAGATGTGAAGACTCAATAGATGCATGTGAAAGAGAACCATGTGGCTCAGGCAGAATTTCTGTCTCTAATATAAGACATCCATGAACTGTAAAGGCTCTTTGGGACAAGATTTAAGACACATATTTATTTCGCAAACTTAATGAAGAACCTGGTTTCAAAAATAACACATTAATTCATTAAGAGATCCAGACATTAAATTATACTGCATTTACTATCACTGTTACATAATTGTGACAAGTAATTAATCATATTTCTCCACAGTAAAATGTTTAATCAATGAAAGTATGACATTTAACATTGGTTCCCAAAACCTGTCCTGATGAACTTTGCTTTATATGAGTGAATACTTCCTTCTTGCTTCTACTGCACCATCCTCAGAGATGTAAACACATGTATCAAATTTGTTAGCATCCATAGAATAAATATGTACAGTAAAAAATAGGTTTTCACCTTGCTTCACCTTGCTATTTTCACAGAACAGCTAAGTCTTTCTGAACAGAAAACCATTAGTACAGGCACTAAAACCAACAATTATTAAATAAGACCTCAGGAAATTGAAAATCTTCTGCATGAAAAAGGACACCATCATTCACACAAAGCAGCAGTCAACAGAATGATGATCACTGGAATAGTTTTGAAGTCCTAGACATAAATCCACACACCCATTGACATCTAATTCTTATAAAAGAGCCAAAACCTTCTCACTGAAAAAAACAAAACAAAACAAAACAAAACAAACAAACAAACGAAAAAACACAGCTGTTGGGGGTTGGTCTGGTGATGCTTGTATTCACGTGCTAAATTCTATACCTCAAGATCTGGTTGCCCCAAGATAAGCAAATTTCTATGTACACCAAGCTTGGTTGTACACACTGTATTCTCAATTTAAAAACATTGGTTAAATTAAAATGCTTACAAACAATTACTGGGGAGAATAAAGAGACAGGTGGAGTTTGAGTTACTTGGCTTGGGGTCTCAAGTAGGGACGACAGGGGAAGAGAAAAAAGGAGAGAGGGAAAGGGGAAGAGAGCACAGAGAAGAAGAAGATGGTGAGAAATGAGGTCTCCATTAGTAATGATGGACCAGCAGCAAGCCCATGAGTGAAAGGCTTTCTTAGGACACCAAACTTCTGGAGCAGAAATAACCCAGGAAAATTCAAGCAGCAAGTATTTGGGGAACACATTTAAGGATGTAGTCAGTCTAGTGTTAAAGAATTAGATTACAGGTGATCTCCCAGTAGTGTACAAAGCCTAATAAATCAATCATAATTTGAATTTCATTAATATGAAGCTAGACAGAGATAAGCATAATTCATATTATTTTACAGACAGCATTTTTAAGAAATGGTGCTGATCAAACTGGACAGCGACATGTAAAAGAACCAAAACGAATCCATATTTTTTTCACCTTGCACAAATCACAGACTTCAGCATAAGGCCATATATGCTGAACTTGACAAAAGAAAAAGAGAAAATAGCCTTGAAATCATTGTCATAGGAGAAGACCTACTGAACAGAGCACACTTTGCAGAGGCTCTAGAATAAAAATTAATAACTGGGAGCTCATAAAACTGAAAAGTTTCTATCTGGCAAATAACACTGTCTTTCAGAAAATGATTGCTTAGAAAAAGTTTTTTTTCCAACTATGCATTTATAAAGGACTACTATCCAAAATATATAAAGTACTCAAAAACTACATCTCAAGAAAATAAATAACCTAATTAAAAATGGGGTATCTAAAGAGAGAAGTCTCAAAATTGGAAATACAAATTGCTGAAAAATACTTAAAAATGTTCAACATCCTTAGTCATCAAGGAACCACAAGTGAAAAACTACTAAGAGACTTCATCTTATACACATCAATAAAACAAGTGACAGCCCATGCTGGAAAGAATGTGGAATAAGGGGAACACTCATCCATTGTCAGTGGGAGTGTAAACTTCCTCAAGCATTATAAAAATCAATATGCCAATTCCTCAGAAAATTATAAATTGATCTATCTCAAGAACCAACTCTACAACTCTTGGGCATATACCCAAAGGATGTTTCATCCTACCACAGAGATACTTGCTCAACCATGTTCATTGCTTCTCTATTCACAATAGCCAGAAATTAGGAACAACCTGCATGTCTCTCAACAGAAGAAAAGATAAAGAAAATGTGATGTATCTACATAAAGGAGTATTTCTTGATCATTATAAAAATAAAATCATGAAATTCACAGGTAAATAGATGGAACTAGGAAGAAATCATTACGAGATATCCCAGATTCAGAGAGATAAATATCATATATTTTCATGCTGTTAAGTAAGAGAAAAGCAATCTAAAATCAATGCAACAACCAAAGTTATCCATAAAGTAGGGTACTGGGTGAAGGATAGATGCCATTGGGAAAGGGAAATAGAATAGGTAGTTCTGGATGGATGAGGAGTCTACAATGGGATGACCAAGTATAGGAGAATGGGGGAAGACTAGAACAATGGAGGGAATAGTGAGGGGAGATATCTAAAATTAAAGGCCATTGTAGAGATAGTATGAAAATCTCAAACAGTAAAAGCCTGCTAAAATTTATTCTTATAAGAAGGTGATCTAAATGAAATTGCCACATAATGGGGTAAACAGAGCCCTGGCTGGAAATCTTTCATCACTGAATGAAACTTATAGCATCAGAGTATTATTGAGTTGTTGGCCAAAAAGGTTCTATAAGAAGTCCCCTCCCCTCAAAAACAAAACAAAACAAAATAAAACAGTCTGTTGCCAGGATTACATGTTGTTTTCTACAAGCTGACAGGAAGGCTGAATTGCTGAAGACAACACCAATATAATTCATTGAACACAGAGAAGCTAAGCCATGGACTTTATACTGCCTTCATCACTCCAAGATACCATCTTTGATACAGGAAATTACTCTGTACACTACCAAAGGAAAAGCATGAAAATAACCCAGTGACAATCCCTTTGATCTACAATGGTGTCCTGTCTGCAAAGTATGCTAATGTAATGGTGGCACAAAGACTGTGTTCTTATTTTTATTGGATATTATATTTACATTTCAGATTTTATCCCCTTACCCCATTCCCTCTAAAACCCAGGAACCTCCTATCGCATCCCCCTCCCCATGCTTCCATGAGGATTTGCCACCACCTACCCCCCAACTTCCCCTCCCCACTCTAAAATCCCCCCTCCCACACTCTGTGTTTAGCCTTCATGGGACCGAGGATCTCCTCTCCCACCTATGCCCTACAAGGTCATCCTTCCCTGCATGTACAGATGGAGTCATGGGTTCCTCCCTCTGTGCTCCCAGGCTGGTGGTTTAGACGCTGGGGAGCTCTGGTTGGTTGGTATTGTTGCTCTCCTCATGGGGCCAAAAACCCTTTCACCTCCTTCAGTCTTCACTTCAGTCTTCTAACTTCTCCATTGGGAAACCCTTGATAAGATCAGTGGTTAGCTGTGAGTATCTGCCTCTGAATGTGTCAGACTCTGGCAGACCTCTAAGGAGACAGCTATATCAGGCTCTTGTCAGCATGCACTTGCTGACATCCACATCAGTGTCCACCTTTAGTGACTACACATGGGATGAATACCCAGGTAGAATGGTCTCCAGATGGCCCCTCCTTCAGTTTCTGTCTTACACTTTGTCACCATATTTGCTCCATTGAGTATTTTGTTACTCCTTCTAAGTAGGACTGAGGCATCCACACTTGATCTTCCTTCTTCGTGAGCTTCATGTGGTCTGTGAGTTGAATCTTGGCTATTTCAAGCTTCTCGGCTAATATCCGCTTATCAGTGAGTAGATACATGTGTGTTCTTTTGTGATTGGGTTACCTCATTCAGAATGATATTTTCTAGATCCATCCATTTACCTAAGAATTTCTTGAATTCATTATTTTGAATAGCTGAGTAATACTCCATTGTATAAATGTACCACATTTTTTGTATCCATTTCTCTGTTCAAGGACATCTGGGTTCTTTCCATCATCTGGCTATTATAAATAAGGCTGCTATGAACATAGTGGAGCATATGTCCTTGTTATATGTTGGAGCATCTTCGGGGTATATGCCCAGGAGTGGTATAGCTGGATCCTCAGGTAATGCTATATCCAATTTTCTGAGGAACCGCCAGACTGATTTCCAGACTGTGTTCTTAACCAACCAATATTTGATTTGACTTAAGACCTAGTCCATAAGATAGATCCCATTTCTAGGACTGCTTGTGTAGCCAAGAACCAGAGACAATATAGCCATGGACCTTAAGCTAAAAACAAATACTAGTATAAAAAACTTAGCAATGAAATGACTCCTAAAGACACTCTGATGTATTCATATATTAGTACTTTGCTCGGCCATTATCAGAAAAGGAGCAGATGAAAACAGATACAGAGACTTACAGTCAGATATTATGCAGAAAATGAGAAATATTGAGCTCTATATGTGATGTCTCCATTAAATCCTTCTCCCTCCAGCTCAAGGAAGAGGAAGAAGAAAGATAATACCAGAGATAATGGAAGACACCAAGCAAACAAGATGCTATAAATCAGCTTGATAAAAGCCAAGAAAAACTCATAGTGACTGAGGAAGCAACCATGGGACCTTATATGAATCGTAGAATTGAAAGAAGAAATGGACATATGCCACTTTCCTTAACTGAGAAGCTATGTTCAATTGATAATTACATATGAAAATTTAGTTTCTTTGAGAGAAGTCTTCTGGATGGGAAACAAATTACTTTGAAGGACAGATTGCATGAGTATTAATAGATGGCCAACACAATATGAATATTAATGAATACCTTCATATATGTAAACATATATATATGTATTTATAATTTTATTTTTCAATTTATTTACTTATAGTTTTCTCTCTTCTTACTTTACACGTAGGTCATTTGCATGTATTTTTGGGTGGTTTTTATTTTAGTGCTTTGATGGTATTCCTGATTGTGTGAACAAGTAGGTCTCTTTCTTGGACTACTTCTTAGACTCATTTCCTTCTATTTGTTTTGTCTATTGTGACATGTTTGTTTCATTTCATTTTATTATTATCCTTTAGAAGCATGTTTGCTTTTACTTGAGAGACAGAAAGGATGTCAATCCAGACAGGAAGAGAGATCAGGAAAACTTTAGATGAACAACAGGAGAGGGAACTTGAATCAGGATATATTACGTGAAAAAAAATGACTTTCAATAAAAGGAAAAATAACCAATATGTTTATCTGCCTCATGGCTCTTACAGAAAACAATATGTTTTTCCTCTTTCTACAGTATAATTTCTCAAGCATGTGGATAGTGAGATTAGAGAGTCATATTATTTAAAACTAAATAGAGGGCTTAAAGATGGCTCAGTTAGTTAGAGTGCATAAGTCTTTCCCAGAGCACTGAGTGTTTCTAATAAATATGTCAATTGGTTCACAACTGCTAATAACCCAACATCCAGGTAATCCAACTCCTCTGAAGGAACTTGAACTAATATGCACCTGTCCAAACTCAGATATGGACTTATGAACAATGAAATATAATGCAATAAACTCTGCTTTAAAAGAACTAACAAAAATATATAGGCTTAATATAGAATAGTAAAGATTATTTTTAATTATTTGCCAAAACTTGAACAAAATAATATAGTGTTAAACAGATGATACATTTCAAAACAAATAAAAGTAATACAAATAAATTTTTTAAAGTCGATAATCCAGAAAGATTGATGATAGTCTAAGAATTACAATTTTATACTGAATTGCTAGAAAACTACTGTAATAGATGAAGGATATATTTATGAATATTTGCTATCTCTTAAAGATCACCTGGATAGAAATAATAGACAAGAAAAGTAATCTAACAAATCATAACAGGGAAAAATCATGACACTTGAAAAGAAGTGAAAGTTAATGTTCATCAATCTAATCATCAGCAAAGTTTAAATATTCAACATATGGCTCTGAGAAACCACACTTTCATTCTATCAAGGTTCCAATTGTGAAACATGCTATTTGAATTGCAAAGGCTGTTGGAATTTTATTAGCACTAAAAAGTACAAAGTATACACTGAGAAAGTAAAAGCCATACAAGAAAATGAGATGAGACTAAGAGAAGTTCCACTACATTCTCAGAGTCATGAATACTACAAATCTTTGGGGCTCCCCAAATTCAAGTGGTGTTCAAACATACTGTCCTCATTATTTGTCACCACTGTGACTTCACAGTGGATACCAGAAACAGAGAAAGGACTGTGCCTCCTATTGACACAGGATTTTACAGACCTAGCTCTGCTCTGAAATAACATGGTTCACTTATGTGACAGATAGCAGTCCACCTTGTTCTGAAGCCTCACTGCTAATGGAGAAAAAGGATAAGCAAACTCATGAAACGGCAGAGTTCCCAGACATCTCAGTCCAGGAGAGCATCCTGCCATCTGCCACTGGACAAAAGCCAAAAACCTACTTGTGACTAGTACTTGTGAAGTCACAAAGGATCTGCCCTGGCTAGAATGAAGCAAGACTGTCACTTTTGAAGGTGATTACCCTGCAAGACTGGTTAGTTTTTACTTACTTTAGCTTCTGAGGAAGCTATACAGACATAGTGAGGATGCCACAGCTTGTCACAGTGTTTAACCCCATGAACTAATGGTTAATAGCACGGTTGAAACAAAAGCACTAAGGGGAGCTCTGAAATGTAAATAAATAAAATATCCAATAAAGAAATAAATAGAAAAGAAAAAAAGATAAATGTATGTGTAAATAATTAAACATAGATTCCATTTGAAAGACAAAAAAAAGGAGCTCAATGCTAAGGCCAAGGTCTCAAGTGTCTCTTAGAAAACTTGAAACACCATATGTACCACTGGGACAGGAAGAGAGAAGAATACTCCTGTAACATGGGTATGGAATATCTATCACTCATTGAGGATGGAGCAGAGATATATTGATAAATACTCTGGTTCTCAAAATAAACAAGGGCAATATTCCAGAAATGGTTTACTTCATCATATTTAATGATTTTGAGATACATTAATGCATCTAGATTTTTATGGCTGAATAAATTCCTATTATCTGTATAAAAATGAGTTTATTCAGTAGTTGAACAGTTTTCTTTCTTTCTTTCTTTTTTTTTTTTTTTGCTGATCACGATCCATTTGCATTCTGGGCTTGATATCAATACATGTATGATATTTGCATGAATGGTGACATAAAGGAGAATACACCCCTGTGAGAAACTGCCACTATTTTTATTTTTAATGGAACTGTACCACTCTAGAGTTCCAGTAACAGTATGTGAAAACTACAGGTGCTTCATGTCTTGGTTTGCGCTTGAGAGTATTAGTCCTTTGAAGTTTTTTGACCTGTTCTATTTGGAACACTATTGCTCTCACTTTGCATTTTCTCCATTTACACGACTTCCACTTATTGCTATAAAATTATTATAAAAATCATATCAAAAATCATTATACTGCTCATAGATCAAACACCAAGAATTCCTTTTCAGCATCACCTCAGCCTCACATCAGCATGCATTGAATCATAAAGAATGAGCTGTGGATGTGACTCCTGTGGAGTGCACCTTTTGTCTCAGTCACAGTTTACTGCAACAGTGACAAATAAGAGATACTCCCAAATTGCACCATTGAATTTATAAGTTTATCACAATGCAAACTATCAAAGACACACTTGGTCAACTGGAAGATCACTAAAGTTGATTACCTAAGCTGTAATTTATTTAGCAGGAGTGTCCAAATGAGATCATCTGACACTTTTTCTCCCTAGGAAAATATTGAACCAAAAACAAGACTGCATTGTGTGACAGCGGTAGATGAAAGTGTGACTTTAGAATTTGTGATATTGGGTTACCAGAGTCTGGCCAACACTGTATGAAGCTACAAGTACTTTTTCAGACCCTGAGCTATAATTTCAACCTTTCTGGTATAACATTCATAGCTATATTTGTCTAAGACAACCAGAGAAATTTTTAGGTCCCAACACATATCTGAATCTGATTCAGTGCTTATCCAAAATGACTCTGAAAGAAGGCAAGTAGCTAGCTATAAATGAATAAAGATATACCAATTCTATTAATTGCATTGGAAAATTTTTAATTAGAAAAATTATACAGAATTTAAATTTGAGGACAGTCTGAAATAGAAGTTTATATGACAACCAGACATATGTAGTTATATATTTCAGAATATATACATAAAAGTACAGATAAGGAATATTGTAGCTTTAAAGAATTGGACAGGATGAGAGCATAGTTCAGTCATTTGAATGCATACTTAGCATGCAGAAAATTTTCAGTTTGGTCCCAGAAAAATATAATTGCATGTAGTGTGTATCTTTAATCTCAGAATTTAGGAGATGTCTTCAGGAGGATAAAAGTTTAAGGTAAATTTACACCACATGGAGACTAAAAAGCCAGCTGGGAACTTATCTCAGAAGAGAAAAATCCTTTTAAATTAAAAGAAAATAAAACAGAAAAGGAGTGTACTTACTCTGTATTAGAAGCAACAAATACTTCTCTATTACAAAAGGATAAATATTTTTAGCCTTAAAGTCAAACCACATATTCACAGTGTGCTACTCTCTAGATCTGTAAATGAAAAGATGCTAGGCACTTAAAGTGCACAGAGAAAGAGAACAGTGATAGAAGGCATTTAGGTTGGTTTTTGCATAGGATTAGAATCCACAGAGATAGTAGTTACTGGCATACTAGGAAAACCACTAAGAAATCCAAATTCAGAAAAAGAATCATATTGTATGTGTGCATGTGCATGTATTTGCACGTGCAAGTGTGCGTGTGTGTATGCACTCGTACACGTGTGTGTGTGTGTGTGTGTGTGTGTGTGTGTGTGTGTGGCTGTGTAGGTGTGTTTGTTTCAAAACTATTCAGAATGGACTGTACAGACAAGATTTCTTTCATTTAAGGCTTCAGATGTAAAGTGGCATTTTGAGTAACAGAGAAGGGAGAAGAAATACAAATTAGAGTAGGTAGGTTCTGAGGAATTATAGTAAGAATGAAGTAACAAAGAAAATGATGGATAAAAGGTCATATACTGCCTTCTCTTTCTTAAAGAAAAACATAGTGTAAAGACTCCACTTTTAATTTTGAATAGTCTCCTTCTTGCCATATGACTTATCTGAACTCCTTCTCCATCAACCCATTTTACCAAATATTCCTGTTCATACAATAGGAAAGACTGGAGAACATTGTAAGGTGGGAGAGTAGCGAGATGGCTTAGTTATCAAATGCTACCTGATTTCAGATCATTGGCATCCAT
The DNA here is from genome assembly GCF_011762505.2 of Arvicanthis niloticus. Classification (NCBI taxonomy): domain Eukaryota; kingdom Metazoa; phylum Chordata; class Mammalia; order Rodentia; family Muridae; genus Arvicanthis; species Arvicanthis niloticus. Next base: position 19,684,209 of record NC_047672.1, read on the forward strand.
ATAAAAGCCAGGTATTATCTGGGTGTAACTTCAGCACTAGGAGGAGTAAAGATGAATGGATTCCCAGAGCATGCTGAACTCATCCTAGCCAACAGTGAGCCCCTGGGTTCAGTGTGAAAGTCTGTTTTCACGTATTTCACAGATAAGCTAGACTGTTACTGACATGAACCTCTGGGTTCCACATAGGCACATGAGGGCACATGCACTTACATGCACACATTTACACCACACATACATCATGCAGACACAAATTTGTATAAGCATACATTAGATGTAGTTTTTAAATGTTTCATTCTATTATTCCAAAAATATTTCCCGAGATAAAACCTTTAAGTTCCAATGAAAGACATCATAAATAAAAACACTCTCATATCAGATAAGAAAAATTTCAAAGCTAACATTTAGGTTGAAAAAAAAAATGACAGCGATTTTCTGCAAAATGGGAAAGAGGCAAAGCTCCTCAGAGGAATAATTGTCAATATTAGAAAATTTCACTTCTCCAAGAATGCCTGCTATTGCCACTAGGATAGCTCTTCCTGGAAAATTCTTAAGCATTGTTCAAATTGTTGGCCACGTATTATCAACACAGCAAATTACTTTCTGGGTAGGTCAGTATTTCTCCCCAGTAATAACTGCATTGTTCATTTGTACTACTGCCTTGACGTGCACCATATGTTGACATGCCTGTTATTAGCTCTTCACTCCAAAGCCACTGAAAGAAAGGACCATGTTTCTCGGCAATTTATACAAATACCACCTCTGAAAAAAATTGAAACTAGCACCTTTGTGTCATAAACCAGAGGGAAAGTGAATGTTTCTGAGAGTAACACAGGCAAGTGAGGACTGGAGAAATATTGTCTTGATTTAACTTTTATTTAACAGTGATTATTCAAAGTAACTTGTTAAGAAAAAAAATGCAAAAAAGCAAAACCCAACCCCTCGAAAGACCCAAGAAACAAACAAAAGCCATAAATGTTGAAGATAGGAGAAGGAAAGGAAGGAGAGAAATATGAAAAGAATCATCAACACATAAAGAAAACCAAATTGAGTAAATGCCAAAGCTACTGAGTACAATAGAAAGCATTATTAGGCCTGAGAGGTTCTTCAGACTCCATGTGATTAGAGACTCCAGTCTCGTACTATGACCCATCTGTTAGGTTTCTAGTAATATTGTCAAAGCTTCATCTTACATTTTTTGTTGTAAAAGTCATGACAATAGTATATTATTTGGAAATATTTCATAAGCTTTTGGACCTCTTGGTTTATTTATATAAAACAGAGGACTGGGTAATTTGTGACTTACAAATAGAAACATTCATAATTAAGGCCAACATATGGAGGTGGCAGGTGGTCATCTCCCTCAGTAATGGCTATGATATGAGTTCATTTGTGATTTTAAATTAAAAAGCAAACACTTCCCCAAAACATAACCCATGCAAAGGAATCACTCACTGAGGACTTTATCACCAGTTATAAACTGTTTCAAAAGTAGGACATTTATCTTTAACACTGATGCTCTCTTAATCAAATGTCATAGTATATTTTGTAACAAAGCACCATGACCATAGTAGATATCCATATGATTATAAGTAGGAAAACACAAAGTCAATTCCACTTGAGTATATATATGTAAATCACTTAAAGTGACCCTTGTGGGTCACTGGAACACTTTTTAAAAAACAATTGAATTTGTAGTTTATTACTAATAACAGTATATATCTTGCTGGCCTAGTACAAGGGCACCATTAAAATGGAAGAGTAGTGTTTCCAATCATAAAATGTTATATAATTGCCACGTGTTTTTCTACTATTAGTTTACAATAGTTATCAAGATCAGTACCTCAGTGCCAGAAAAGAAATATTCAACCACCTCATTTTTTATTGAGCATTCTGGTATTCTTATCATAAGAAAATACTGTTCATCTAGAAGAAAGGGTTGTGAAGGTTTATACACCGATTTATTATAGGAGGAATTGTAAAAATTATAATTTATGATAATAATTAGGAGGATGGCATGGTAATTTCTTTAAACTAATTAGTAAGTGATACAACATGCACATATCACTGCTCCCACTTATAGGTATAGATAATTCACATCAATGCAGGGCAACAAAGTGGAAGAAAAGAAAGAAAAGGAGAAATATAAAAAAACCTTCAAGTCATTGAAGAAAGAAATTGAGGAAGATATCAGATCAGAAGACCTCAAATACTCATGAATCTGTAGGATTAACATAGTCAAGGGGTCACCCTACCATCCTGTCAATCAATTTAGATATTCAATGCAATCTACATCAAAATTCTAACACAATTCTTTGTAGACCTTTAAAGGATAATTCTCAACTTCATATGGAAAAAAAAAACAAAAGATAAAACAAAAAAAAAAGCTCTACTACTACCACCACCAACAACAACAAAAACAGAATTGCTAAAATCCTGAACAATAAAAACTTTCAGGGGTATCATTATCCCTAATTTTATGTTGTACTACAGAGCTATACTAATAAAAACCACATGGTATTGGCATAAAAATATGTTGGTCAATAAAATGAAATTGAAGACCCAGACATAAATCTACACATTGATGGAGATATGATTTTTGATAAAGAAGCCAAAACTACACACTGGGGTAGGGCAGCTTCAAAAAATAGTGCTGGTAAAACTAGATCTCTGCATGTAGAAGAATTCCAATACATCTAAATTTATTACTCTGCACAAAACTCAAGTACAAGTGGGTCAAACCTCAACATAAAAACAGACACTCTGACTCAGATAGACTAGAAAGTGAGAAACAGCCTTGAATTCATTGGCACAGAAGAAAACTTTCTGAACAGGCACTAAGATTAACAATTAATCAATGGAACCTTATGAAACAAAGCATCTGTAAGGCAAAGAACACCATCAATAGGACAAAAAGACAGCATGAAGAATGGGAAAGATTTTTACCAACTCCACATCTGATAGAGGTATAATATCCAAAGTATAAAAAAGAACTCAAGAAACTAAATGACAATAAACCAAATAGTCTAATTAAAATGAGTTACAGATCTAAACAAATAATCTCATTAAAGGCATAAGAATTGGCTAAAAACACTTAATGATTTAACATTCTTAGCCACCATGGAAATACAAATCAAGACTTTGAGATTGCATCTTACACCCGTCAGAATGGTCAACATCAGTAATGCAAGCGGCAGTTCATGCTGGTGAAGATGTGGTATGAGGGTCTCATTGATGATAGGACTACAAACTTGTATAGCTACTATGGAAATCAATATGGTGGTTTCTCAGAAAATGGGGAATTGATCTACCTCAAGACCCATCTATACCATTCTTGGCCATATACCTAAAAGGCATTCCATCCTACTACAAGGATACTTGCTTATCTATGTTTACTGTGATTTTATTCATAATAGCTCTGAACTGGAAATAACATAGAAGTCTCTCAAACGAAGGGATAAAGAAATTGTGGTACATTCACACATGGAGCTCACTCAGCTGTTCGCAAATAATGGCATCATGAAATTTTCAGGCAAATGGATGCAACTAGAAAATTAATTCACTCTGATTCTGGTAACCCAAACCCAGAAAGACAAACATTACATTACTCACATTTAAGTGAATATTATCTGTTAAGTAAGTGATCTGTAAGCTACGATCCATGAACCCAAAGAGGTTAGGCAAAGTGGAGGGGAAGCATGGATATCCCTAGGGAGAAAAATTAGATTTTGTGGATTGACTGGGTCTGGTGGGCATTGAGAGCAGGAAGGATCAGGTTGGGGTGTGGAAGGGATGCAGGGAGAGAGTTTGAGGGAAGACATATGGAATTGAGTGTGTTTGGGAAATTATATGGAAACCTAGTACACTGAAAACTTACTGAAATCTGTGAGGATGACATTAATGATGACTCCTGAAATGGAGGATACAGAATATGAACTGATCATTTGTGTGTGTGTGTGTGTGTGTGTCCAGGAAAGGCATCCAGTGGTGGGATCAGAGTGCATTCACTTGAGATGTTGGCTGACAGACTCCTGTGGAGATCCCTAAATAATCCAGGATGTTGTCTCCCACCTATGTCTTTCCCTCCCTCTGCTTCCCTTGATTAGTTTATTACCCCTTCTATGGGGATTGAAGCATCCACACTTTGGCCTTTCTTCCTGTAAAGCTTCATATGGTCTATGAGTTTTATCATGGTAGGACAGAAAGTCATACTTAAAAACTGCCAGAATCCACCAAGCAGGATTTCTACACCAAGTCTAAAACTGGCAAACACAGGCCACCTGTAAAAGGTCTAATGCATTCATGTTACAGCTGTTATCTTGATGCTTTGGGGGTATTCATAACAGTGGGTACATTGTCTATTCTGCCTAGAAAGGCTTTGAGTTGTCTTAATATATCTTATTTCATCCTGGTTGGTTGTTGCCTCTTGGAGGTCTGTTCCTTTCTGAAGGGAAATGGAAGGGCAGGGACCCTGGGAGAGAAGCAAGGTGGGGGTTGGGCAATGAGAGGGGTAGAGGGAGGGAAAGCTATAGTCAGGATGCATTGTATGAGAGAATAAATTAATTTCAATTTAAAAAAGTTAAAGAACCTCTGGACTTTTCTCCTGTCTCTTCTCATACCTAGCCCTGCCCTTATTTTTCCTCCCCATTCCCTCTTCCACCTATGTCTCTCCCTCCCTCTGCCTCCCTTTATTGTTTTATTCTGAACCCTTCTAGAGGGATTGAAATATCCACACTTTGGCCTTCCTTTGTGTAAAGCTTCATATGGTCTATGAGTTATATCATGGGTATTCTGACATTTTGGGTTACTATCCACGTTTTAGGTCTGGGTTATGTCACTCAGAATGATATTTTCTCATTCCATCCACTTGCATAGAAAGTTCGTGAAGTAGTCATTTTTAATAGATGAGTAGTATTCCATTGTGTAAATGTACCACATTTTCTGCATCCATTCTTCCATGGAGGGACATCTAGGTTGTTTCCAGATTCTAGCTATTATAAATAAGTCTGCTATGGACACAGTAGGGCATGTATCCTTGTTGTATGTTGGAACATCTTTTGGGTATATGCCCAGGAGTGGTATATCTGGGTCTTCAGGTAGAACTATTACCAATTTTCTGAGGAACCAACAGATTGATTTTCAAAGATGTTATACCAGTTTGTAATCCAATCAGCAATGGAGGAGTGTTCTTTTTCCACGTCCTTGCCAGTATCTGCTGTCACTTGAGTTGGTTTTTTTTTTGTTGTTGTTGTTTTGTTTTTTTATCTTAGCCATTCTGATTGCTATAAGGTGAAATGTCAGTGTCTTTTTTTTAATTAATTTTTATGGGACATTTTATTTACATTTCAGATGTTATCCCCTTCCCCTATTCCTCCCTACTCATGTCCCCCATCCAACCCCCCTCCTTCTATGAGGATGTACCCTCCCACCCCACCCCACCCCCTGCCTTCAAATTCCCCTGCACTTGGTCCCATGAAGGCTGGATGCTCAGTGTCATTTCGATTTGCATTTCTCTGATAACTAAGGATGTTGAACATTTCTTTAGATGTTTCTTCACCATTTTGGATTTCTCAGTAAAGAATACTTAGTTTAGCTCTGTAGTCCATGTTTTAAATTTGATTTTCTGGAGTCTATCTTCTTGAGTTCTTTGGATATTTTGGATATTAGCCTGCTATAGGATGTAGGGTTGGTAAAGATCTTTTCCCTATGTGTAGGGAAAAGGCCATTTTATCCTATTGACAGTGCCTTTTGCTTACAGAAGTTTTTTAAGTTTCATGGGGTCTCATTTGTCAAATGTTGATCTTAGAACTTGAGCCATTGATGTTCTCTTGAGGAAAATTTCCCCTGTGCTGATGTGTTCAAGACTCTATCCAACTTTCTCTCCTATTAGATTTAGTGTACTTGCTTTAATGTAGATGTCTTTGATCCACTTCAACTTGAGCTTCATACAAGGAGCTAAGAATGGATCGATTTTCATTCTTCCACATGCTGACTGCCACTTGATCAAACACTATTTGTTAAACATGCTGTCTTTTTTCCACTGGATGGTTTTGTCTTCTTTGTCAAAAATCAAGTGACTGTAGGTATATGGGTTTATTTCTGTATCTTAAATTCTATTTCATTGATCTATCTGTTTGTCTCTGTACCAATATCATTCAGTTTTTAATCACTTTTGCTCTATAGTACATCTTGAGTTCAGGGATGGTGATATCCCCAGAAGTTCTTTTATTGTTTAGAATTGATTTTACTATTCATTTTTTTGTTATTCCAAATGAATTTGAAAATTACTCTTTTGATGTCTATGAAGAATTGAGTTGGAACTTTGATGGGGATTGCACTGAATCTGTGTTTGGTAGGATTCCCATTTTTACTATGTTAGTCCTTGTGATCCATGAGAATGGGAGATCTTTCCATCTTCTGAGGTCTTTTTAGACTTCTTAGACTTCTTAGACTTCATAGACTTCTTTCTTCAGAAACTTGAAGTTCTTATGATATAGATCTTTCACTTGCTTGGTTAGAGTCACACCAAGATATATATATATATATATATATATATATATATATATATATATATATATATGTGTGTGTGTGTGTGTGTGTGTGTGTGTGTGTGTGTGTGTCTATTGTGGAGGGTGTTATTTCCCTAATTTCTTTCTCAGCTTTTTTATGCTTTGTGTAGAGGCAGGTTACAGATTTGTTTGAGTTAATTTTATATCCAACCACTTTGCTGAAATTGTTTATCAGTTACAGGAGTTCTCTGGTAGTATTATTGGGGTTGCTTATGTTTAGTATCATATCATCTTCAAATAGTGATACCTTGACTTCTTTCTTTTCAATTTGTCTCCCTTTGACCTTTTGTTATCTAATTCTGCTAGATAAGTAACTGTAAGCAACTGCATTTATTACATTAAATATATAGGGAGAGAGTAGGCAGCCTTGTCTAGTCCCTGATTTCAGTGGGAATGCTTCAAGTGTGTCTCCATTTAATTTGATGTTGGCTATTGGTTTATTGTATATTACTTTTATTATGTTTAGCCTGCTGTTTCTTCTGGACCTCTATACTTCCCCCACATCTCCATCTACCTTCATCAGATTCTAAACCATACAGATTAGCTTCCCTTACCCATCCATCTTCATTCCCTAATCCCCGAGTCTTCTGAGGCATCCTAAGATTCTCTGAGTAGCATGTTATCCCCAGTAGACATCCATTCTCTGCCAACTATCATCATACCAACTCTCTGCCAAATATCGTCAGACATTTGGCTCATGAACCATACATATCTGCAGATCTTGAACCATACATATCTGCAGATCCAGGAATTATATAGCCCAGAGATACCCATCAGAAGCCTGTTATACCAGGACCATCAAAGTTAAACCTCTCTCAATACCCAATACAAAAAGAATATGCAGGGACCAAAGCCATCCAGATGGATAAGGCCCTTGAAAGAACACAATCGACAAAAGCCAAGGCAATATGACACCTTCAAAGCAGAGGGACTCTACTACAGCAAGCCCTTGATATCCTAACACAACAGAAACACAAGAAAATGACATTAAATCCAATCTTATAAAGATGAATGTTGTCTTTAAAGAGGAAATGAATAAATCCCTTAAAGAAATAGAGGAAAATACAATCAAACAGGTAGATAAACCCATTAAAGATATACAGGGAAATACAATTAAACAGGTGAAGAAAATAAATAAAACTGTGCAAGACCTGAACGAGGAAATAAGACAATACAGAAAATTCAAACTGAGGGAATCCCAGAGATGGAAAACCTATCAGAAGAGAACAGGATCACCAGTTGCAAGCATTACCAACCAAATACAGGATATGGAAAAGAAAATCTCAGGCATAGAAGATATACTAGGAGAAATTGATTTGTCAGTGAAAGAAAACGTTAAAGCTAAAAAAATTCTAGACACAAAATATCCAGAAAATCTGGGATACCATGAAAAATGAAACTTAAAAATAATAGACATTGAAGAAGTTGAAGAGGCCCAGCTCCTAGACTCAGAAATTAATTTTCCAAAAAATCTTAGAAGAAAACTTTACCAATGTAAAAAAACAGATGACTATAAATACTTAAGAGGTTTATAGAACGCCAATGAGACTGGACAAGAAAACAAAATCTTCATGCCATATAATAATAAAACCATAAAATGTACAGAAAAAACAAACAAAAAAGAATATTAAAAGCAACAAAGGAAAAGGCCTGGTTACATACAAAGGCAGGTCTATCAGAATCACACCCAACTTCTCAACAAAGACTCTAAAAACTATAAGGACCTGGACAGATGTCTTGCAAATTCTAAAACACCACAGATGTCTACCTAGAACACTATACCAGGCAAAACTCTAAATCACAATAGATGGAGAAAACAAGATATTTCAAGATAAATCCAAACTTAAACAATATGTATCCAAAAATTCAGCCCTACAGAAAATCTAAAGGAAAAGTCCAACTCAATGATAACTACATCAAAGAAAACACAGGAAATAAGTAATTCCAAACCAGCAAAACAAAGAAAGCATATAAATACACACACACAAGACACACAAATACCACCACCAACAAAATAACAGGAATTAACAATCACTGGTTATTAATATCTCTCAATATCAATGGACTCAATTCCTTAATAAAAAGACACAGGCTAACAGAATGCACGTGAAAATAGGATCTATCATTTTGCTGCATAAGAAAAACTGCTAAGCAGTAAAGATAGCTATTATGTCACTGTAAAGGCCTGGACAAAAGTTTTCCAAGCAAATGAATCCAAGAAGCAAGTTGGATAAGAATTCTAATAATCTTATAAAATAGATTTTCAACCAAAATTAGTCAATAGAAATAGGGAAGGCCACTACATACTCATCAAAAACTTCTAAGATAATATCTCAATTATGAAAATTTATACCCCAAACACAAGGGTACCCAGATTTGTAAAAAAAAAAAAAAAAATGCTAAAGCTTACATCACACATAGAAGCCCACACATTAATAGTGAGAGACTTCAACATCTTACTCTCACCAATAGATAGTCATCCAGACAAAAACTAAACGGAAAAATAGCAAAATAGACATTATAAATGAAGTGGACCTAATAGACATCTATAGTGTATTTCACCAAAACACAGAAGAAAGTATCTTTTTCTTAGTACCTCATGGATCCTTCTACAAAACTGACTATATAGCCAGTTACAAAGCAAGTCTCAACAGATACAAGAAAATTGAAATAATGCCTTGTATCTTATCATACCACCATGGATTAAAGCTTGACCCAAATGGATAGCAAGTTCATAGGAAGACCAACAGAGTCAACTAACCTGGACCTTTGGGTCTCTCACATACTTATCTACCATCCAAGGTACAGAGAAGGTCTGGACCTAGGCTTCCAGCACTTATGTAGCAGATGTGTAGTTTGGTATTCAAATGAATACTAAATAACTGAAGCAGGGCTATCTCAAAAGCTGTTCCCTGTCCCTGGGCTATCTTCTTTTAGCTGGCTACCTTGTCCTGTCACAGTGGGAGAGAATGCACCTAGCCCCCACAGAGATTTGCTATGCCTGGAAAGGGGATACCCAGGGCTCTATAAAAATCTTTTGGTGACAATCAATAACATAGTTTATGACTCCACAATGAATAGTACCATTTTGTTATGAAATTCATATACAAGAAAGCTGGATGTGTATGCACAGCAAATACTAGCATTTTTGACTTTGAGTCAACAAAAGCAATGTTTTATGTCTCTAATATTTAATGAAGTTAACTGTTGGTGGTTATGTAACTTTCTGTCATGTCTTAGTTTCATTTCTCAATAGCCTCTACACAGAACCATCTGTTAAAATCTTGTCTACAAACAATTGAAAGCTAGTGTAGAGTTGGCGAAACATAATGGGTTTGATTTCAAATGTAAGATATTAACACTGATGTCCGTGAGCATCTTATCATAAAGTCAGAAATGAGAGTACTGAATGATTACATGGTAGAGAAAATGTATTTTTTGTTATTTTTGTGGAAAATAATTGCATAAGCATGTCTACACAGATTTTTTTCTCATAGGAAAGAATATAACTTCTCTCTGCACCCAAACATCAGAAACATGAACTCCTTAATCGTTCTTCTCCATATTCCCCAGGGTAAACCAAATCCAGAGGGACAAGAGGAAATGTTTCAAGTCCAATGAGAACATTTGCAAGATTTCATTTCAGACCATGTGCTGAGCTGACTATCTTCAGCTGCCTCTAACAAATTAGACAACACTTGAGTGAACAGCTAATTATGCATTTGACAGTTTTGAGTACAAGCCAAATGCAGATGTAAATATGATCACTGATCCTTAGCATCCGTAGAGTCATGTGCCCAATAAAGCCAACATTCTTATGCTCTGCATGACAAAGTCAATCAAAGGGAATGGATCAAAACAGAAAGTCATAATCTTACCTACCTCAACTGCTCTCTTTATTCTTTACATAGGGCAGATTTTAAAAGGAGTACATAATTTTTCAAGTACTGTCAATGTATCTTGGCACTTAAAGTGAAACAGGATTATTGCCTGCATACATTGTTACTGTGTGCATTGTATGTATACACCCAGGTTTTGATGGTTCAAAAAACAATACACCCAATGTTGTGTCTTTATAAACAATAGAGATGGAGTAGATAAAATTTCTATCTCATCAATAAAATGTATTACAATATGTCAAAATTTTAAACTCAAGATTAAGGGAGGAGGTTATTAAATGAGGGTTTTAAATGAAAGTTAATAAAGATGGAGCTTCATTATTCTTCCATAGACACTGGGTAAAACCAAGGTGATTATAATTATATTTTAGGAGATGAGAAGTGATTGTATTTCTCTATAGTTTGCAAACTTAAGTTGACAAGATGGCTAAGAGGAATATCAATCACAAACTTAGATATTTCCAACATTGCCTGCAATAAACTTGAATTACTAGAATTATTTTCACAATTTTCAGATGTCAATTTCTTGTGGTATGATGGATAAGTCATTTAGACGTATTCTGAGATTCATTTCTGATATGCCTTTCTCCAAGTTCAACCACTCAGTTATTCATATTAAACTTGCTCTCTTTGAGTGTCTTGGGTTTTCCTCCTGCTTTCTTTTCCTATGCCTTTTCACTCCATCCATTTATTCATGCCTGGTTTCCTTTCTGAAGGCCTTCATTTATAACCACTTCCTCATTATTAACTTGCATTAAATTAAAACTTTCTATAATTTTTCTTTATAGGTCTTTTATGAATGTTTTGTCTATCTTATATCTATGTACCATATGCATGCCTGGCACCCACGGAGGCTGAACATTGCATTGGATTCCTTGGACCTAGAGTTACATGTAGCTATAAGCCACATTGTGAATGCTGGGAATATATATTCTGGGTCTAATTCTTGTTTTAAAAGGCTTCAGATGTTTCTGATTATCCACCAAACAAGATCCAAGTAGAGTATCAATCATGATTCATTCCTATCTAAGTCTTCCACACCCCCTGATTTTCTCTTATTTGCCATGACTTTTCTATAAGATGAAATCGTATATTCGTTGTTCCATATTCAAGAGAATGCTTTTTAAGCATGTGTTTTCCTGATGTGGAATATCTCCAGCATTCTTGCCTATCTCTTAAGTCATTATCTGTTCTTCATGAGAAAATTTAAATGGTATGAAAATCTTTTCTGAAATGTTAGTAACCACTTTCTCCTTTTTACAAATCCCTTAATGGCTCTCATGATGCAGAGGATCTTCTTACTGTCCCATTTATCTTCTCTTATTTACTTCCTGTTGGCATATAAAAACCATATACCCTTTGAGGTTTAAAGACATTTTGTCAACTTCTTCATTATACCAAATACTTGGCATTTGGTTCTCTGCTTATAATTGCATAAACACTTGTTAGCAGTGGATGAAATTTTTCAGAGAAATTTATTAAACCATATACTGTGGAAGGTGACACATTGTTTGACTTTTTAAAAACTCATGTGTCATTGTGTCCGTTGTGCTTCAAGATAATTACTATTCTAAAGGTAATGTTATATTACAATGTCTACCACAAACTAACACACAAAACCTAAGTTTTATTCTTTTGTAATGTCTACTAAAGAGTTTTGTAAAGGAGGTTTCCAGCATGGACTGGTGGCATAACTCAGTATTTGAGCATACTTGATTTTCTTATGTAGGACCCGGGTTCAATTCCCAGAGCCCAAACAGCAACTAACAACCATTTATGGTTGCAGTTCCCAGAGATTTGACATTATTTTCTGTCCTTCGAAGACAGTGTCGTGAGTGTGGTGCCCATACACACATGCAGACAAAATACCTGTGCACATGAAACAAAATAAGGAAATCTTTCAAAAATATGTTTCTAGTAAGAAAACAAGCTAGTTGTTTGAATACGGAAAATGACAAGAACTGGGTTTTCAAAAACAATTCAGTGACGGGTTCTGGAAAATAAGAACTTACTGGATTAAAACAACCTATTTAAAAACTCTGTTTGGACAGAGAAACATTGCCTAGAGTCCCCTGAATTTTTAGTTAGACAAGAAGTGTCCAAGGACTCAGCGAGTGCCACTTGAGTACAGTTGACCGAAGTGAAGACCTTCCATGACATTCTTACTACCATGGCCTCTTACAGCAGCTTACAAGCACTTAGCCAAAGTTCTCCATTTGTGAGCTATTACAGCAAGATTCTAAAAGTGCTTTAGTAGCCTAGCCAGGTAGAAATCCCTCTATTTTTGGTATTTTAATTCTACAAGTACCATTTTCCCTATAGCCTACTATTTCTAAGTAATTTTTCTCTTACTGTTCTCTCTTCTTTATTTATTGAACACGATTTCACTATGTGGCTGTGGTTGGTTTCAGAGACACAGACATTGTTTTTCTCTGCTTTCTGAGTCTGACATTAAAGTCATGCAGCATGACACCCAGAAAAAATTTACCTTTTCAATCTAATTGAACAATGCATTAAAATTAAAATTTAAAGCTAACAAAAGTAAGAAAAGCAAGAATTTCTAAAAATTCTGAAATGCTTGTTCTTGATCAGAAGAAGTCTTGAATCATGAATTCTAAATGTAGTAGCACTGTTATAAAACAGTATAGGCAAATTGTATACAAACAGCAATCAATATTTAAATATGTTTAACAATATGTATAGACAATAATGTTATATTTATGATTTTGTATCAAATGTGGAGGCATATTTTGGATCCCTTCCCTGCTGACTGCATTATTATAAATTACAAAACTTAAAAGTAAAATTCTGAAATCTTTATTGATTGAAATTTATTGTCAAGTCAGATGATATGAATGACTATCAAAGGTCTGAAAATATCCTGCCACCACCACATGACCACACAGATATGTAGTCCACAATGACAATTTCCTGAGATTTCTGCCAACCTGGAATCTCTCCACCCTCAATGAACCAAAGGCACACACCTTCAATGCTGCATAAACCTCAGTTTTATAAAAGGATTGCGACTGGATGCTCTATGGCAGTTATGTGCATGCATTATATGAACTTCTCATTGTAGCATACTGGTCAGCCTCCCTTTTTCTCATCCCTGTATGATAATGTGGAATGTACTCCTTTATTAAAGGGAGACAAGGCGAAAGCTTTCAGAGTATGTTAATATGCAATTGTTAGAAGGAAGAATACAAATGAGTTCTAAAATGAAAGACATTTAAATATAAGCTAGGGAGAAATACACTAAAATGCCTGTGTGTTGTATATCTACTATTCAGACTGCACAAATAAGATTCATTGAATATTGGAAAAGAAGCTTAAAGAGCTCATTCACTCATCATGTATCTATGAATTAGAACTGATATTGTGATCTACATAATTGACCATATGTCTAAAGGCTACAGATGACTTAGCAATTCTCATTTTTGTTAGCAATTGAGTTTGGAAATTTCCCGTTGCTTTATGATAAACAACACTTACTATTTTAATTGGTATTCATTTGCTCAGTATTGTTTTAATAAATTGCTATATTGCTGATTTTTTAAATGAATTGCTCAGAATAATACTAACTAAAGTCATTTTTAATTTCCATAAAGTAGAATAACATATTCTGAATGTAGATGATCATTTATTTAACCACACATAAAACTGAAAAGGAAAACTTTGATTAAAATATAGACATTACATTTATATACAGTTTTCACTATTTTTCTTCAATTTTACATATGCTGTGGGAAAACAAAATAGAGTTTACAAAAAAAGAACAGAAAATAGTTTATTAAATAGAGGAATAAAAAAGATCAAAATTGTGGGGCCGTGGGGCGGTGGGCTGTGAGAAGCAGCTTGGTGCTTGGTTGAGCATGAGCTTGGAACCCCTGACCATTATTAGACACAGGAGTTCAGCTCTGCTCCCAGGCCCTGGTTCTTTTCATTTAGCTTCAGCCTTCTCCACAGCCCCTCCCACAGAGAGGTCTATGGCCATCAGTCATGAAGAACAGGCCTCAGGCCTTAGAGAGATTTACATACTAATGAGGTACCTGAAGGCCAGAGGATGGAGCCAATTAAACATTCTTCCCAGGCCCTCCCCCCATCTCTCCCTCCCTATTTAACTCAGGTATGCCCTGGGTTTCAGGGGTGTGTGTGTCCAGATCCATCCACCATCCACCATGATATTGAAGCCTGTAAAAATCCATGGACTTTCTCATGTCTTTGGGACTGTGTGAGGAACCGTGGAGCCACAGCAACCATGCCTAACTTCTCCCTGGAAGAACTCCCTGCATTCTCCGGCCAACTACCTTCACAAAATCACTAAAGCATCCAAATAATGAATAAAGAGACAACACAATAAAAAGAAGAAATGGTGAACAAGAGAGGGCTCACTGGCCAAGAACAGCAGCTGCTTTTTCAGAAGACCCAGGTTCAGTACCCAGCACCCACATAGTAGCACACAACTGTCTGTAACCCCAGTTCTATAGGATCCAACAACATATTTGTATGTCCATGCATATTGCACACATGTGGCACATACACACACACATGCACACACACTATGTGCATGTGTGTGTGCATGTGTGTGTGCATATATATTACCCATATATATAAGTTCAAATTAAAATTAATAAATTTTAAAAGTCAATATAAGTAAAAAGACTAAGAAGCAAAATTTCCTGATGAATTTTTATGCTTTCTACTTGATTAAACCAATGAAAAAAAGTTGCTACACCAAGCATCTTCATGGTAAGCTTTAGATAGTAAAATTAATATTCAAATTTAACATCTGCTTAGTTGGTAGAACAATGAAGACTTCTACAAAAGGGATTATGCTTAGGAATTTTCTGGAGACTTCTCATTAACTCTCAGGCAAAATGATTAATTAGAAATACCAAGAATTAATATTCATTTGAATATTCAATTATGAAAAAATTTATATACTATTAGTACTGTTGTTTGACCTGTCTTAAGTTGGTGAAATAGGTGGTATTAATAACATCAAGAATAATTCCTCATATTTTTATATTAACGATTTACCTTTATTGTAATCTCCTATCTCTCCCTGTCATTTTTACTTCCCTTATCTTATTGCTATTATTATTTTAATAATCAATGTTTTATCTTCTAAAAGATACCATTATATGTCTTTAGATAGTAGTGGCCAATAAATTCTTTTCATGCATTTATTCAGTCTTTTTGAGAGACTGCGATTATAAAATCCTGTGTAAAGTAAATGCATGCCTCAAAAACACTAAGAGTTAGGATCCATATCACTGCTCTATAGTGAAAGTATCAATATATTCAAGCAGTGAACTGACCTCCAGTGTGAGAGAAGCTGTGCGTCCACTGCACTGCAGCCTAAATGTGAAAAGATGTTTTAACTGCAAATATGTTACAGATGTACTTCTCCTAAAAATAACAGTAGTGATCAACTGAGTTAGAAGTACTGCTAGTTAGAATTTTTTTCTGAATATCTCACGTCTGTCCTGGCAATTGCTAAATGACTAGAGTAATAGATGCTGAAAGTTAGAGTATTTCAGTCCATCTCCTAAGATAACAACAATGCTTGCTGAATTCACAGAATTTCTTCAACAGTCTACTCTGATTCATGTGGTAGCATCTCATGATGCTTTTGTAGAAGACTTCATTGTTCTACCAACTAAGCAGATGTTAAATTTGAATATTAATTTTACTATCTAAAGTTTACCATAAAGATGCTTGTGTAGCAACTTTTTTTCATTGGTTTAATCAAGTGGAAAGCATAAAAATTCATTTGGTCTACACTGGAATTTCTTTGATAATGAGAATAATCCCCAGTTTCAGACCTTGTTTCTACTTTATTCAGAAAAATTGTATTATACTCTGAATCTTTTATTTGCTTAGCATTATTCATAGTGTTGTGGTCAACGTTATTTGTCAACTTAGCTCAGCCAGTCTTGATTCATCTGCAAAACATGGCCTCAACTGGGAAATAACCTAGGCTAACTTCGTTTATGTAAGACTTTTTTGATGATTAATTTATATAGGTGGTCCCAGTACACAGTGGATTGCAAGATTCGTTTTGCAGGTAATTCTGTTCTGGGTTGTATTAAAAACACAAACAAACAAACAAAAAAACCTCCAACAACAACAACAACAACAACAACAAAAACTAAACAAAAAACCTTAGGCATAAACCAGTAAGAGAACCAGAAGATGAGCTAGCTAGCAACATAATGGACTATGAGATCACTCTTGAGATGTAATGCTACGTAAAATAAGAAGCAACTTTTCAGCTTCTTCAATCCTTCCCCTAATTCAGCCATATGGGTTCCCAACTTCAGTTCAATGGGTGTAAGTATCTGCTTCTGTCTAAGTCACCTGCTGGTAGAGCCTCTCAGAGAAGACTGGAAAGAAAGAAAGAAAGAAAGGAAGGAAGGAAGGAAGGAAGGAAGGAAGGAAGGAAGGAAGGAAGGAAGGAAGGAAGGAAGGGTAAATAAATAAACTGTAATTAGTGATATTTTGAAATGCCACAGGATAGTCCGGCTCTGTTGGCTATCTGGGCTGCCTGCCATGTTCCCGCACTAGAAGCAGTCAGAGGCAAAGATCACCCCACAAGATGTTACTGAGGAGGCTGGTTCTGCTGATCAGCTCCATAGTGACCATGTCCCAAATCATGGATCTTGGGTCAACCTTGTTGTCCTCATCAGTCCTTGCTAAGCCCCAGAAAACGCTCACCATGCTCAGAGTTCCCAGTAGAAAAAAGACTTTTAATGCTTAAAGATTACCCAATGGATTTATATGTTTGGAAATACTCAGTACACAAGATGTCCAACCAATTAGAATTGTTACCCAATATCTAACCTTTCGATAGAAATTGCTACCCGGGACTGCTAGCTAGAGATCCATGGTTCTTCCTGTATGTTGCTTACTCTCTCCTTCTCCTCTTTCCTCCTCTCTCTCCTTACCCCCCTCCCCCCAACTCCTCACTCCACCTACCTTTTCTACTGCCAAGTCACGAGCTCCACTGCCAACACAGTGTAGCAGGAAAATAACCCGCTACAATAAACTATAAAAAAGGAAACAACTCTGCCTGGAGCATCCTGTCTTGAGTCCATGTCTTGGCTTTCCCTAATAATATGGTGTGACCTGCAAGTATAAGATAAAATAAATCCTTTCCACCAGGTTGCATTTGACCAGAGTTTTATCATAGCAGTAGAATGAAACAAGAAAGTGCAGTAAATTCAGCAGCAGATTACACCTCAAGAAACTATTTTCTCTCCTAGTCCACAAGAAAGAAAACCTTTTTTACTTAAAATTAGATCCAGAGATTTTAGCAACCACTTTTCCAGGCACCATTTCTATATCTACGGGTATTTCCATCATGCCTTAGTCCTCAACTACAGCCTTGAATCCCTCAAAGTAACAATAAGGACTGAAATCAACTTCTTCCAAACTTTCATATATTTAGATATTTGAATCTCATCCCAGTATCATTAATCATACCATTGTTAATGACACCTTGGTTATTGAGTCCTGTATGATCAGCTCCATAGTGACCATGTCCCAAAGCATGGATCTTGGGTCAACCTTGTCACCCTCATCGGTCCCTGCTAAGCCCCAGACAATGCTCACCATTAAACATTAAAAGGTTTAATTACCTTTGCATACATCCCTAGGAAAAAACATGATTCAATCTATCTACCCCTACTTCTATCTCCTGCCTCTTAGTTGCTGCAGTGAATCGTTCATCTTCCATGTGACCCTACAATATTAGTGTTCACCTTACCAGTAGCCCAAAGTAACCAAGTCAGCAGACTATAGGATAAAACCTTTGACAACACTTCCAAACAAGTTTTCTAGACACCCACGGAGACCAGGTGTCCTCTGATGGGCTAAAATAAGTGTCTCTGATCATCTTCTGGAGGCAAAGTATCAAGATCTCCAGGGCTAAGAGACCACACCAACATAGAAAATTTCAAGATCATGATAAGACAGTGAGAATGCAACCAAGGCTCAGCCCTGGAAGATTTCTCAATCTATGTGGAGAAAGGAGAAATCGGGTGTTAACTATTAAAGATGAATAACTCATCTTGTAACTGCTAAAGGAATGCCCTCAGATGGGACAGAATGAAACAAGCTGGCAGCATGAGAAACTCACTCAAAACCAAAATCCATCACGTTCAAAGACATTGTTCTCATTGTTCCCCTTGGTGCTTTGGTTCCTACCATACACAACAGAGGTCATGTGTTGGAACTTATAGTATTGAGAACACTTAACTAATCAATACCTGGGAGTCAACAGCAGTAACTACAGTCACTTGAAGATTGAAATTAATCCTTGAACCATGAACTACAGAATGGTTACTGTGTAAACAACATTGACCCAGTTGTATAGCCCATCAAAGTTCTTGAGTTATCACAGGCATTGTGAGTGAACACCAATAATTTCAAAAGAAACTTCATTTTCTGAGCAGTAAGTCTCAAGTGAATTTAAAGGTATTCAGTAAGCCGTGCTGTAACACTTGTATTTCAATTTGGGCTTTATTCTATTTAAATACAAGTCAGAGTATGACCAGTTTAATTGTTAAAGGCTCTTAAGATTTTCAGGTGGACAAATGAACATTGGCTTCAGCTTTAAACCACATGGTACGTCAGCCTGACAAGAGAGTCTGCCTGTCCCTTGAAGCTTTGGAGATGTGTTAATTCTCTCTAGATGCTATAAAGTCTAAGATTATATCTTCTAAAATAAAGTTCATTGTTTGGCATTAGAAATCTGTTTTTTAAAGTAGCCACCTTCACCAACCATCTTCAGTAGACCTGGACGGCCTGCTGGAATTTCCATACCCTCATGTAAGAGTTTATCATTTTTTTTCTTATATTGTAAAGACACCATCTTTTCTGAAACCTCTTGAGCCAAACTCTGCTAGCTTTTATTTTGCATCCTTTTATCTTTCTCAGCCTTATTGTGACTGGAGAGTTAAGGTCTTGACTAGGATTAAACTTCTGTTGAAAGCAATGTTATGACTAACAATCAAATCAGCCCTTCAAAACTTTGTCCTTATCAGCAATAAGTCTGTTTGGCTTTGTTATCATTACTGGGTCACTAGTTACTAATTACTGGGGTGCCATCTGTAAGTTGCACAAATATAATGAACATTCGCATTATATTTACAGCTTGGTTTCTTGATGGAAGAAGCCAAGTAGTTAGCCTATCTTGGTGTATAAAAT
The DNA here is from genome assembly GCF_011762505.2 of Arvicanthis niloticus. Lineage (NCBI taxonomy): Eukaryota > Metazoa > Chordata > Mammalia > Rodentia > Muridae > Arvicanthis > Arvicanthis niloticus. The sequence continues at coordinate 19,703,890 of NC_047672.1, forward strand.
ACCCTTTTTTAAAAGTTATTATTTTTATGTTTGATTTCTATTAAGAGACCAAAGACTCACGTGAACTTGGAAATCGTTTTTTGGTTATCTAGCTTAATTTCATTATTGTACAAAAGAAATACAGATGTCTGAGGGGAGGGAAGGATGGGGATAGGTACTAATCCTATCCCCATCATAAACTCCAAATACAGAGATTTTCCAATTAAGTTTGGCATCCTGTACAGTTGATGATGCCCCCAAGAAACTTATCGTACTCTAAAAGATATAATGATGAAAAGCATTTGAATTGGCATGAGAATCAGTCAAATGGGATGTGGAGACATCGAGAAAAAAAGAGAAACCGCTGAAGAATATTTTCACAGAATTGCTTGAAACAAAGTTTCCGCACACTTTCAATTAAAAAAAAAAAAAAAAAAACAACCACTCAATTATCTAGGAAGAGGCACACAAGAAGGTACCCAAGAAATCTGGTACTAGCATACTATAGACTGCTGCTTGAAAACTAGATGAAAACATAGCTTTTCCATGTTCTGAATGCTGGCACTTCTATTGTATACAATACTGAATTGCCTTCTCTAATTTCCCCAATTATCTTAGTATGTTCTGCTCTACAGCACTCAGTTTTATTGCTGTAAGGAAACAAAGCAACAGAAATAAACCTACACAGTCTATTAGTAGATTTTAGCATGGATTTTATGTAATAATTGAATGCATTTCAAGAGATGGTAAAATTCACACTGTAAAAATAATTATAAAGAACATTTAAGCAATCTTTATGGTGAATTCATGAAGTAGAGAAGTTTTGCACCTCATGACTACATAACTTGATATGCAAAACAGCTTATTGTTTTTATCTTTGTCTCAAGTTGTACTGCTCCTAATAAAAATAGGCATTCTCATTTTACTCAACACACTAAGACCTACACAGGTCCAAATGAGTCACATGTGTTATTCTCCTTGTCAGGCCCATCATGCAAAGTAAAAATCATTCACTCCATATTATAGTGGATATACAAAGTTGCATTGATTTCTTGGAGTTATAAAATTAAAATCACAAATGTAAAACTAAAAGAGTACACAATCTTACAGCTTTTTTTTAAAGGCTGTATTTACCTGGTTAAGTATAATGCTCAGTTTGAAGAATTTAGTTAACTGTAAACCATCATTTAGTGCTCACTTGAAAAATCATGGGAATTATTACACCTGTCTTACAAAGGTTTGGGGTGGCCTTGTGTCATCTATCTTTCCTTATTTCCAGCCTCAGGAAAATATATGTCTATTTTCAGTCTAATAAAAACTTTACTTAAATCAGCATAATGTTTTACTGTTTCTTATTAAATTGTGCCTTTGTGAATGTTCACATTTTTCCTTTAATCTCAGTGATTTTTCCATAATATAATTATACCACAGTCTGTTTGGACATTACTAGTCAAGGGACATTAGACTTATTACTGTTTTATAATCATAAATAATACCACTGAGAATATTTACACAAAAGTTTGTATTGTTAATTTTTTTGTAGAAAATATCAAGGTTGCTGTTTGGTATAAATCAATATCTCATTTTATCAATGCTGTCTGCATTGTTTTCTATGGTGACTTTGAAATACTTACACAAGTATTATAGGACTAACATATTCTATATTTTTGTCCAAACCTTGCAGAAGCAGATTTTCATTTTTTAGCTTCTCTACTGGTTGGTAGTGTTATCTCATTTTGGGTTTATGTTCATCTTCTTGATCTGCAATTCCTTCATGACTACTGGCACTTTCTGACTTTCGTTTTTCTTCAGACATTACAAGATTGTCTTTGACTGAGAATAGATATCCCATTGTAGCCCATCCTCAACTTGTGACTTCAAATTTCCTCTCAAATAATTTCTTGAGTAATATTTATAGCACACATTTGTGCCCTACCAATCTACGATTCTCTGTTTATATGAATTTTTATGATATATACTTAACTGGTTGCTCAAATAGGTATGGCCCCATAGGCTCATGTGATTGAATGTTTGGACCATAGGGAGTAGGTTTATTTGGAGAAAGTTTTGCTGGAGAAAGTGTGTCACTGTGGAGATGGGCTTTGAGGTCTCTTATGTTCAAACTACACAATGTCTTCTGCTACCTATGGATCAAGGTATAGAACTTTCAGCTACCTCTCCAGGATAGTGTCGGCCTGAGTTCTGCCATGTTTCCTACCATGATGATAATAAACTAAACCTCTGAAACAGTAAGCCAGCCCCAGTAAATATTTTCCTTTATATGAATTATCATGGTAATGTTGTCTCTTCACCACAATTGAAATCCTTACTAATATATCAGGATTCTATGTGTTCTCTGTAAAACCTCCAACTCTTCTATCTTCCTTTTTCGAGATTATCTGGAGTATCAGTATACACTTTCATTTGTTTTCCAGAGTACTCTATAAAGCTAGAGTTATGAATTGTATCTTTAATTTTACCTCTAAACATAGACAGTACAAAATTGACTTCCAAATGTACATACTGTTAAGCAGACTCTACAAGACTTCTACCTCTAACATCTATTTATTTACCTGTAAAAAGTAAGTGATATATCACTCCATCTTACATGTGACCGAAGAGGTTCAGAGATATAACATGTTGGTTTAAGAAAGAAAATAAGAAAATAAAAACTCTGTAGGTAACACATAGAAGAGCTAAAACAGAAATGGCTGATGCTTTCATCCTGTTCTTCTCAGAGCTCCATCTACCTATTCTCTGCTTTAATATTTAATCCTTTTTTCTCTTGATATGCTCTTTAGTATGCTACTACTTTGGCTATAAACCCATTTATTTTCTCTGATATCCTCTTGATATTTTAATTTCTACTCTGTCTATATGAACTACAGCCATTACTAACCCCAAAACAATGTAACAGAAGTCGAGTATCTCAAACAATCAGACTTAGAACGTAAAACTATGTATGAATAAATCAATGCTATAGCTGGAACTTTTAGAAATAAAAAGTCATTCTCTCTGAAAATAAATCATATTTTAAAATGAAATATATAAAATATCCATGGATCTTCTGTTTAAGGGTAATTACATATGCTTATAGTGAAAGAATCTGTATCTTTTCTGGAGATTGTAGTTAATACAAACATGTTTTTTTAGTTTATTTTGATTAATTATGAAGAAATACTCTATTATAGATGTCCCAGAAATATAGTCTTATGCCCTAGAATACTGTTAATTCTATTAAGTTTTTATTTGCCAATAAGGCTTAATAATCATTGTCTTTACAATCTGCCATCAAAAAGTCCCAGGCTTAAATAACAAATATTTAGTTTTTAATAGTTGTGGTAGAGAGAGGGGAGCTGAGATCAAACCATCGCCAGTCTGGTTCCCGATTAGAACTTTCTTTCTAGTTTGCAGAACTCATATTTCTGGGCATGACTATGAAGAAGAGTGGTTTTCAATTTTCCGAATGCTGTGACACTTTAATATAGTTTTTCATGTTGTGGTGACCTCCAACTGTAAAATTATTATTGTTGCTATTTTATAACTATAATTTTGTTATGGTATTGAATTGTAGTGTAAAAATTTTTAGAGATAGAGAATTTCCAAACGGGTTGATACCCCCAGGTTGAGAACCTCTGATGTAGGGAAAGTAGATGAGAATGTTTTGGTTCCATTTCGTTTAAAGCCACTAACCTTGAAATTGCTGAGTTTGTTCCTATAACCTTTTAATTATGCCCAAAAATGTTTTACAGTAGGGTTTAGGACATTGACACATCATTTTGGGATGAATGCAAACAGCTACTGCATAACATGCTGGCTATAGTTCTAATCATTATATACCACCTCCCGTTTCTCTCTATCTCCATCTGCTGCAGGATCACCAATGTCTCTACAGTCTATGTGCAACTATCATTTCTGAAGTTATGAGCTCCTACCAACTTCCTTATTCAATTTTCTAGTTCAGTTGAATCCCCTAATAACCTCATTGCACAAGATAAAAAAAAAAATCCAATAAGTGTAGAGCTTTAGTATCTCCCCCAAGTTCTTAAATACTGTTTCAATATTTTCTTAACACAAAGTAAATACCCAACCTCCATAGCTCCTGTTTAAGCATACAGATAGATAGATGATAGATAGATAGATAGATAGATAGATAGAGCTTATACCCACAAGTTATCATCTGTAATCTGTTTACTGTAACTTCTGTGAACTGGTGTGTGTGTGTGTGTGTGTGTGTGTGTGTGTGTGTGTGTGTGTGGATTCCACATGTTAAGATCAGGAACCTTCCCAGATCTCTCTCTACATTATCATGTGAGGCAAGTCTATCATTAAACCTGAAGCTCACTGATTGACTATTGGCCAGTAAACCCCAGAGATTGACTCTTTCTATATGGTGCTAGGATTACAGACATGTGCATGAACTTGATCATGCTATATTTTTGTACATGAATGATGAATAAAAAGTCAGGTCCTCATGCATGCCTGGTGAGTATTTATGTTTTAAAGTGTTCTCTCTAATAGTGTAATTAATTTATCAGCAAAGAGAGCACTAAGCACTTTGTTTTTAGAGTGTTGTTCTGTTAGGAAACTGCAAAATTTGATCCAAACAAGTGAAAAACAGTTTTAGAGTTGATTTCAGATAAATTATTTTTCTAAGATATATTTAAGATTTAAGTTAACTTTAGCTCCTTTATTTCATCTTAAACTAATTAACACATAGAAATATCTTCCCTCTTCTTCCTTATTTTTGTATAGAAAATTCCTGAAAGCAGCATTTTTAAAACATTGTGTTTCCCATGGCAGTGTGATCACTATGAGTCCTAAAGAAGAAATACATTATTATTTTTTTAATGGAGCAGGCCAGGTCAAATCAAAGAAAATCCACGTTAAATCAATTCGATTACATCTTGCTTTTGATTTGACCAACTCTTCTTGATTTATGCTAATTATGTGGATATACGTGATGGCTCATTATGAGCTTAGAAAGAACATTAACTTTAGTTTCTCTTGCTAAATTTCTGAAGTAGTAATAATTATTATTAATCTAATATTAACCTCAGTATGCACATTATTTAACTAAAAATTACTAATTTAAAATACATAAATGATAATAGGTCAAAGAAAATATAATTAACCCCAAAAGTTTAACTTGCATTTCTAAGATTTTTCTCTGACATTAATTCCAGTAAGTCTTTTTGCTGCCCAGATGCATCAACTTCTGGTTGCTCATAATACTGTATGGCATTTCAATTTTAAACTTGCCCTCAACATACAGGATGAAGAATGACTGTGTTCAGGTATAAACTGCTTTGTGCCTCAGTGTTTATCTACTCTAATCAATAATACCCAATTCAAAATGAATGAAAGTCTATGAAATGTAAAACAATTTTATTTCATATACTCAGCAAATTATTTGCTCTTTTTTTTTGGAGTGGGAAATATTACTAAAATAGTAAATGCAACAGGGAAGGTTCCCCTATAATGTTTACAATGTAAATTAAGCAGCAGCATTTATGGATTCTGCATAGGTGATTTTGTTTACATACTTACCCATTTCATCCAGTGTGACACTGACTTTCCCTCCTGTGTATATCATCTCTAATGACCTCTTTAAAACCTCAAATGATGTTACAGACATTATAACAATCACATTAACCTTAGAGCTTCAACTATTTGAAAACACAATTGACAATATTGTTTTCATAATATAAAGTTGTATGATAATGTTTGCATTCCCCAGACTATTCTAATCATCAGTGATGTGTGAGGACATAAACTGGAATATAGTATTTTTCTGGATATTAATTTTTTTATTGATAAGAATACTGAAGGCAAAGTAGGTGGAGCACATTCAAAGCTTTACAATCATGCAACCAATTAATTTATAATGGGTTGAAACAAATGTGGAGAACTTACTAATAGATTCTTGTTCATACATGTAGCCTACTACCCTGGCCTGGCCAGAAACACACACAGATCTCATTATGGCTGCAGGGTAAGTGCATTATTTCCTAAGCATGTATCAGGGGACCACAGATACATAACTGTTGATGGAAATAATAATGGCAAGTGGGACCCATAAATTCTGACTAATACTGTGTCTAAAAGCAGAATAATGATATATGAGCCTTTAGGAACAATTTGGGTATGTTCAGAATATGGCTGTCATGTCAAGTACTGCTAAACAGGACAGTGTGATTAATTCAATACCATACCAACAGAATCATTCACCAGTATCTGCGAGGGTAAATCCTGCAATACCACAATATCTGAATGTATGGAAGCAGTGAAAACATCAACTAATGAAAAGATTAAAAGGGAAAAGTTATGATAATACTGGTATAAACAAATAAGATACATGTTTTCCACAATCTTCATTGTTTATTTGATTGAATTTAAGATCACTATTAAAACACATCTCAAAGTATATCTATGAGGATGATGCCAGAAATTAAACAAAGAAAGAACCAGTCCACCCTCAATGTGGCCAGCATGAAAAAAAAAATGGCATGATAACTAAGACTGGAGGAGAGGGATATGGGAAGGGGGTTGGGGCTGAACATGATCACCTTCATCTTTCTGTCTTCTAAGTATAGACATAACATGACTAAATACCTCAAAATTCTGCTTCCATGTTTACCCTAGCATGTTAGAGTGTACCTTCAAACCGGGGGGCCAAAATAATGACTACTATCCTTTGGTAGTTTCAGTCACAGATTTTATTACAGCAACAAGGAAAAGGAGTAATTCAGATATAACTATGAAAAATGCAACACTGTCAATTCTTTGTATTTGTAATCAAAATGAATTTTAAAATATGAAAGCAAAACAACAAGATAATGAGATTCCCAGAGCTTGCCAGTCAGTCAATGCAGGAAACATGCCTGGGCGCATGAGAATGATTATAAGAAAGGCAGAAAGAAGATGCAAGAGACAGATATGGGAGGGGTGCTGGTTAATAACATGCCAGTGAGCAAGTATATTCTCTTAGTATCTTTTTAAATGGAAGCAACACAAAGCATCACCAATTCCAAGAAGATAAACAATGACCACAAATGCTCACATGTCGAGTTTATGATATACAGTGTCTATGCTTCACAAAGGCCATTTTCTTCAGGCTAGGACAGTCTCTTAAGGACATATGTGTAAATGGATGAACTTGGCAGAATATAATGTCTATCTTAATTAAAAAGCAAATACAGATGTCAGCAGACTCAGTCATGATTAATCACAAGCAAGTAGTTGGCCAAAGTTAACTCCAGAAATGCTCCTTATATGAGATAAATGACATTTATAAAGCAAAGAAAGGAAAACATAGGCTTTTCTTTCTATATAAAAATGTCTAAAAAAATAAAAATAAAAATAAAAAAAATGTCTAATTTCCACTTATCAGTCAGTGCATACCATGTGTGTTCTTTTGTGATTGGGTTACCTCACTGGGGATTCTATTTCCTAGTTGCATCCATTTGCCTGCGAATTTCATGAAGTCATTGTTTCTAATAGCTGAGTAATACTCCATTATGTGAATGTACCATATTTTCTGTATCCATTCCTCTGTTGAAAGACATCTGGGTTCTTTCTAGCTTCTGGCTATTATGAATAAGACTGCTATGAACATAGTGGAACATGTGTCCTTGTTATATGTTGGAGCATTTTTGGGTATATGCCCAGGAGTGGTATAGCTGGATCCTTAGGTAGTACTATGTCCAATTTTCTGAGGAACTGCCAGACTGATTTCCAGAATGGGTGTACCAGTTGCAATTCCACTAGCATTGGAGGAGTGTTCCTCTTTCTCCACATCCTTGCCAGCATTGGCTGTCACCTGCGTTTTTGATCTTAACCATTCTGACTAGTGTGAGGTGGAGCCTCAGGGTCATTTTGATTTGGATTTTCCTGATGACTAAGGATATTGAATGTTTCTTTAAGTGCCTCTCAGGCATTCTTTTTGAACATGCACCTGGAGCAGACCTGGGACACTGACTCTGCACCTACTCTTACAACACCCAGAGGGAGCCCTATACCCAGGTGCTCTGAAAGTTCCAGGATCACAGGATCACAGGTGCTCTGACACACCCAGGATCACAGGATCACAGAGGAACCTTGACTCCCAGGAGATCAGATACACCCAGGATCATTGGAACTCTGACACACTCAAGATCACAGTTGAGGCCACAACATCTTTCCCAACACCCTGTGTAACTGAGATCCCCACAGGAAACTGGGAAACACAAAACCCACCCAGTCACCCAGTGCACAAGTTTCTTCCAAATTGCATCTGTGCCCAGAGCATACCCAGGACTGTGGCTTACCATCTGCTTCTGTAACACCCAGAGAAAGCTTGACTCCCAAGAGCTCTGAAAAAACGGTATCTCAGAAGCTTGGTTACACCAGGTTTTTAGGATCCCAAAGGTAGCTTGACCCCAGAAGCTCTGAAATACCAGGATCTCAGAATCACAGATCACAGAGAGAGCTGGACTCTGAGGATTTCTGATACAACCAGGATCACAGGAGGAACAGGCTCCAGAGACAGCAAAGGCAGGTACTACAAGAGATAACCAGATAGTGAGAGGCAAGTGTAAGAATATAAGCAACAGAAACCAATGTTATTTGACATCATCAGAATCCACTTCTCTCAGAATATCAAGACCTGGATACCCCATCACAATGGAAAAGTAAGACTCGGATTTAAAAATCACATTTAATGATGATGATAGAGGACTTAAGAGGGACATAAATAACTACTTAAAAAAACAAAGTAGAACACAGGTAAACAGGTAGAAGCCCTTAAAGAGGAAACATTAAAATTCCTTAAATAATTACAGGAAAATACAACCAAACAGGTGAAGGAATCGAACAAAACCATCCAGGAATTAAATGAAAATAGAAACAATAAAGAAATCATGAAGAGAGACAACCCTGAAAATACAAAACCTAGGGTAGAGATCAGGAGACATAGATGTAAGTATCACTAACAGATTACAAGAGATAGAAGAGAGAACCTCAGGTGCAGAAAATACCATAGAAAACATTGACACAACAGTCAAAAAAAATGTAAAATGCAAAAAGCTCTAAACCCAAAACATCCAGGATATCCAGGACACTATGAGAAGACCAAACCTAAAGATAATAGGTATAGAAGAAAGCAAAGATTCCCAAGTTAAAGGGTGTGTAAATACCTTCAAAATTATAGAAGGAAACTTCCATAACCTGAAGGAAGATGCCTGTGAACATTCAAGAAGCCTACATATCTCCAAATAGACTGTGCCAGAAAAGAAACTCCTCCTGTCACATAATAATCAAAACACCAAACACGTGAAAAAGAAAGAATATTGAAAGTAATAACTGAAAAAGATCAAGTAACATATAAAGACAGACCTAACAGAATTACACTAGAATTCTCTTCAGACTTTAAAAGCCAGAATGATCTTGGGCAGATGTCATACACACAGTAAGAGAACACAAATGCCAGCCCAGGCTACTAAACCCAGCAAAACTCTCAATTACCATAGATGGAGAAACCAAGATATTCCATGACAAAACTAAATTCACACAATAACTTCCCATAAATCCAACCATACAAAGGAAAAGAAATAGAAAACTCCAATACAAGGAGGGAAACCACAACTTAGAAAAAGCAAGAAAGTAATCTTTCAACAAACCCAAAAGAAGATAGCCACACAAACATAATTCCATCTCTAACAACAAAAATAACAGGAAGCAACAATCACTTTTCCTTAATATCTCTTCACATCAACAGAATCAATTCCCAATAAAAATACTTAGTTTAACAGAGTGGATATGTAAACAGGACCCAGCATGTTGCTGCCTACAGGAAACCCACCTCAGTGACAAAGAGAGATACTATCTCAGAGTAAAAGGCTGGAAAAAATTTTCCAAGCAAATAGTGCCAAGAAGCAAGCTGGAGTAGCCATTCTAATTTCAAATAAAATTGACTTTCAACCAAAGATAAATAAAAAAAAAATAAGGAAGGACACTTCATACTTGTCAAGGAAAAATCTACCGAGATGAACTCTCAATTCTGAACATCTATGCTCCAAATGCAAGGGCACCAACATTCATAAAAGAAACTTTACTAAAACTCAAAGCACACATTGCACCTCACACAATAATAGTGACAGACTTCACACCCCACTTTCATCAATGGACAGATCACAGAAACAAAAACTAAACAGAACTACAGTGAAACTAACAAAAGTTATGAACCAAATGGATTTAAAGATATCTATAGAACATTTCATCCGAAATCAAAAGAGTATACCTTCTTCTCAGCACCTCATTTTACCTTCTCCAAAACTGACCATATAATTGGTCATAAAACAGGCCTCAACCAATACAAGAAGATTGAAATAATTCCATGTACCCTATCAGGTCATCATGGACTAAGGTTGGTCTTCAATAACAACAAAAACATCAGAAATCCCACATACACATGGAAGCTGAATGCTCTATTCAATGAAAACTTGCTTGAGAAAGAAATAAAGAAAGAAATTAAAGGCTTATTAAAATTTAATGAAAATGAAGGCACAAAATACCCAAACTTATGGAACACAATAAAAGCAGTGCTAAGAGGCAAATTTGTAACTCTGAGTGCCTCAAAAAGAACCTAGAGAAAGCGTACACTACCTGCTTGACAGCACACCTGAAAGCTCTAGAATAAAAAGAAGCAAATATCTTCAAGTGGAGAAGATGGCAGGAAGCATTGAAAGTCAAGGATGAAATCAACCAAGTAGAAGCAAAGAGAACCATACAAAGAATCAACAAAACCAAGAGCTGGTTCTTTGTGAAAATCAACAAGATAGATTAACCCTTAGCCAGACTAATCAGAGAGCACAGAGACAGTATCCAAATTGACAAAATGAGAACTGAAAAGGAAGACATAACAACAGAAACTGAGGAAATACAAAAACTCATCAGATCCTATTACAAAAGCCTATACTCAATAAAACTGGAAAATATGAATGAAATGGCCAATTTTCTATACAGATACCAGGTACCAAAGTTAAATCAGGATCAGATGAACCATCTAAATTGTCCCATAACCCCTAAAGAAATAGAAGCTGTCATTAACAGTGTCCTAACCATAAAAAGCCCAGCACCAGATGGGTTTACTGCAGAATTCTATTAGACCTTGAAAGAAGACCTAATACCAATACTCTTCAAACTATTCCACAAAATAGTAACAGAAAGAACACTACCCAGTTCATTCAATGAAGCCACAACCACACTTATCCCTAAACCACACAACAACCCAACAAAGAAAGAGAATTTCAGACCAATCTCCCTTACGAACATAGATGCAAAAATACTGAATAAAATTCTTGCAAACAAAATCCAAGAACATATCACAATGATCATACATCATGGTCAAGTAGGATTCATTCCAGGGGTGCAGGGACAATTTAATATACAGAAATCCATCAGTATAATCCACAATATAAACAAACTCAAAAGAAAAAAAAAAACATGTGACTATCAGATTTGATGCTGTAAAAGCATTTGACAAAATTCAATACCCATACCCCTTCATGGTAAAAGTCTTGGAAAGATCAGAAATTCAATGCTCATGCATAAACATAGTAAAAGCAATATATAGCAAACCAGTAGCCAACATAGAACTAAATGGAGGGAAACTTGAAGCATTCCCACTAAAATCTGGGTCTAGACAAGGCTGCACACTCTTTCCCTACCTATTGTATATAGCATTTGAAGTTCTTGCTAGAGCAATTAGACAACAAAAGGAGAAAAACGGGATACAAATTGGAAAGGAAGAAGTCAAAATATCACTATTTGCAGATGATATGATAGTATACTAAAGTGACCCCAAGAATTCCACCAGAGAACTCCTAAACCTGATTTTAAAAAAATTTTCAGAAAAGTGGCTGAATATAAAATTAACTCAAACAAGTCAGTAGCCTTCCTCTACTCAAAGGATAAACAGGCTGAGAAAGAAATTAGGGAAACAATGCCCTTTACAATAGTCACAAATATTATAAAATACCTTGGTGTGACTCTAACCAAGCAAGTGAACAATCTGTATGACAAGAACTTCAAGTCTCTGAAGAAAGAAATTGAAGATCTCAGAAGTTGGGAAGATCTCCCATGCTCATGGATTGGCAGGATTCATATATTTAAAATGGTCATTTTGACAAACGCTATCTAGAGATTCAGTGCAATCTCCATCAAAATTACAACTCAATTCTTCACAGAGTTAAAAAGAGAAATTCTCAAATTCATTTGGAATAACAAAAAACCTAGGATAGTGAAAACTATTCTCAACAATAAAAAAACTTCTAGGGGAATCATCATCCCTGACCTCAAGCTCTATTACAGAGCAATAGTCATACAAACTGCATGGTACTGGTACAGAGACAGGCAGGAAGATCAATGGAGTAGAATTGAAGACCCAGAAATGAACCCACACACCTATGGTCACTTGGTCTTTGGCAAAAGAGCTCAAACCATGAAGTGGATAAAACAGCATTTTTAACAAATGATGCTGATTCAACTGGTGGTCAGTGTCAGCATGTAGAATAATGCAATTTGAATGATCGTTATCTCCTTGTACAAGATTAAACTCCAAGTGGATCAAGGACCTCCACATAAAACCAGATACACTGAAACTAGTAGAAGAGAAAGTGGGGAAGAGCTTCAAACACATGGGCACAGGGGATAATTTCCTGAACAGAATACAAAAACTTATTGTCTAAGATCAACAATCGACAAATGGGACCTCCTTTTTCAGAAAATTGACGCTCCAATATAGAACATAGACACAGGAGGAGGGGGCATGGGATAAGGGCTTTCCACAGGGGAAACTCTATGGAATAACATTTGAAATGTAAATACATAAAAATCCAATAATGAAGAAAAGTGACCAAAATCTTTAAAATATCAAGATTTAATGTCAGTATAGCTTTTAGCTTGCTATTCACTAATAAACAACATCTGAAAGGAAATTAAGAAAAGGTTCCACTTATAATAGCAAGAAACTGAAATAGTATTTTTACACAAATGTAATAAAAATGTAAATTCTGTGAAATATGAAAGTACAAAACACTAATTATATACAAATATTTTGTGCTCATGGAGCACAAAATTTAACATTATTAGAATATCTATTCAATGCCAAAAGAATCAGTAACAGACTTAATGCAATGACTATCAAAATTTCAATGTCATTTGTCAGAGAATTAGGACTAAAATCCTTATTTGTTAGAAACTATAAAGACCCACACACATACACACAACACACTTACACACACACATACATATAAATATAACCCCCTCCCAAAGTCAGAGAATTCAGAACAATCTTGACTGAAAAGAATAGTTGGAGACGTAACACTGCTTTATTTTAAAACATTTTCTTTAGCACTTATAACCAGGAGACCATGGTACTTTTTTAAAAAACAGGCACAAAGAGCTAAGGAACATGTTAGTGAGCATAGGAGCAAACAACTGTAATTAGAGCAAATTGATGCTCAGCACAAATGCCTAGAACCTGCAATGAGGAAAGGACACTGTCTCCAATAAAACTGGATCCCCACACGTGAAGGAACACAATCAGATCCCGTGTCAAACCATAAAAAAAAAAAAAAACTAAAAAATACATTAAACATTTAAAAGTAGGTCTTAAATATGAAATTAGTCAAAGAAAAATATCATTAAACTGATAGGATAAATTAATGTTGGCCAAGAATATTTTGGATATGACCCCTCCCAATACAGTAAAACAAATTTTTATTGCCTTTGACAGAATGTTCAAGTAGAAACACTATGTGTCACAAAGGAAACAATTGGTAGAGTGAAGAGAAAATTTAAAGAATGGAAAATATGCACAACTCCAAACCTGACAAAAAGCTGCTAGAGTAGACACTTGGATGGCTGAGGCAGGAACACAAGGTAGAGAGATGGTAGTTGTCAATCAAAAGTTCAAAATTTTCAATAGGCAGGAGAAATGAAACAAGCCTTAATAGAAGAAAGACTTAGCATGAGCCAACAGGACTTTATGATGTGTTTCAAAAATAACTAAGATTAAATTTTAAATACCTTGACAAAAAAAAAAAAAAAAAACCGGTAATGAAGGGAGCTGTTGGATATTTTAATTGGCTTACTTTAACCATGAGGAACTATTCATATGTATCAAAATACCAGGGTGTGTTCCTCTGACATGTACTATAATGGCCTGTCAGTAAAAGGCAATATTAATTTTAGAAAGAAAAGTAAGGGCCAAATTTGTTTAAAAGAAAGAGAAGGGTCTGTAAATCTGTAGAACCAGAGCTGTTGAATTTCCTCTTCTGAGCTTCATTTTTTCCAGTCCACAAGATCTCTGGGCTTCTCACCTGCCCCTTTTCTGTATTCTCTTCTCTCTGTCTCTTGTTATATGTTCTCTCTCTCTCCTTCCCTCACTTTTACTCTCCCTCCCTTTCACTCTTCCTTCCCACCTTCCTCCCTCCATCCCTGCCCCTCTCACTTCCTCTTTTTTTTTTTCATTTTTATTTCCTTATTTTTGAAAAGAGTCTTCCACAGCCTCTAACTCTGGCAGGGATTAAATTTCCAACTCTTCTTTCCCAGACCCAAAGAATAGAATTGCATCATTGTACCACCAGGTCCATCGTCTGTCTTTTTTATTTCTACTTCAGTATAGTTCTTGATCCATAATTTTTGAATACAATAATTTATTAATATGTCAATTTTAATGGATTATAAATCACTTATAATGTTATTTGCATGAGCAATTCAGTAAAATGATTTTAATTCCTCTATATAAATTGTTGAATAAAACAAATATGAGGATGTATAATAGAATTTTAAATTTCTGTGATTTCTTTATGCAATAGCAATAATATGATAATTCTAAAACTAAAGATTAATAAAATAATGAGTTAAAAATTAAGTATTTCTCACATGGAAGTTATTAGTACTTGTTATGAGTACCACAATAGAAGTATATCAAAATATCAGGATATGCCTTTATAATGCATCTAGGAAGAAAAATGCTTGTATTGATTTTGCCTGCGAGTTAAAAATTTACAACCACAAGAGATGAGAATCCTCAATTTCTCTTCTTTCACTGGAATAGAAAAAGGAAATTATTTTTCACTTAGGTTGATTTTGATTTGTTAGCTGTGTAGTACTTCATCCAATTGTGTTCTGGCCCCATGGATATTCAGCAAGTTTCTAGTACATGTCCAAGATCCATTTAGAGGCTGGGGCTACATGGGGGAACAAAGAAAACAAAATTGTGGTCTTTCCTTTGAGGAACATATGTTCTAGTGAATGTGACAGATATTGAAACATTATTAGACAGTTAAATTAGATATAAAAAGCAAAGTACCAGGATGGAAACTGATGGATATACGAGTCAAGAGAATGCTCAGAGAAAACTCTGAGGAGATGACATATGAGGAGAATCATCTGAAGTAATGGAATAAGCAAAGCTGTGATCACTTCTGGCACAAGAAATATTTAAGTACAAAAGGCTGTAACATGAAGGAGAACACTGAGAGTTTGAGGATGGAAGGAAGGAAGGAGGAGTGTGCCACTAGGATACAGCAGGGAATGAATTCTAATATACTCAGACTGCTACACATGGACACTGAGATTGTGTGGGGCTTGAACATACTTATACTACAGTATGTTGGTTTGGATACTCTATAGGATGGGGGAAATCTTCAGGGTTTTGAATGGGAACTAACCAGAATGTACATTGCTATAAGAAGCTCACAGTTGCTGTTGATGGAGACTATGGAAGTTTTTTAGGCTTTTGACACCAAAATTCTTGTTTGTAAAATAGGAATAGCAGAGTTTGCTAGCTTAGTCTGTCTATAGGGCACTAATTGAATCAGCCTGCAAAATACTCAATAGAATAAGACCTCAATAACAAATGTTTAGTTTCTAATTTGCTATTTGTAAATAATTCTCCAGAGTTAAATAAAGCGATCTACCTATTCCCTTTTAAGCCAGTTTCACTCATGGTCATTATTCTTTTATAAAGCAATTGTTTATTTTATACACTTTGCTTTCTGAGTGGCTTAAGGATCAAAGCCATGATCATTTCACACATACTAAGAAGAGATTTATGCCTGAGCCAGATCCTTCACACGCGCGCACACACACACACACACACACACACACACACAGAGAGAGAGAGAGAGAGAGAGAGAGAGAGAGAGAGAGAGAGAGAGAGAGAGGTAGAGAAGGGGAGAGAAAGATAGAAACTCATTTAATCTTTCTCTACATCTATCTTCTTCAATAGCAAACTCTCCCCATACCAGCTTTCTTGCAAATGGCTTATCAGCCTACTGGAATATGTACGGTCTTACCTCAAAGAAGACAATTTTGTATTCAGTCCTGGAAATTCAGCTGTTACATCAGAAAGCACTATTTCCATTAGTTCTGTGCCAAGTTTTTTTCTAAAGCCAAAAGTCAATATATAACACTTCCATTTCTTCCACACTTCATTGTTCCTTCATGTTTACAGACTGGCGTTTGCTGTTACGATTCTAAGGAGGGTAATTCTGCCAGTTCTACTCAGCACAGAAGCCGGGGAAATCCTTTAATCATGATGACAGCTAAATAACTCTGCTGATGTAGGTTCAAGACCCCAAGCTTTTGAAAGGTAGAAATGTATTTTTACAAAGGCATACATTTGCCGTAGTTCACTTCTGTAAAAGGTAACCAGCATAAGTAAGCTAAAGAAGTCAGGAAAAATAGTTCTTCAAAAGGCACTGGACTTTGGAGAGCTCCAACTAAATATTTCTGTACTGTGGGAGCCTCCTCCTGTGGTGACGAATTACTAGTACTACACATTATAGCACAGATTGAAAGGGAAAAGAAGACTTATAAAAACGATTAAGACTTAAGGCAAAAGGCATTGCAGAAACTGGAGCAATACCGCTAAGGGAACTAATGGGATGATGCCCATAATTGGTGGGTTTCTCTCTAGAGCTTATTTTTGAACTACACCCAAGAAAGGGAACAAATGAGAACACGAGGCTTTCAGTGAGCGGAGAAGAGATCTGAGCAACCATTCAAAAATATGGTGATGAGAGCTTATTCTGAAGAGGAATTGAAGCAAAGGTGTTAGATTTAAAAGATAGAAATATTTGAGGAATTCCTTTGAATATTTTCTTGGATAATGATAAAAAAAAACATTAAGGATACAAGATGTCAGGAAAATAAATATCAGAAAGATAAGAGACAGGAAGTGGTTTCTGGAACTCACACTAGACCAGATGTTCTCCCGAGCTCTCCTTAGTTATATCAGCCTTTAGTTACTACAAAGCCCTGAAGAGAAGTTCCGGAAGAGTCACATCTGAGCAGTGACCAAATCCTCATAGGTGCCCTAAGTCTGCTTCATGACTACCGGAACAAATTTCATCAAACTTCATTTACCCTCTTGAACCAGGCCTTTAAAACCTTTAGTTATTATGAAGCTTAAACAATACCAGGTTATAGAATGCACCTCCTTTTAAGAGAACATTTTACAATTCTGTCTACCAATCACTGGATGCATGCTCGTTACTTTGTAGTACCAGGGAAGGCATGAACTCCCCAAAACAGACAGGAGCCATTCCGATGCAATCACAGTAGGGCCTTTTTATTCAAGCTAAGTCGGGCCACTCAGCGCAGAACTGTCACACAGGATGGATAATGAGCCCCGGATCTGAGCAAGGCTTTATAGCAAGGTGCAAGTGGGAGTCGGTATGTGTGCAAGCATCTATTTGGAAAGTTACTATGGCCTCTAACATAATTGGTTGGTATCGAGAGTCATCCATGAATTTAATTTCTGCTTCCATTTGCATTGGTGGTCATTAGGCAGAGGAAGGGTTTGTAATCTGGGGCTGTAAATTTGTTAGGGGAATAGCCTGGAGATGCTGATCTTGTTGGGGGATAGCCTAGAGACTGCAGCTAGGCTTGGGTTTTGTTAGGGGCTAAGTTGGAAACTAATGTTAGTTTGTCTGGGTTCAAACTAAAGTAAGGTTCTCTCAAATAGAGTCTGAACTTAAAAGATTTGGCCTCTCAACTTAAACTCTATTTGAGACTGCCATTTTATTTTGAGAAAAGATCTTTCTAAATGTAATTTACTAAAGGTATGGAGATGAGAAAATCATTCACAGGACTATTTATATCAAAACACCATTTTGCATAAAATAAATATCTAGTTTTTATATTAACATACTTCATAAAGCTGGGAAACAAAATGCTGTGACAAGCATTATTATTCTTCAATAAGAAACACTATCTGTGGATATAAGAAAAGTATAACTTTTAAACTGTTTCTTCATGTTTAAAATAAAACACTGAGCCACTCAATAATTGATAAGTTCCAGAAAACTCCAGGCCCAGAGTGAAGATAAAGAAGAATGCATGAATGCATGCATGGGTGTGTACACAAAACAATAAAAAGTTCTCAAATTAAATAATTAAAAAAACAGAAGACCTTATGAAATCAGTATAAAACAGATGGCCTTTTATCAGGTGAAATGATGATCAGTTTAATCTCTGATAAAATAAAATGTAAGATGAATGTATGCTGAGACACCAGT
This sequence comes from Arvicanthis niloticus, assembly GCF_011762505.2. NCBI lineage: Eukaryota > Metazoa > Chordata > Mammalia > Rodentia > Muridae > Arvicanthis > Arvicanthis niloticus. Next base: position 19,722,441 of record NC_047672.1, read on the forward strand.
ACTTACAAATCAGAGACAACCTACATGTGGTTAGAAATATGAGGTCACAATCCTCTCATACGGTACAATACAAACACTGCTAGCATCACATACATCTTCAGTCTTATAAACGAAACAGAAGCTGCAATCAAAATTATAGATCCAGCTATTATTTGACACAAAATGTCAAGTTTGGGTACTATCTTTTGGATATATCAATATGAAAATTTTCCATCTTCTAACCATATACCTAAAATAGTCATTGAAGTTTTGATTATAGTAATAAAACAATAGAAAAATTCTGTGTCTATTAACCAAATAAAGAAAGCTTTTTGAACTCACATAGAATGAACACTATGAGAAATAAAACACTAAAGTATAAAGTAATTTGCACTGTTCTATGCATTTGGAAGAGACAGAGAAGTAAAGAGGAGAATGCAGGGTAAATAAATATACATGCTCGACCATAATTTTAAAACTAATAGAGATATGTGTTGTTGAGAACACAGTTGTTGGGGATGATGAACAGTGGGACTGAATAGAATGCTCATTTGACATATTCTAAAATCATATTAATTTTGGTGAGATTTTAAATCATGACAGAAGGGCTGGAGAGATGGTTCAGCAGCTAAATCATGACAGAAAATAAAATAATTTAGATTAATATTAACTAAGTCAGAAAGACTTCCCATACTTATGGCAAAGACCATGCCATAGATGGGGGTTCCAAACAAGAAGTATGAGAAAGCAAGCAAGTTGAGTGTCATCATTCATTACATTTTGCCTCATGATATATATACAAAACAAGTGGCCTCACACTCCTTCTCCTGTGTCTTTCTAGGCATAGTGGACTGTGCAGCTCAGAACTGTTAGCCATGATACACCCTGTGTTCCTAAAGTTGTCACTCAGGCTGGTCCAACCTTGAACTCACTGTGTATCCCATACTGGCTTTGATTGAACTCACAGAAGTCCTCCTTCCTTGCTTCTCTGTCAATAGAATCATAGATGCATGCCAGCATGCTTTAGGGATTATTTTTTATTGCTATCACAACCTATTAGTTTCAATTTGGTGTTCAGGATACAAAATAATAATAAAGTTAAATGTATCATGTTTCTCTTTTACAGACTGAGAGGTTAGACTGGATGAGCTGGTTTCTTTGATCCTTGATACAGTGGAAGAAATCACAATATCCACTGGCAAACCATTATGAAAGGCTTATGTATGCTATCTACAACAAATTTCTTTTACTTACAATTTATTGGTTTCTATTAATCGCAAAGGCTATGGTCTTGTCTTTGCACATGATCACAACCTTCCACACACAAGACAGATTATTTGACCCTTGATAGCCTTTGACATTATTCGTTTTCTATAACATCTCCCTCTTGCTCAAGGTCCTCATTTCAAGGGGCTGAATTCAAGGGGCTCATTCATATGGCTAGGCTGCAGTCTCAAATAATCCAAAATTATGTTCAATTTTAAGTTCATAATATTAATTACATCTTTGAAGTCCATTTTGGTCATATGTTACTACATCCTTACACGATCAAGATTAGTGTGTTTTAGTGTGTTGATGTTTGAAGTTTGAAGAGTGGAGGAAAGGATCTGCTTTGCTCACGATACTACAGAGAAACCTAAAATGCTGGTTATTTCTTATTTTTAACCCTCACCTGAAAACAACTATTATACACATAGCCAATAGTTTCCTTAAATAGGAACACATAAAGAATATGTCATTTGTATATTAACATATAAAATATGAAAGCAGAAATATTTTGCCAGAAATTAGAAATGTTAAATAACAAGGAAATTCCATAATAAAATAGTCATTCTAAGACAGAAAAATCAATTTGTTCCATATTATTTGCTCTTGTTTTATATTCCAGATTCTAGTATATATTTTTAAAAGCTGCCCTATTTGTCAGTCTGTCAGAAAATATATTTCAGCTTCAAGCTTCTTGCTCCTGGGGAAATCACAAACATCTCATTCGGCTGAAGAGGCTGAAATTCTAAGCAGTGCAATTAATATCTTCCATTTTTGCCATCGGCAGAGAAAGCAGCTCCTTGGAATCTGAAACACTAATTGTGTCTAATAGCTTACATCTGGCTTGCACCAAGTTCAGCATATTAGGACATGCTTATGTGTCCTAATCACTCGGCTCTAGTGACCTGAACTTCAGAGTAGCTGTCACACTCTAACCTTTCTAAGCAATAGAATATTCATGAGTGAATGAAATCTGGCTTCAGGACACCATTCATAGACATTTGTCCCACTGGATGTTTCTTCATTATAACTAGTAGTCTCAAATAAGATGATAGATACACCATGAAACAAAATCTTTCCCCCCTGAGTCCCTCAAATGAAGTTTTGTTAAAAAACAAAACAAAAGAAAAACAAACAAACAAACAAAAAACAGGCAAACAGGGATGCTGTCCTGATACACTTAATTTCAGCTTCAAACTACAAAAATTCAAAAATCTTGCATTTATTAATTTTAATAGATACTTCAGAAACCTCACATCTAAGAGCACCATTGAGAATTTACACAACCACATGAGCCTCTGCTCATAAAATACCCTTTTCAATTAAAAAAATAAATTCCTAGCATTTCCCTTAATGAGTGTTCCAGCCTTATCCACATGGGTTTTGAACACCAGCGTTTGAGACTGAGGTTCCATTTAACAACCTTCCTCTGATTACCAGGGGGATTGAGGTTGCAGAGTCTGAGGAAACACCCAGATGCTGTGTACTTGCAAGGTTCCTCTACTTTAAATGTAAGCTATCAAAGCACGATCAGGTCTTACATTAAAAGTAGACTTCTTCCTACATTTTGTTTTTCCTCATGTGCCTCCAGGTGCAGTGGCTTCTGGTTTCTTCAGAGTAATTCTACTTTCAGCTTCTATCTCCACCTATGCTTGCCTTCCATTGGCAGTTTTGCTCTTAGATGGAGGAAGAGAAATAGGGTTGTTAGACTTGGAGCCTTACATACAATATGCATTCTGCTATGTAACGATACTTTTGAACATGGAGAACACTTTGGATATTAATTTCTTTGGAAGGTAGTATAGAAAGGTGCCAACATTTTTATTGGTTAATTTCCTGTTAAAAATATGGAAATGTGCAAAGTTTAATATAAACAGGCAAATCGAGGAAATAACAAGTGAGATTGCAAAGAAAGAGGAGAGAGGCCTTTACGTGCTATTTACTATTTGATATTTCTGAAACACAGAGGTAATACTTTTCCATTTTGATAAAAATATTTTACAGACCAACTTTTCCTCCCCTCCCTTCTTCCTCTTGCTCCAGGCCTGCTCTCTCTGGGCTCCACTCATTCCAGCCCAAAGTACATTTGTAGCTGTCTTCAGACACCCATATGTAGGCATCAGATCTCATTATGGATGGTTGTGAGCGACCATGTGGTTGCTGATATTTGAACTTATGACCTCCTGAAGAGGATTCGGTGCTCTTAACCACTGTGCCATATTAATGTTATCACAAGCTTTCTGAGGTTTTAGCACATAGCTCTCTGATCTGGAGATAGCTGGCAAGGCAAGAATATCAAACTGATGGAGGCCATACAGCCCAAGTTAGGTAGGAAGCAGAGAGAAAGCATTCAAAAGTGTGTTAAGGTAAGACAGCCCATAAGGATATGCCTTGCCACAACATCCATGAGCTACTTTTGCCAGCCAGGTTCCACTACTTAAATTTTTCCAGCATTTTGCAAAATAGCTGTCCAGCTGGGAACATGGGTTTTAACACTTGAGCTTGTGAGAGGCATTTCATGTTTTAAACCATAACACAGTGTATATAATAACGGTTGTATAGAATCAGTTGCTATACAGAATTCTCTAAAAAAAAAAAAAAAAAAAAAAAGGCTAGGTCCTTCAGCTTTACAGGATTGATAGAAAAACTGTACCTCATTGTCTAGAGCTACTGAATATGGCATTGTGATACATATGTTATATGTTAATATCTTTTAAACTTATTTTTCACAGAAATAGAAGAAAAACAGTAGCTACAATGATTAAAATATGTGACACTGTGTATCTGCACTAATAGAAACACTAAGAAGAACTTGGTTATACTGCTTTACTTATTCATTGTTTAACTGGGTTCTAAATGATGGGTGTTTTTGCATCCCCGTTAGCCCTCACAGGAGAACTGGAAAGCAGGAAGTTTAGATCATCGGTTGGTGTAATCTCTCTAGATGCTCATGAAAAGGGGGAAAGCAATATTCCTTAAGAATTGCTTAAAAATGGGATGGGTAGAAGTTGGGCCACAGACTGAACCTGATCATGCATGCAAACACTTGGCAGAGAGAGCTGGAGCTAACAAACAAGCTCCCTGGGCAGAGGAGTAACATCTGTTTGATGTGGAACAGAGAATAAGGTGACTCAGAAGTGTTTTAGATACTACAAGCAACTATGTAAGCAACACAACATGCTCTGTGAGTGAGAGCTCCTTTCTTTAATTCCAGGCAGAGGGTACTCAGTAAGCTAAGATGGGACCCTTAACAGAGAAGCAGGAAGGCTTCTGATTGTCTGATCAAGCTAAAAGAAAAAGGGTTGCAGACAAAGGGATTATCGATCTTTAGCAGTCATACAGTAGAATGACAGTATTTACTGGGCTACAGTGAGGAAACTGGAGGCACAGTGGAGGGGACAGTGGGGATGCTTAGCTTAATGGGTCCATCTGCTTCACTCTCACCTTTCTTGTTCCTTCTTCTTGTTCTCAGTACTTCAATCAATTAAACTGCACATTTCCAAGTCTCAGTTGGTCCAATAGAACTAAAGAGATTTGTGTCCAGCTGAAATGGCACTTTCAGGAGAACAAGCAGGCTCCTGGCTATCAGCATGATTAAACAGCAGTAATCAGACTGAGAAAGTCCCAAGAGAAAAGGAAATGGAGGGTGATTGAACAGAGCTCATACTGGGGTGAAAATTTTGTTTCCTTCTTAGTTGAGAGCCAATCTGATAAGCAAGAAGAGCTGTTCTTGGTATTTTTTTTTTTTTATCTTATGTGTGCATTGTTCTAATAAAAAAAAGTACGTGGTCTTCAAAACTGTTGAAATCACAAAATCTATGAAAATATGAACATCTTATTATTTGAAAAAATAAATATATGGTCAATATGAACTGAATGACAAACAGAACTATTAATTTTAGAAACAAAAGTCCATTAAAAATAAATTATTACTTAATATATTTCAACAAAAGAAAATGTATGCAGAAGAGCACACAGTGAGACATGATAGATTATGATATAATCATTATGGGAAATATATTGTGGATCATGAAATGTAAAAATGAGAGCTACATAAAAATTGATGCTTCATATATACATATATATAATTTATATTTGTATATGTATGTATATATATACATATATATATATATATATGCTATTTGTAAATAAGTTTCTAAAATTTGTAATTTTCTGTGATTTCATGAAGAGAAAATTTTTTCACCAATAAGTATCCCTGATCTATTCTAATACTTCAGTTGCACTCTACTCCTGAGTAAACTCTAAGCTTCAGAAAGAAGACATATCTTATTAATATTTAAACTTTTAATTTATTATTTAACTTATTTAAAAAAAATACTTTATTTATTTACATTTCAAATGACCCCCATCTTGGTACTCCTCCATGATAACTCAACACCATACCCCTCCCCTTTGCTTCTAAAAGGATGCTCTCCCACCTCACCTGTTTAGCATCCCCCTTCTCTGGGGCATCAAGCTTCCACAAGACCAAGCGTTACCCCTCCCACTGAGGCCATACAAGGCAGTCCTCTGCTACATATGTAGTGGGGGCCGCAGACCAGCCCATGTATGCTTTTTGGTTGGTGGCTTAGTTCCTGGGAACTCTGAAGGGTCCATTTAGTTGATACTGTTGTTCTTCCTATGGGGTTGTATCCTGTTCAGCTCCTTCAGTCCTTCCCCTAACTCTTCCATACAGGTCCCCAGACTCAGTCAAATAGTTGGCTGTTAGTATCTGCATCTGCCTCAGTAAAGTGCTGGTAGAGCCCCTCAGAGAATAGCCGTGCCTCCTGTCTGTAAGCACATATTGGCATCAGCAAAAGTGTCAGTATTTGGTATCTGCAGATGGTATGTATCCCAAGGTAGGGCAGTTTCTGGATGTTCTTTCCTTCAATCTCTGTTCCTTTTTTTAAAGTTTATTTTTTATTTATTTATTTTTTGTCCCTGCATTTCCTTTAGACAGGAATAATTCTGGGTCAAAATTTTTGAGATGGGTCGTTGGCTCCATCTCTCAACTAGGGGTCATGTTTATCTGCTGGAGGTGGTCTCTTCAGCTTCCATTTCCCCATTGTTGGGCATTTTGGCTAATGTTATCCCCAGTAGATCTTGGGAGCTTCACACATCCCTGATGACTGGTACTTTCTAATGGTACACTTGTCTCCCATTTCACACTGCTGCTTATTTCTATTCATTCTCATGGCCCTCTAGGTTTCTCTCCTGTCTTCCCCCATACCTGAACCTGTCTCCTACCCTTTTTTTATTTCACACGCCCCTCTGCCACCAAGGTCCCTCCTCCCTCTGCTTTCCATGAATATTTTGTTCTTTCTTCTAAGTGGGATTGAAGCATCCACACTTAGGCCTTTCTTCTGGTTAGGCTTTATGTGGTCTATGAGTTGTATCATGGGTATTCTGAAGTTTTTGGCTAATATCCATTTATCAGTGAGTATATACCATATATGTTCTTTTGGATCTGAGTCCTCACTCAGGATGATATTTTCTAGTTCTATCCATTTGCCCACAAAATTCATGATGTCCTCATTTTAAAAAGCTGAATAGTAAGTATTCTATTGTGTAAATGTAGCAAATTGTCTGTATTCATTCTTCAGTTGAGGGACATCTGGGTTGTTTTCATCTTCTGACTATTATAACCAAGGCTTCTATGAACTTAGTGGAGGACATTTCCTTGTGATATGGTGGAGTATAATTTGGGTATATTCTTGGAGTGGTATAGCTGGAATTTGAGGTAGAATAATTTTAAAATTTCTGAGGCACTATTAGATTGATTGTACCAGTTTGCAATCCCACCACCAACAGAGTATTCCTCTTTCTCCACATCCTCAGCAACTTCTGCTTTTGCCTGAGTGTTTTTATTTTGGCCATTCTGATTGGTGTAAGGTAGAGTCTCAAGGTTGTTTTGAGTTGCATTTCTCAGATAACTAAGGATGTTGAACATTTCTTTAAATCCTTCTTGACCTTTTGGAGATTTTTCAGATTAGAGCTCTGTTCAGTTCTATAGCCCATTTTTAATAGGGTTACTTGGTTTTTTGGAGTCTAACTTCTTGAGTTCCTTGTAACTTTTGGATATTAGCCCTCTATCAGGTGTACGGTTAATATAAACATTTTTCCAATCTGTAGGTTACCATTTTGTTCTACTGACAGTGTCCTTTATCTTATAGAAGCTTTTCAGTTTCAAGATGTCCCATTTGTCAACTGCTGATCTTAGAGCATGACCCATTGGTATTCTGTTCAGGAAATTATCTCCTGTACCAAAGTATTCAAGGCTATTTCCCACTTTCTCTTTTATTAGATTCAATGTTTCTGGTTTTATGTAGAGGTTCTTGATCCACTTGGAGTTGAACTTTGTAAAAGGAAATAAGAATGGGCCCTCGCCCGGATCCCCGTGGCTGGAGCAGACACCCAGCTGGTCTGCTCCCATGTGGAAACTGTGTCCAGAGATATCCTAGAGAGGCCACTGACCTCAGAGCAGGGGACACCATATCCCGAGGCATCCTAGAGGAGCCACTGAACTCAGAGAAGCAGACACCATATCCTGAGACATCCTAGAGGAGCGATTACACTAAGAGCAGCAAACACCTAGCTGGCCTACTACAGTGGAGACACCATATCCTGGGATATCCTAGAGGAGCCACTGTACCCAGAACAGCTGGAGCTCAGGATCACAGAGATATCTGGACCCCAAGGAGTTATGACACAACCAATATAATTGGAAAGTCAAGCTCCAGTCAGAACCAGTGAGTGCAGGTAGCACTAGAGCTAACCAAATGGCAAAAGGCAAGCTTAAGAATGTAAACAACAGAAACCAAAGTTACATGGCATCATCAGAACCCAGTTCTCTCACCATAGCAAGTCCTGAACACCACATCACACCGGAAAATTGGGATTCAGAATTAAAATCACTTTTCATGATGATGATAGAGGACTTTTAAAAGGACATAAACCCCATCAGAAATCTAGGATGACTGAATTAACTAAAATTATGGGAAGCACGAAGCATAGCTTCTAAAACTTAGCCAATTTATAGAGACTGCTGAACACCTAGACAGCCCCTATACTACAGAATGTTGGAGCATCAAATCTTCAGCCTTCTGGCCCAGAATCATCTGACAGACCTTAGTGATGCAGAATTATTAAGGACTGATTACTTTGTCTAGGCAGATATAATCAGTTGACTATTCTGCAAGTGTGTCCTTTTTTGGACAATAATTTGTCTATAGATGGAAAGAGGCAATTCTTGCCTTGTGGCTATCTCTGCACAACTGGAGTAACACCAAGGATGCTCAATTTCGTCTTAGAATCCAAGACAGGAAGCTGTCAGGAGCAGACAGGTCTCTATATATCAAAATGAACATTAATATAGAAATGTTTGTAATGTCAATTCTGTGGACTTCTGACGTTTTGAAAACCAACTATCCATGTAAGATAAACTGGACTGCGGTCTGTTAACTCCTCTCAGCTATTTCTAAATAAAACATAGAGAACACCCTCCAATCCTGGCTATTTACTTTGAGAGAAAAGATCTGAATGGAAGGTTTTCAGCTGACATTTATTCTAAGCCAAGGAAAAAGCCAGGTTTAAAACTAAATGTTTTAGTTAGGAGAGATGACAGAGGTTCTGGTTAGTCAACAAAATGATGGAGTGGGTATTAGGATTATCTTGTACCTCACTGGTACAAATAGGACTAATTATGCTCTAATTGTATTTTGAGAGAAAAGTGTTATGTTAACAGGAAGGGTGATATGTAGGAGGAGCTAAGGGGAAAGAAGTACCAAGAGGAAGAGATGGAGTAAGGAGAGGAGAAGATGAAGGAGAGAAGAAGCTAGGTGATGAGAGAGAAAAAGAGGGGGGATATGGAGGCAGATGTTCACGGGTCTCCACCACTCAAAGATAGTTCATATATCTTCGTTGGATATTCGGTTACACTTCTGATCAAGCATTACCAAACTTATAAAGCCTTTGATTAACATTTTAAAAAATTGTATAAAAGCAAAAAGGAAAAGGGGACATGGGATAGGGGTTTTCTAGGGAGGGGAAATGGGAAAAGGGGATGGCATCTGAAATGTAAATAAAATATAAAATAAAAAAATGAAAAAAAAGGACATAAACAACACTCTCAAAGAATTTGAGGAGAACACAGGTAAACAGGTAGAAGCCCTTAAAGAAATGCAAGAAAACACAATGAAACCGGTGAAGGAATTACACAAAACCATCCAGGATCTAAAAATGGAAGTAGAAACAATAAAGAAATCTCAAAGGGAGACTACCCTGGAGACCGAAAACGTAGGAAAAAGATCAAGAGTCATAGACGCAAGCATCACCAACAGAATACAAGAGATACAAGAGAGAATCTCATGTGCAGAAGATACCAAGGAAAACATAGACACAATGGTCAAAGAAAATGCAAAATGCAAAAAGCTCCTAACACAAAACATCCAGGAAATTCAGGACACAATGAGAAGACCAAACCTAAGGATAACAGGTATAGATGAGGGTGAAGACTCCCAACTTAAAGGGCCAGTAAATATCTTCAACAAAATTATAGAGGAAAACTTCCCTAACCTAAAGAAAGAGATGTTCTTAAATATACAAGAAGCCTACAGAACCCCAAATAGACTAGACCAAAAAAGAATTACCTCCCATCACATAATAATCAAAACATCAAATATACAAAACAAAAAGAAGATACTAAAAGCAGTAAAGGAAAAAAGCAAAGTAACATATAAAGTCAGACCTATAAGAATTACACCAGACTTCTCACCAGAGACTATAAAAGCCAGAAGATCCTGGACTGATATTATACAAACCCTAAGAGATCACAAATGCCAGCCCAGACAACTATACCCAACAAAACTCTCAATCACTATTGATGGAGAAGCCAAGATATTCCATGACAAAACCAAATTTACACAATATCTTTCTACAAATCCAGCACTTCAAAGGATAATGGATGGAAAACTCCAATACAAGGAGGGAAACTACAACCAAGAAAAAGCAAGAAAGTAGTCTTCCAACAACCCCAAAAGAAGATAGTTACACAAACATAATTCCACCTCTAATAACAAAAATAACAGGAAGCAACGATCATTTTTCCTTAATATCTCTTAACATCAATGGACTCAATTCTCCAATAAATAGACGTAGACTATCAGACAAGATACATAAACAGTACCCAGAAGTTTGCTGCATACAGGAAATGCACCTCTGTGACAAAGACAGACACTACCTCATAGTAAAAGGATGGAAAACAATCTTCCAAGCAAATGGTCCCAAGAAACAAGCTGGAGTAATAATTCTAATATCAAATAAAATTGATTTTCAATCAAATGTAATCAAAAAGATAAAAAAGGCCACTACATACTCATCAAAGGAAAAATATGCCAAGAAGAACTCTCAGTTCTGAACATCTATGCCCCAAATTCAAGGGCACCCACATACATAAAAGAAACTTTACTAAAGCTTAAAGCATACATTGCACCTCACACAATAATTTTGGGGGACTTCAACACCCCACTCTCAGCAATTGACCGATCACTGAAACAAAAACTAAACCGAGACACAATGAAACTAATAGAAATTATGAACCAATTGGACTTAACTGACATCTATAGAACATTTCATCCTAAAAATATATATATATATATAATTTTTTCTCAGCACCTCATGGTACCTTCTCCAAAACAGAACATATAATTGGTCACAAAACAGGCCTCAACAGATACAAAAAGATTGAAATAATCCCTTGTACCCTATCAGACCACTATGGACTAATGCTGGTCTTTAATAATCACAAAAACAATGGAAAGCCCACATACACGTGGAAACTGAACAACGCTCTACTCAATGATGACTTAGTCAAAGAAGGAGTAAAGAAAGAAATTAAAGACTTTTTTTAGAATTTAATAAAAGGAGGACACATCATACCAAAACTTGTGGGACTCCATGAAAGCAGTATTAAGAGGAAAAATCATAGCTCTAAGTGCTTACAAAACAAAACAAAACAAACAAACAAACAAAAAAAACAAAAACAAAAAAAACCCTGAAGAGAGCATACACTAAAACTTGACAGCACACGTGAAAGCATTAGAACAAAAAGAAGCAAATATATCCAAGTGGAGTAGACAGCAGGAAATAATCAAATTCAGAGCTGAAATCATCCAAGTAGAAACAAAAAGAACTATACAAAATATCAACAAAACCAGGAGCTGGTTCTTTGAGAAAATCAACAAGATAGATAAATCCTTAGCCAGACTAATCAAAGGGCACAGAGACAGTATCCAAATTAATAAAATCAGAACTGAAAAGGGAGACATAACAACAGAAACTGAGGAAATTAAAAAAAATCATCAGATCTTATTACAAAGGCCTATACTCAACAAAATTGGATAATCTGGATGAAATAGACAATTTTCTAGACAGATACCAGGTACCAAAGTTAAACAAGGAGCAGATAAAAGATCTAAACAGTCCCATAACCACTAAAGAAATAGAAGCAGTCATTAAAAGTCTCCCCACCAAAAAAAGTCCGGGACCAGACGGTTTTAGTGCAGAATTTTATCAGACCTTCAAGGAAGACCTAATACCAATTTTCTCTTCAAACTATTCCACAGAATAGAAACAGAAGGAACACTACCCAATCTGTTCTATGAAGCTACCATTATGCTCATACCTAAACCACAGAAAGACCCAACCAAGAAAGAGAACTACAGACCAATCTCACTTATGAATATTGATGCAAAAATAATAAAATTCTCGCAAACCAAATCCAAGAACACATCAAAACAATTATCCATCATGATCAAGTAGGCTTTATCCCAGGAATGCAGGGATGGTTCAATATACGGAAATCCATCAATGTAATCCACTACATAAATAAACTCAAAGAAAAAATCACATGATCATCTCACTAGATACTGAGAAAGCATTTGACAAAATTCAACATCTCTTCATGTTAAAAGTCTTAGAAAATCAGGAATTTAGGCACATACCTAAACATAGTAAAAGCAATATACAGCAAGCTAGTAACCAACATCAAACTAAATGGAGAGAAATTTAAGCAATCCCACTAAGATCAGGGATTAGATGAGGCTGCCCACTCTCACCCTACCTATTCAATATAGTACTGGAAGTCCTAGCCAGAGCAATTAGACAACAAAAGGAAGTCAAACGGATACAAATAGGCAAAGAAGAAGTCAAATTTTCACTCTTTGCAGATGATATGATAATATACTTAAGTGACCCTAAAACTTCCACCAGAGAACTCCTAAACCTGATAAACAACTTTAGCAACGTGGCTGGATATAAAATCAACTCAAACAAATCAGTAGCCTTCCTCTACTCAAAAGATAAACAGGCTGAAAAAGAAATTATGGAAATGACACCCTTCACAATAGTCACAAATAATATAAAATATCTTGGAGTAAATCTAACCAAGCAAGTGAAAGATCTGTATGATAAGAACTTGAAGTCTCTGAAGAAAGAAACTGAAGAAGATCTCAGAAGTTGGGAAGATCTCCCATGCTCCTGGATTGGCAGGATTAAATTAGTAAAAATGGCCATCTTGCCAAAAGCAGTCTACAGGTTCAATGCAATCCCCATCAAAATTCCAAATCAATTTTTCATAGAGATAGAAAGAGCAATTTTCAAATTCATTTGGAATAACAAAAAACCTACAATAGGGAGAACCATTCTCAACAATAAAAGAACTTCTGGGGGAATTACCATCCCTGACCTCAAACTGTACTACAGAGCAGTAGTGATAAAAACTGCATGGTATTGGTACAGAGACAGTCAGGAAGATCAATGGAATAGAACTGAAGATCCAGAAATGATCCCACACACCTATGGTCACTTGATCTTTGACAGAGGAGCTAAAACCATCCAGTGGAAAAAGGACAGCATTTTCAACAAATGGTGCTGAATCAACTGGAAGTCAGCATGTAGAAGAATGCAAATCAATCCATCCTTATCTCCTTGTACAAAGTTCAAGTCCAAGTGGATAAAGGACCTTCACATAAAACCAGATACACTGAAACTAATAAAAGAGAAGGTGGGGAAGACTCTCGAATACTTAGGCACAGGGGAAAAGTTCCTGAACAGAACACCAATGGCTTATGCTCTAAGATCAAGAATTGACAAATAGGACCTCATAAAATTGCAAAGATTCTGTAAGGCAAAAGACACTGTCAATAAGACAAAACAGCAACCAACAGATTGGGAAAAGATCATTACCAATCCTAGATCGATAGAGGGCTGATATCCAATATATACAAAAACTCAAGAAATTAGACTCCAGACAACCAAATAACCCTATTAAAAATGGAGTAAACAAAGAATTTTCACCTAGGAAATTTGAATGGCCGAGAAACACTTTAAGAAATGCTCAACATCCTTAGTCATCAGGGAAATGCAAATCAAAACAACTCTGAGATACCACCTCACACCAGTCAGAATGGCTAAGATAAAAAATTCAAGTGATGGTAGATGCTGGCTAGGATGTGGAGAAAGAGGAACACTCCTCCATTGTTGGTGGGAATGCAAGCTGGTACAACCACTCTGGAAATCAGTCTGATGGTTCCTCAGAAAATTGGACATAGCACTACCTGAGGACCCAGCTATACTACTCCTGGGCATATACCCAGAAGATGCTCTAACATAAAACAAGAACATATGCTTCACTATGTTCATAGCAGCCTTATTTATAATAGCCAGAAGCTGTAAAGAACCCAGATGTCCTTCAACAGAGGAATAGATACAAAAATGTGGTACATTTACACAATGGAGTACTACTCAGCTATTAAAAATAATGAATTTGAGAAATTTTTAGGTAAATGGATGGAACTTGAAAATATCATCCTGAGTGAGGTAACTCAATCACAAAAGAACACACATGGTATTTACTCACTGATGTGCAGATATTAGCCCAAAAGCTTGAAATAGCCAAGATCCAACTAACTGACCACATGAAGCTCATGAAGAAGGAAGACCGTGGATGCCTCGGTCCTTCTTGGAAGGAGTGACAGAATGCTCAAGAGAGCAAATAAGGTGACAAAGTGTGGGACAGAAAGTCAAGGAGGGGCCATCGGGAGACCACTCTACCTTGATATTCATCCCATGTGCAGTCACCAAAGATAGATGCCAATGTGGATGTCAGGAAGTGCATGATGACAGTAGCCTGATGCAACTGTCTCCTCAAAGGTCTGCCAGAGTCTGACATATCCAGAGGTGGATGCTCGCAGCCACCCATTGATCAGATCAAAGGTTCCCAATGAAGAAGTTAGAGGACTGATGGAGTTGAAAGGGTTGGTGGCCCCAAGAGGAGAGCAACAGTGCCAACCAACCAGAGCTCCCCATGGTCTAAACCACCAGCTGTTGCGCTAACTGGAGCCCGATGTTGGACGCCAAACTGTTGCAGCCCGTACTGCCCGTTCCAGTCCGAGGGTCAGGGTCTAGCGAGAGAGAGAGTGGGGATAAAGGGGAAGAGACGCGAAGAATGGAGACAAGACAGAGATTCTGATCAAGTCTCGTTTATTGAAGGGAATTCTGAGCTATTTATAGGCTTTTGCCACGTGCCTTGTAGGCGCGTGGATACCACGTGCCTTGCAGGTGTTGATATGACTTAAGCCTTACAGGCGTCTATAGCGTGGACAGCACGTGCACCGCAATGCCTTGCAGGCGTGGATAGCACGTGTGCCTTACAGGCATGTATGGCGTAGATAGCACGTGGACAGCACGTGAACTGCAATACCTTGCAGGCGTGGCCACCACGTGCACCTTGCAGCTGGGGGCAGTAAACAGCAACACAAAATATGTGGGATATCAGAGTGTGCTTCAGCTGTTGTAGGCTATTGAAAACCAAATCTTTCGTCAGGGTATATGGTTCCAGATGGCTGCAAAGTTGATCTAGCCGCTTTCTGCTAAAGTCGGCTCCCAACAACCAGCCAGGGAGCACAAAGGGAGGCACCCATGACTTCAGCTGTATACTTAGGGGAGGATGGCCTTGTCAGGTATGGGTGGGAGAGGAGATCCTTGGTCCCATGAAGACTGAACACCGAGCATGGTGAAATTCGAGGGTGTGGGGGATAGGTGGGGGTATACCCTTGTGGAGGCAGGAAGGGGGATGGGATAAGGGGTTCCTGGGTGGTAGGGGAAATGGGGTGAGGGGATAAAATCTGAAATATAAACATAATATTCAATAAAAATATGAAAAAAGGAAATAAGAATGGATTGATTTGCATTCTTCTACATGCTGATCTCCAGTTGAACCAGCACCATTTGTTAAAATGCTGTCCCCGCCTCCTCCCTCCCCCACTGGGTGGTTTTGTCTTCTTTGTCAAAGGTAAAGTGACCATAGGTGTGTGTTTATTTCTGGGTCTTCAATTTTATTCTATTAATTATCCTGTCTGTCTCAGTATCAATACCAAGTGGGTTGTTTTGTTTTGTTTTGTTTTGTTTTTATCAATATTGCTCTGTAGTCCAACTTGGTGTCAGGAATAGTGATTCACACAGAAGTTCTTTTGTTTTTGATAATTATTTTGTTATTCCAAATGAAGTTGAGATTTGCTCTTTTTATCTCTGTGGAGAATTGAGCTGTGATTTTGATGGGAATTCCACTGAATCAGTACATAGTTTTTGGTAAAATGGTCATTTTTAGTATGTTAATCTTGCCAATCCATGAGGATGGGAGATCTTTCCATCTTCGGAGGTCTTCTATTTTTTTCATCAGGTACTTGAAGTTCTTGTTAAACAGATACTTGCCTGGTTAGAGTTACACCAGGATATTTTTTATTATTTGTGACTATTGTGAAGGGTGTTGTTTCTTCTTTTCATTCTCAGCCTATTTATCCTTTGGGTAGAGGAAGGCTGGTAATTTATTTGAGGGAATTTTTACCCAGCCACTTTGTTGAAGTTGTTTATTACTTGTAGGAGTTTTCTAATACATTTTTTGGGATTGTTTATGTATATTATCATATAATCTGTAAATAGTGATACTTTGACTTTTTCTTTTCCAATATGTATTTCTTTGGCATCCTTTTGTTCTCTAATTGCTCTAACTACTAGTACTACATGGATTAAATAGGGAAAGAGTGGGCAGCCTTGTCCGTAATTTTAGTGAGATTGCTTCAGGTTTTTTCCATTTAATTTGATATTGGCTATTAGTTTACTATGTATTGCTTTTATTATGTTTAGGTATGTGCCTTTAATTCCTGATCTCTACAAGACTTTTCACATAAAGGGCTATTGGATTTTGAAATGGATGAATCATCCATTTCATCTAGATTTTCCAGTACTGTGGAGTATAGGCTTTTGTAGTAAGATATGAGGATTTTTAAAAAAATTTTCTCAGTTTCTCTTGTTAAGTCTCTCTTTCATTTCTGATTTTGTCAATTGGGATATTTTCTTTTGTGTTAGGGTGAAATATTCTATAGATATCTGTTAAATCTATTTGTTTCATAACTTCTGTAAGTTTCCCTGTGTCTCTGTTCAGTTTCTTTTTTAATGACCTGTTCATTGGTGATAGTGCTGTATTGAAGTCACCCACTATTATTGTGTGAGGTTCAATGTGTCTTTTGAGCTTTAGTAAAGATTGTTTTATAAATGTGGATGCCCTTGAACATGAAGCATTGGTGTTAAAATTGAGATTAATCTTGCTAGAATTGTTTTCTTTGATGAGTATAAAATGCCCTTCCCCATCTCACCTGTTAACTTTTGGTTAAAGTCTATTTTATTGGGTATTAGAATGGCTGCTTCTGACTGTTTCTTATGACCATTTTTTTTGAGGCCCACACTCTGCCTCAACACTTTTCCTCAACACTTTTGGGGCTAAGTGCTCTGGTCAAGAGAGAGTGTGGCTCTTGGGGCAAGAGACGTGAAGAATGGAGACAAGACAGGGTGTGATTCAGTCTCTTCTATTTTCTCAAGTCTCCCTTATTGAAAGGAATTCTGAGGTATTTATATACACAAGTAGGAGAACACAGGTGAAAACATTTTACCACGTGCACCATACAGCTGAGGTCACTAAACAGCAAAACAAGCTATGTGGGATAAACAATATATTTATCAGAGTGTGCTTCAGCTGTTATAGGCTTTTGACAACCAAGTCTTTCATCAGGGTATATGGTTCCAGATGGCTGCAAAGTTGATCTAGCCGCTTTCTACTAAAGTAGGCTCCCAGCACCATTTGATTGGAATGCCTTTTTTGCAGTCTTTTACTCTGAGGTAGTATCTGGTATCTGTCTTTGTAACTGAATTGTTTTTATTGTATGCAGCACAATGCTAGATCCTTCTTGCATATCAAATCTGTTAGACTGTGTATTTCTTTTTTCTTTTTCCTTTCTTTCTTTCTTTTTTTTTTTTTTTTGAGAAGGGAGTCCATTGATTTTGTAATTTTTTAAATTTTTTATTGATATTTTATTTCTTTATATTTGAGATGCCATCTCCTTTCCCCATTTCTCCTCCCTAGAAAACCCCTATCATATCCCCTTCCTCCTTTTTTGCTTTTATACCGTTTTAATTACATGCAAGTATTAAGGTCAGTTCTAGGCTGAGGAAGTAGCAATACAATAGATGCAAATAGTCAAGGAACAAGCAAGACAATAAACATGAATAGTCAAAGAACAAGCAAGGCATTAAACAAAGTTTGCAGGAATCTGACATAAGGCTAGAACAATGAAGTAATTTCAGGCAGGAATCTAAATCTTAGGCTAGGACAAAGAAGTAATTTTAGGCTAGAACAAGGAAGTAGGCATTAGACATGAAAATTACTTTGGGCTAGGACAAGGAAGTAAGCTCAGATATTTTGGTCATCTGATAAGCCCTTAGAAATAGTGATCACGGGAGTGTTCATAGAGTCCATTGATTTTGAGGAATATTAAAGACCAAAGATTGTTGATTCCTGGTTTGTTGTTGTTGTTGTTGTTGTTGTTGTTGTTGTTGTTAAAGGTGATATTATGCTTTGGTTTCTCTCTTCTTTTGGGTTTGTTGTGAGATGATTAATTTCTGTGTATAGTAACCTGCCTTGTGTTGATGTTTTCTATCTATTATGCTCTGTAGGGGTGGATTAGTAGAAAGACATTGTTTAAATTTGTTTGTGTCATGTTATATCTTGGTAGAATTTTGCTGGGTATTTTAGCCTGGGTTTGCATTTGTGTTCTCTTAGGGTCTTCATGACATCTGTCCATGATCTTCTGGGTTTAGAGTCTTTATTGAGAAGTCTGGTGTATTTCTGATAGCTCTACTTTTATAGGTCATTTGGTCTTTTCCCCTTGCTGCTTTTAATATTCTTTATTTGTTCTGTGCATTTAGTATTTTAATTATTATGTTATGGGGGGATTTTCTTTTCTTGTCCAGTCTATTTGGTATTCTGTAGGCTTCGTGTACATTTATAGCTATCTCTTTCTTTAGATTAGAGAAGGTGGGGAGGGGGTCTGGGGGTAGGTGGGTAAACACCCTCAAAGAAGCAGGAGGAGGGGGGATGGGATAAGGGGTTCCTGAGTGGTGGGGGAAATGCGGTAAGGGGATAAAATTTGAAATGTAAATATTATATCCAATAATAGAACCAACATTCTTAATAAAATATCAGCCCTCTTAAAAAAAAACAACCTTGATACTAAAATTTGTTTTGAGAATTGTATATTGCAGAATGATCAACCTTGGTGTATCTACTCAACAAGCTAGCTGGGCAGACCTGTTCAAACCTCTGAGGTCTGGAATTCCATCTGGAGGCAGCAACAACACAGCATCAGAGGATTGACAATTTGCTCTTCCCCCCACTCCTCTTCTAATATCTCAACGCCCATAATCAGCTTGGAGAAGCTAATGAAGAGTCAGCGCCCCTATTCCCTGGGCTTGGGGACTAAGGTGGTAAATGTTGGGCTGTCTCTCTAGGGAAAAGTAGTGGTTTTGTGGGAATAGAGAGGATTAGCTAGGGGTTAATTGCATAGCCATAACCTATTTGTAGAAATCTGTACAATTAATATAAAGATGAAGATATAAATTCATAAATGGCACCAATTTACTTTGATTACAAATTTTAAGGTTTTCATTGGCATGAGCTTCTTAGTGATATAAGAGTGAGATGAATATTGTTACTCTCATAGGCATTGTACCAGTATAACACATTTAGGAATACAAAGCTTAGACCCAGTCCTTCTTTAATTTTTTTTTAACTGATTTGAGATGGTCAGCATGTGAGTTAAGGGACTGTAGCAAATTCATGGCTTGGAGTTTATTATAAGGGTGTTCTCTATGTTTTATTTAGAAATAGCTGAGTGGAGTTAACAGGCAACAGTCCAGATTACCTCACATGGATAGTTGGTTTTCAAAACATCAGAAATCCTTAGAATTGACATGACAAACATTTATGTATTGATGTTCATTTTCATTAGAGACCTGTCTGCTCTGGACAGCTTCCTATATTGAATTCTAAGAAGAAATTGAGCATCCTTGGAGTTACTCCAGTTGTGGTAAGACAGCCACCAGGCAAGAATTGCCACTTTCCTTCTATAGATTAGAGAAGTTTTCTTTCATAATTTTGTTAAAAATGTTTTCTGGCCCTTTGAATTGGAAATCATAGCTTTCTTCTATCCCTATTATTCTTAGGTTTGGTCTTTTCATTGTATCTTGTATTACCTGGATGTTTTGGGTTAGGAGGTTTTTGCACTTTTTACTTTCTTTGACCATTTGTCAATATCTTCTATGGTGTCTTCTACACTTGAGATTCTCTCTTCTATCTCTTGTATTCTGTTGATGAGTCTTGCATCTGTAACTCCTGATCTCTTTCCTAGGCTTTCCATTTTCACAGTTGCCTCCATTTTTGATTTCTTTATTGTTTCTAATTTCATTTTTAGGTCTTAGATGGTTTTGTTCAATTTCTTTACCTGTTTGATTGTGTTTTCCTGTATGTCTTTAAGGTATTTATTTGTTTCCCCTTTAAGGGCTTCTACCTGTTTTCCTGTGTTCTCCTGTATTTGTTTATGGCAGTTATTTATGTCTTCCTTAAAGGCCTCTACCATGTTCATGATATGGGATTTTAGGTCATTTTCTTGCTTTACAGGTGTGTTAGTGTATCCAGGGCTTGCTGGCATAGGAGAACTGAGTTCTGATGGTGCCAAGTTATAATAGCTTCTGTCACTTATGTTCTTATCCTTACTTCTTGCCATTTTATTATCTCTTGTGTTATGGCCTGTCTGTCTCTGACTGAATCCTGTCCCTCCTTGTAGACAGGTAGAGCTTTGTGACCTGGATTAGAGCAGGCCTCCAGTGTCCCTAATTGTGTTAGACCTCCCTGTGAGACAGGCTGTCTCTAGGGTGTGGGAGAGGGGCAGGAGATTCCAATCTGCCCTTGACAGAGTTGCAAATCATAGAAAAGATATGTCTTTGGTAGTGCGGATAGGTCTTTTATCAGCTGGGCTTGATAGGGGTACTAGCTGAGACTGGTATTATGGTAAGAGTCTCACCTCTGTACCTAGTTATGAGATACCTCCTATGTGACAGGTTGTTTCTGGAATGTGGGAGAGGGACAGGAGTGCCCAATCTGCTCCAGGTAGAGTGGTAGACTGGAAGGTTACTTTTAAATTAATAACATTACTGTAGTTGATGATACTTGTGTCATGAGGAATTTTCTAATATACTTTCTATTAATATATGGTCAACACTTGGTAGAAAAAGGAAATAATCTTATAAGAATATCTATAAAAGCAGTTTTCAGAACATACTAAGAATAATATTTTCAGGTAATTTGTAAATATTAAAAATATTTTGTAAAAAATGAATAATTTCTAGGTACACATTATTAGATTAACATGCTATTTTTTTATATAAATATAGGTGAAATCACTGAGACATTTATATTGATGCTATGGATTTAAATATTTTAAGTGTCATATATATATTAGTCTTTCAGAATCTTTTCAGAAGTAAAATCTCTTCTATGTATAGTTACTCGTTTTAGTTACATTACTTGCAAATAGATGAATAACTATATGTCCTTGAGTAACCACTAGTAAGGTCACTGATCTTTCTAAAATATTCTGTATTATTGCCTGCTGTAGTGAATAGGATTTCTTGACAAATTCCAGAAATAATCATACTGGCTCCTGTTAGGTCTTCCATGCTCCAGTAATGGCTCCTCACCCAGGAATATAAGAGCAACAGAAATTGTACTCATCAGGCTTAAGAAAAATAGAGAATACATGAAATAAGTAGGGGTTTTAGCTAAGTAGATCTGGGTGGAGTTAGGAGAGGAATGGAGAAAAAATATAATCAAAACATATTGTATGAAAGTATTAAGTTCTAAAAGAAGAAATAAAAATTATACATATTTAAACATACCAAAAGCAAAAATTAATTCTAAAATTAAAGAAATATATCCATCAAAGCATGTGGATCTTATTGAAATCATCAAAGTACTATAATTAAAGTATGTAGGTTAATGAAAGGAAAATTATCTGACCAAATATATGAGGAATTTATTTACTTTAGATGTTAATATTATAGCGATGGCTTATTCTAACTACTCACCATTTTTATTTGATGAGATATAGAATTATCTGGGCATGCCTTCAAGCAATGGGGAACTATCTGTATAAGACAAGTGGAGGTGGGAAAAACATACTATAAGTCCATACTTATTGTGGGTGATGACTTTCCTTGCACTGAGGTCTTGAACTGCATAGTAAGAAGAATGTGAGTTGAGGATAAATACCTATGGCTATCTACCCCTTGAATATGGAAGCAATTAGACTAGCTGCTTCAAATTCCTGGTCCAGCTACAATAGACTGTAACCTCAAACTATG
Source organism: Arvicanthis niloticus (assembly GCF_011762505.2). Taxonomy (NCBI): domain Eukaryota; kingdom Metazoa; phylum Chordata; class Mammalia; order Rodentia; family Muridae; genus Arvicanthis; species Arvicanthis niloticus. Next base: position 19,744,494 of record NC_047672.1, read on the forward strand.
ACTCAAAATAACATCAAATAGCATGATTTTTAATTGAATCTCTAAGAGTGCTAGGAGTACATTGGAAATTTTTCCAATTTTGAAAAGGAAATACTATTCATGCACTGTTATCCTTTCCAAAGCTAGTCTATACCATGTAATCAAAACATTAATATTTCTATAATAAATATTAAAACAGTCAAAAAGCCTAAAAGAATAAACTTTTATTTTTTCATGTCAAGTCTTGCATCTAACAATATTTATGGACGGTATTCGGAAGATATAGATAGTTAAAACTGTTGGAGTGTTTTAGTTTTCAGTGGGTGAATTTTAAATGAATTATTAGAAATACCATTTTACTTTATATTTATTATGTTCATGGTTGACCTTCCTCTTTTTAAAAGGTTGATATATATTGAATCACTTTGTTTATTGTATTATGAATTTTTCATGAAACCATATTGCAGATAGCCTGTATATAAATGATAAACAGTGGTTCTTTCTTAATCAGTTGTTTGGAAAGAGTTGAAGAATAATAACAAATTCTCTGGCAGGTATTTAGGTTAATGTTAATTGTTACTAAAAGTCCATTTAATGAAGAAATGTGTAAGTCCCATCCAATCAAGGTGGGCATTTATCCTGTTTTGGAACACAATATAATTATCCCTTAGATTAAAAACAAAAATATGCAACACAAGCCAAACCCATTCACTAACTCACAAAAGAGGAAAATGAATTATGTGAATTTTTTCAGGACTCATGGAAAATAGATACAGAATCCAAGTTTCACATTGTTCAGCTCTGAAAGTCAAATATTGTCAACCAGGTGGTGACATTTTCCTCAGAATCCAATATTTTAGCATTACTAATCCTCTGTAAACTATTCATCCTCAAGAGAACAAAAGGCTACACCACAGTTTTATGATAGTTTCCATCATTCTTGCCCTATTTTCTTTGTATGTATCCAACAATATTCTTAAAATTCCATTTATCTTGTCATATTTGTTTTTATACTAGCAAAAGTGATTATCTTAAAGTTCTTTTAAAATGTTTCATAGAGCTTAAATTTTCAAAAGTGAAATAAAGATAGACTTAAATATCTTGTAAAGTAATTTTAACAAAATTATTTTAATATGCTAATTCTATTCAGGATGATTTAACATGATCAAATATTGAATTCAATAACAGGTAAAAGAACACACTGCTTTCATGTGTATACTCATAAATATGCTTTATCTCTCCTCAAGTCATATTCAATGTCACCATTCTAATAAATATATTTATAAATATTTATACTTATATTACTACTAAATTCAGAAAAAAAATAGACTTCATGTCTTTTAGAAAGAAAGTCATAAAATTGATTAGCTGTGGTTTTACTTGTATTTGTATCCTTCACTGACAAAATCAATAATTTTAAGTCTCAGTTTTAATAAAGTTTTATCTATATTAAAACAACTTCAAATGAATAAATATTAGCACACGTGATTAACTCTTTGCCTCAAAAGATAAATTTTAGAAGACTTTCTTTTATAATGGGAAGTAATATTTAATGTCAGATAATAATAATGAAAAATTAATGAGGCTCTTTACTCATGAAATCTGGGTAGTAAATGGAATTCATAGATAGTAGATAGATAGATAGATAGATAGATAGATAGATAGGTAGATAGATAGATAGGATAAGTAGGCAAATTAAAGGTACATAGAAAATAGGAAAACTGAAATGGAAAGATAGATAGTGAGGAACAAAATAACATGCCTTTGATGTCTCTGAATGGAATACAGACATACTATTAGTATACACTTTTAATCCCAATCCATGAAGGTAAAGTTAGTTTGTAGTAGGAAGCAGCTGTGTTTGAATTTGACATCTAATTGTGCAGCAAACAAAGTGATGAATCAGAAAAAGATTTAACAGAATGAGTCATGGATAGGGTATGCCCAACTCATATGAGAACAGGACAGGAAGGAGTAGTTACTTAAGAGCAGTACAGGAAAGGGCAAGACATAGATGGTGATGGTGTATATGTGGCAGTCTTACTGGGGGATTTTACAAAGACAGGTTGCAAGAGAACAAGCTAGTCATGGTAAAGACAGAATCCATCAGAGAATAAGAATAGTATGTTAGTAGTAGTTAGTATGAAGCTGAGCAGAGAAATTTCATAAGAAGCCTAGAGAGCCATTTTGAATAAATCAGCTTGGAGAAGAGTTTTGAACCAGAACATCTGAATTGAACCAGTCAGCCAGGATTCAGAAAGAAGTAAAAGGGGTGAGTTTATTCAGCAGTAAGAATCTGAGTGAACAATTACATTTGGAGAATAAATGTTACTTACTCCTCCTATCCTAGTAATCTTGAACTATCAACTTGATAGAGCCTATAAACAACTAAAAAGAGAGTCTGTTATTCCCTGAGTTAGGTTGACTTGTAGGACTGCCTATGGGACAAACTTTTGACTGTTAGTTGATATAGGAAGGACTAAACTGTGGTCTGTGGCACTATTCTCTGTATTACTAGTTCTAGGCTATTTAACAAAGCTAGTCATAATGTTGGAGAGAAGTGCAGTACCCAAGTGTTAAGAATATTTCCAGTTCTTGAGGATCAAGATAGCCTGCATTCTGGGCAGTAGATGGCTAAAAGAAAACAATGTTCAATGTTGTGTCAGGGTTTTGCTTTTCTTTTTCCTCTTGTCTTATTATTCATTAGTTTTACTTTTATTATATTTTATTATTATATTTTTTTCACTTTTAACACTACAGGTTCTTTTCATATATATAATGGCTTCCAGTTTAATGCTTTTATATGATTCCTATTGTACAAATGAGTGGGTCTGTTTCCTAATCCTTCTTTGGGCCCATTCATTTATTTTTTCCAAATTCCATTTAATCTCGTTACACTTTTATCTTGTTATACAATATTATCTCTCAGAAACCTGTTTGTTTTCTACTGAGAGTAATAAAGGAGGTAGATATGGATGGGAGAGCATGTGGAAAGGAACTGAGAGAAATAGAGGGTGGGGAATCATAGTCATTATATATTATATAAGGAAAAAACTATCTTCCCTAAAAGGAAAAATATAAAAGTAGCATTTAACTTGAAAAAAATATATAAAAATAAAACACCACACAAACGAACTTTATCCCAAGTTTAATGTTTTTGGTTTTGTTTTGGTTTTGTTTTTGGTTTTGTTTGTTTGTTTGGTTGGTTTGCTTCTCCAGATTCCCTGGAGCTGGAATTACATGAAATGGTAAATTGTCAGCCTAACCACAAGGAACTGACTCAGATCCTCAAACTTTATGGCTAGCTTTCTTTCTTTCTTTTTTTAATTAGATATTATATTTACTTTTCAGTTTTTATCCCCTAACTTCCCTTCCCCCTACCACCCAGGAACCTCCTATCTCATCCCCCCTCCTCATGCTTCTATGAGGATGTGCCCCCACCTACCTCCCACTCCCACCTCCCCACCCTCGAATTCTCCCCCACTCAGTGTTCTTCCTTCATGGGACCAAGGATCTCCTCTCCCACCTATGCCCTACAAGGCCATCCTCCCCTTCATGTACAGATGGAGTCATGGGTCTCTCCCTATGTGCTCCCAGGCTGGAGACATTGGGGAGCTCTGGTTGGTTGGTATTGTTGCTCTCCTCATGGGGCCACACACCCTTTCTGCTCCTTCAGTCTTCTCTCTAACTTCTCCATTGGGAAACTCTTGATCAGATCAGTGGTTTGCTGTGAGCATCAGCCTCTGAATGTGTCAGCCTTTGGCAAACCTCTAAGGAGACAGCTATTTCAGACTCTTCCTGCCATCCACATCAGTGTCTACCTTTGGTGACTGTACCTGGGATGGATACCCAGGTGGAATGGTCTCCCAATGGCTCCTCCTTCAGTTTCTGTCCCACACTTTGTTTCCATATTTGCTCCCTTGAGTATTTTTGTTACTCCTTCTAAGTAGGACCGAGGCATCCACACTTGGTCTTCCTTCTTCATGAGCTTCATGTGGTCTGTGTGTTGAGTCTTGGCTATTCCAAGCTTTTGGGCTAACATCCTCTTATCAGTGAGTAAATACCATGTGTGTTCTTTTGTGATTGGGTTAACTCACTCAGTATGATAATTTCTAGTTCTATCCATTTACCTAAGAATTTCTCAAATTCATTATTTTTAATAGCTGAGTAATACTCCATCTCCATCGTGTAAATGTACCACATTTTTTGTATCCATTCCTCTGTTGAAGGACATCTGGGTTCTTTCCAGCTTCTGGCTATTATAAATAAGGCTGCTATAAACACAGTGGAGCATATAGCTAGCTTTCTTAAATAGCCTAGAACTAGTAACACATGGAATGGTGCCACCAACCACATATTAGCCCTTCCTATATCAACTAACAGTCAAGATTCTGTCCCATAGGCAGTCCTATAAGTCAATCTAACTCAGGAAATAACAGACTCTCTTTTCAGTTGTTTATAGGCTCTATCAAGTTGATAGTTTAAGATTACTAGGATAGGAGGAGTAGGTAGATGGATAACATCCAAATGTATAGTATGTGTGTGAATTTCATAAAAAAAATTTCCTTTTTAAAAAGAAAGAGATTAATTGTCTAGAAGAAATATAAACATATCTTTATCATTAGTATCATTTTTGAAGAGATCATCTAATGAATATCATTAGAAATACAGCTACTGTATTAGATACAAAGATAACCCTGTGCAATGATAGATATGTACATTTCTTAATTACAATAATGATTTTTACTATGTATCTATATCAAAATATTATCAAAATTTATAATAAAACAAAAATATATCATTTCTTCATTTTAATCCTTAGCTTTACCTCAGATATGTCTTCTTTTCTGATGTCTTTCTTTACTAAGATGTCATAAAGGAAAATTCAGTATTTACATTACAACTACCTTTTGGCTGCAGTTATTATTCAACATTTGTTCTTTTTTGTCTTCTTTGCAATCTAGACATCTGTACACATTCATCTCTGCTGTGTTTTAGTCACCATGCAATGACTGGCATAGAAAAATTACTGCAAGTTATGAATGCAAGAGAAGATTTCTTTGGTAAAACTGATACTTCTGAACACTTTACTCTGGGGTCTGAAGATTTTAAACCTTTTAAATGAAACAAACTGTGAAGAAACTTAAATAAACAATATCCATTATATCATCATAACCCTCTATTTGTAGTCTCTTTGTCTGTCTGTCTCTGTTCTGTCTCTGTGTCTGCCTGTTTCTATGTCTCCCTGTCTCTCTGTCTCCCTTTCTACATCTCTCTGTCTCTATTTCCTGTCTCTCTGTCTCTGTCACTGTCTCTGTCTGTCTGTCTTCCCCCCCTCCCTCTGTGTGTGTGTGTGTGTGTGCGTGTGCGTGTGTGTGTGTGTATTTAGGTAGGTAGATGGGTACACACATAGTGCAAGCTAGGTATCAACCTGGAGTGTTATTCTTCAGGCCCCACAGAGCTTGTTTCTGAGATAAGTTTTCAAACTAGGTATTGGGGGGGGGGGGTGCTGATTCATCCAGACTGATTGACCAGTGAAGAACAATGGTCCACAGTTTTCTGACTCCTCAGTATAAGATGGCAAATATCTGAAAGCTGTCTAGTTTTTGTGTGTGTGTGTGTATGTGTGGATTCCTTGGTTAAAACTCAGGTTGTCACGAATACATAGAAAATACTTCACCAACTGAGCTTTCCCTGTAGTCAGTCTATGAGTTAAAAAGATAGAAATCTACACTTTTGCTAATTTCTAGAATCAAAGAAAGAATACAATATTCAATTTATTCAACCATTAAACAAATATATGTTGCTATGTCTCATTATCATATATTGTTCTAGGCACTATTGACTGCACGATGACAAACACAAACAAACTTTGAAGTTTACATTAGAGTAAGACTATCCCAGAAACCTGACCTCAACTTAATATTGTGGTTGTTTGAAGGTGAGGAAGACCCAGTATTTTGGTGACTTTCTTCTGTCATGGAATAATTTAATTCTGAGACAATCCCACATACTGAATTATTTCTGTGTGGATTAAGGTTTCAGATTCAGTATAACTTTTTTTTCATTTAGTTTTCTGTTGACTGCCACAAAGAAGCATGATGAATCACCTGCCATGCTGAACACTATGTAAATACCCTTAAAATGTACTGCACCTGACAATCTTCAGTGATGGCTATAAGAAGTATAGTCAGCTGGACAAAGAGAAAACAAACCTAAATCTATAGTTTGACTTCAGTTCTCAACTGAATTTTATGTAATTCATAATGAGAATAGTCTTGTGTATATCTCCAGTGTTATAAACAGACTCAGACCTCATGTCCTCCACTCCTTGTGGTTACACTAAATTTGTCTTGTGGTATCCTGGAAAAGAGATTTTGCAAATGTAATTAAGATGTATAAATGGATGTTATTGTAAAATGGTCATCTTGATAGCTCTAATGTAGTCATTTGAGCCACATAAGGTCCATATTTTTTTCTAGTAGAAAGAAAAGGTGAAGAGATTTAAAAAACAAGAGTTGTTGGGCTTGTTAGCTTGAAGGTCCACATGGAAGAAATTAGAAAGAAATGCATCCTGTCAATAGTATGTCAGCACATACAATTAGAAGAAAAGGGCTCAAATCTCAGATAAACCACAGCTTAAGCCAAGTTAGTGGGTAAACAACTGACACCCTAAGCAAAGAAACTATCCACATGGGACAGGCTTAGGTTTCAGTCCTTGTCTTCAACTTTCTTGAGATACTATCTCTTTTTATTATTAGATATTTTATTTATTTACATTTCAAATATTATTCACTTTTCAGCTTTTCCCTCTGAAAACCTCCTATTCCATACCCCCTTCTCCTGATTCTATGAGGGTGCTCACTCATGCATCCACCCACTCATGCCTACCTACCCTGGTATTAGCCTTCATTCCTGGTCCTGGGATTCTCCATCTCTCTGGGAAAGTGCTGGCACTATAGATACACAGAATACAGCAACTGCCTCTTTGCACATTCTACTAAGATATACTCAGGTCCTAATGCTTTTATAGCAAACACTTCCCCACTGAGCCATTTCTCCTATCCTCTGCAAATCTTTTAAAGCAGAGATGCTAACTATGGATTCCTGTATCTTCTTTCAGCGATTGTTTTCTTTGATTTTTATTCTTGAGGGATATTTATGTTAAATGTAGGCTTCTGGGATAAAAATTATTCAGTATTTATAAATAATCATTTTCTTCCTTCTTATTCTCATGTTTTCTGATAAAATTATTAATAATCATGCTTTATAAATAATGTCTCATTTGCTTCTGTTTTTTTCTGTCTGTTTTGTCTATTTTGCTTTAGTTGTTGGTATTAGACATGCTGTATGTGTGAGGGTATATAAATTGCTTTCAGTATGGTAAATGTGTTTAATCTCTAAGCTTATGCCAAATTTGGAAAATTTTTAGCCATTAATCTTCAAGTATGTGTGTGTGTGTGTGTGTTCTAAGTTCCTTATTGTATCACAATGATATGAACATTGACTGAATTTTAGTCTTCAAGTCTTAATCTTAACATAATTTCCTTCCTATTTTTCAAAAAAGATTTCCACTAATATTCAAGTTGGTTGCAACTTTAATTTCCTCTATTTTCTGTATGTTGTTATTCTTATTTGTTATTTGGTAGAAATATTTCTTAAGGGTTTCCAGTTTTATGTCATCTAAATCTTCTCTAAGGCTTTTTACCATTGTATTTTGGTCAAATATGTTTGTGACACTTAAAGAATTTCCATAATTAGTGTGTGTGTGTGTGTGTGTGTGTGTGTGTGTGTGTGTGTGTGTGTGTGAATTCTTTTATGTGTTTGTGAATGTGTGTATGTGAATGTATACGGGAATGTTTGTTCCTATGTATGCATGTATGAGTGAATATGTGTGTGGATATGAATACTTTTTTATAGTTTTGTGTGGAGGGAGTGTGCAATGAATCAAACATTATGGTTATGCACATAAGGAATTATTTTTTTTCCTTTGAACACATTAGATATTACTCTTTAAGTTTATGGTTTCTGTTTCAAATTTAATTAATTATTTTGGACACTTTTGTCCCGTCACCTACCCATTCCCTAGATTTAGACTATAGGTTTTACTCAGCCTTTTGTGGGTTTTAGTCTTATAATGCCTTCTGCCTATTCAAATTAGCCACTTCATAGTCACTCAGGTTACCTGCTTTTCTGCCAGCTTTCCTCAGTTCCTGCATATCTGCGATGTCTCAAGTCATGTTCAATCCTTAGCAGTCACTTACCAGTCGTCTGACTCAATGCTATGTCTTGATTTACTCCTCCCATTCTGTGATTTCTAAAAATGTAGCCATACTGATGCAAAGCAAGAAAACAGAGAATCAATCTTGAGCCTTCAGCTTCTCTGATCAACGCAGGGCACCTCCTTCCCTCGGAACTTTTCTCTCCCATTGTGATCTGCAGGGCACTACTCCTGTAGTGCTTGTGGCATGAGAAAAGAGGGAAACGTACAAGAATGCTCTCATTTTGGGCTTTTAGAAAACCCATTTATTTGAGCCAGAATTAGATGGCTTCCTCTGGAAATCTCTCTGCCAACTTTCTGATTTGGTGTAGGTTTGATTGGCGTATTGGGAGAAAAGTAATGATAAACCTGCAGTCAGGCTGGTGATACTTCATCTTTGAATTGCTGCTCCACACATTACACCAAGGTTTATAATGTGATTCCATGGGAGTGATGGGGTAGAATGGACTGGCTTCATTTTCCCTCAAAATGAAACTCATTTTCACTTAATGCTAAAACTTTTAAAAAGTTAACTTCGCCATTCATTCCATAGAAAATATATATTTAATAAGAATGCTTTCCTTGTGATTTATTGCATTGTCTTGCAGTAGAAAGAGTCATCAAGAACTGACTGTGAATTCTGCTCATGGTAAATGTACCATGAGAGATGACAAATAGTGTGATGTTGAGTGAGAGAGAATGAAAAGAGAACACCTTAGGAAAGAATAGGTATGTGGGGATTAATCAAAATATCAATATTGCCCCCTTAGCATTAATATTTTATTATTGCGTGTATATGTGTATATGTGCAAGTATGTGCAAATTTGTGTCTTTGAGTATAGGCATGTGCATACTAGAGTATACATGTGATGGTCAAAGGACAACCTCTCATGTCAGTCTTCTTTCCATCTTGATTGAGACATGTTCAACATGTGCCTGGATACCTGGCCCTTGACCACACTAGGTATGTTCCTGTCTTTCCCACCCGTCCTACCTCACAATAGGAACATTAAGGTTACAGATGTTTATTAGAATACCTCAGTCTACAAGAATTATGGGATTTCAAACTGAGATCTCCACACATGCACATCAGAGAACTTTATCCACTAAGACCTTCACAACATTTCCACAGCCTAGTATATCAAATTTTGTGCAGAGATTAATGTATAATACCAAATAAAAAATTAGCAAAATTAGACGTAATCAATGGGAAAGCATTGTTACAAAAAATTTTGTTTTATTTAAACAGATCATTTTTTTTTTTTTTTGGTTTTTTCGAGACAGGGTTTCTCTGTATAGCCCTGGCTGTCCTGGCACTCACTCTGTAGACCAGGATGGCCTCGAACTCAGAAATCTGCCTGCCTCTGCCTCCCAAGTGCTGAGATTACAGGCATGTGCCACCACTGCCCGGCAACACATCAAATTTAAACATAAGGGATTATAGCTCCTTTAAAACATTTTTGGAGCAGATGTACTGATTACATCTTCAGGAACACAACATTATAGTTCACTTTTGAATCTGGGTACACATGCACATATTCCGGCACTTAGCTGGTAAGACTGCACACAACAGAATTCCAAGGCTACTGCATTTGGGACTGATCCTGTAGTGGTAGACATGAAAGATTTCCAGTGGAGGCCCGTCCCGTATCCACAATTACTACCATGCAGCCCTTGCTCTTTAAATACTTTAGGCATCAAGTATGCCTGACTGTTCTGATAACTGTCACACCATATTATCCTCTCTTAGTTTCTCTGTAAAATACTATCAATGCTATCAGAAGAAAATGTCCTCCTAGCCTAGGCACATTCCATGCTTTCCATTCTTAAGTGTGAGCTTGGAATATGCCTCAGCTCCTCAGTTGTTGACTCCTTTTAAACATTTTAGCCTCCATGACTCAACACCCATAGTGCACAAAGAAAGAGAGCAGTAATGTTTGGTCTAGAAATATACTCCAGAATAGTAAACCTCTGTCTCAGAAGTTTCCAAATTTTCCATTAATTAAGACCTTGCCATATTACCAGCTCATTTCAGAGTTCTGCTTCACAGTTCCCTAGGATCTCCCTAATACTGCAGACACTTACCTCTAATTTAGAAGGACCATTCAACAGCATGGCACGAATGCATCACACAGCAAATTTACTACACCTATGCAGTTCACATCGATTCGGTTAAATTAGATACAATCCTCCAAAGTCTTTAGAAGACATTTTTATTTCCTATTGCGCTGATTCCCATTTGATTTTTTATATAACAGAATTGTTTCTCAGCCATCTAGATTTCTTAACAACCAAACTCTTGCTCTTGGAAAATGAAGCCATGAACAATTACCGGAACTCTTGTCTACTCTCACACTCATGGCCTGTTGTCAAGGACAATGTATCTTCCTGTTCTTCCCTTTGAATGAAATTTCCTAGATACTTTGCAATATGGGCAGACTCATTTAAGTGCTTTATAAGATCAAGACACACCTCTCCAAGATCTTGATCACCAGTAACAATTTTGGCAAATATTTCATATCAAGTGACAAGAAGAAACATTAAAAAAATGAAGGAAATTTGGTATACCTGAGTGCCATTACAATGTATACATACATGCATATACATTTAGTATTTTTAATAGTTGTCTGATAGAATATGTATTATTTTATCCCATTTTATAACATAGCTAAATACTTAATTCTAGAATATATTTTTTAATGGTATAGAAAGGTTGAAAACTTTTCTGTATTAGTTTGCTTAGGCTACCCCAAACAAAACAACAAAAAACCCATGGATATGTAATTTTAATAATAGTTATTTGTTTTCTCAATTTAATATTTCTTCTTATAAAATCACAAAGCCTATGAATAACCCTACCATAATATAAGGACCCCTATCTTATGAACTCATTTACCCTTTATTACCACCTTATAGGTCTTTTCTCCAAGTATAATCAAACATAGAGCTTTTGCTTTAGATATTTTTGATTTAACTTAAGTCCCATTTCACAAGATGGAACACATACCTGACACTGTGTGGGTGAACAATGACCTTCACTGGCATTTAAGCCTATATCTGATATTCCAGCATACCGTCAAACCAACTAGACATCTAGCCTTGTGAATTGAACAACTACTAAATTCTTGAAATTTCCATTTCTGAACAGTTATTTTTGGACAAGAGGGACCATTGCCTGTAAGACAATATATATATATATATATGGTGTGTGTGTGTGTGTGTGTGTGTGTGTGTGTGTGTGTGTGTTTTAATAGAATGGGATTACCTTTAAGAAATCTAGGAAGGTAACTGATGATCAACCCAAGTATAACAGATTTTAGGAATAGTCCATGTGACATATAGTTTTATGTGAGAGATCTTTTTCTTAAGAACTAATTATTGTTTATCTTGAGAATAGGTGGATTTATGGATGGGCAGATAGATAAACTATAGATAGACATATGATAGATAAATAGATAGATAGATAGATAGATAGATAGATAGATCAAGTTGTCTATATAAAAGGTTATTCTTTATCTGTTGAGTCTCTTAGTATAATGTCTATAGCTGTGTCACATTCTGTTTTAATCCTTATTTGATGATAATAATTGCTTCTCATCTACCAGTATGAATAAATGTTCCTGGGTTATAAAGGACATATTATTTTAAAACCTATTTCTATGACATCTTCAGAAAAAATAGGTTTTTATAAGTTTCTTTCTCTAATTTCTTTCAATAGAGGAAAAAAGTTGAAAAAATAAAGAAATAAATAATGGATGTTCTGAATGTCTGAAAACTTTTGTGCACACAATTGAGAAAAAATAATAAATCGTTGCTTTCCACTAATCAACCAGGTAGTTGGAATAAAGGCTACTGTGAAAACACAGATGTGGTACAGGAAATATTCAAGAAAAGAAAATGTATCCAATACCTATGTAAATAGCCAAATAATAATACAAAAACTGCAGAAAAGATTAATTCAGTGCCTCATTTTTCTGTAGGATTCTCATGTCTACTTCCTACTCTTTAATTTTCATCTCTTGCCTAACTGTGCCATCAGCTCAAGTCTTCTATTCACTCATCACTCAGACACTCTCAACTTTTCCCTCTTATTAATCTCATCCTGCAGTGATGATCTTGCTAGTGTATTTAAATAGACAACTGTGTCTGTATTACCCAATCCCCAAATAATTGATGTAGAAAATCATAAAAACCATTTTAATGAGAATGGGAAGTCTATTTTCTCAGAACTGCTTATAGCAAAGGATGTCTCCCCACCACTCTCCCTTGGCTGGAGGTAGGTAGAGGATGGAGACAGCTTGGATGCAGAGTGCCCAGTGTGATGGATAGGAAGCACACATGATTCCTCTCACCCGTGTTTAATTTGGAGAAGGGGCAAATTTTCAATGCCAGCAGTTACTGAATTCTTGATGATTTAGGCTGACTGCTGAAAAACCTATGTTTGCACTTGCCTTTCTGATTGCTTTAGTTTAAGGTCAAAATTCCATCTATGTGTTCAGTGTATTGGCATTCACGTGTTCAGTATCTTACCTATTGTGTGAGCTCATGTTTTAATTTTGTAATTCATTAAATATCCTTTATTCTCACATTGATTCCCTCTTAAGATGCAAGCAACATCTCAGGTCAGGACTCCACTTCCTTTTAGCTTTTCTTCCCATAACTCTGCCCACCATCTTTTGTGTCTATTCAAATCTTAAAGAGTATTTAAGATTCATTAATGCCATAAGTACATTCACTAAATGTCAGGCTTTGTCTTTGCCAAACTTCTGCAACCCTGACACTCAACTTTTCCTTATGGATATAGTCCTGACTTCTGCAACCCTGACTCTTTCCTCAACTTTTCCTTACGGATATAGTCCTATCAAATTATTTTGGTTTCTCACATTCTTGAAAGCAAAATTCAGGTCTTAAACTTCTTTTCTCTATGGCAGTGTGGATTGGTGAAAATATATTTTAGCCACATGATTGGAATTTAAATTTAGATTCTATTATTTATTATTTCAGGATGGTAGATGTTTAACCTTGATTGTTTTGTTGGTGGTGATGGTATTTGTTTGTTTAGTTGGTTTCTTTGTTTGTTTTTGTTTTCAATGTTTAAAGCAGAAAATACTGATGAAATCTCACTAGGTAGAAAGGAATAAAGGAGATGATATATAGGTTAATAATCTCAATCTCAGAAAAATATTTTTACCTTTTATTGACTGTTCACCTCACTATAATAGTGCTGACATAATGCTTGCATCAGAAAAGACCAAGTCTGCACTGACTTAGATACCATCCTGGGGAATCTGGTCACCTGACACTCAGGTATCACAGTTGTCAAATCTTAATATGCAATTTTTCTTGTCTTCTGAATAAAGATGATATATGGCTGTATGGACTCAAATCTAAAAACTACCTTATTTATTAAAGTTGCTTACCATCTCAGTTTCCAGCGGCATTAGTTTTTTTCTAACAAAAGATATAAATCCATATACTAATAAAAATATTTGTGTTAAGAAAGATATTACAAGTATTGCTCTATAATTCAGGCTGTTCTTGAACTCCGGATCCTGTTGCCCCAGAACCCTGGGGACGATACTCTAAGAATGACCTTCCTACTTGGCCTGTGTGTTGATACATCTATGTGTCTAAGAATGGCATGGCAAACAGAAATAGCTTAGTCCAGCTTGTTTCACAATCCAACAGTAATTTTGTGTGAGAATTTTAAATTTGTTATGAGAATGAGTGAATCTCCAGAACAATTCGTTATTCCAAAACAGTGGGAGTGGGGAAGCCAATCACAGACAGCAGGTAGGAACTCCACCTTTTGAAGAAGCTGCGATGAATTCACACACTTTCTTTTACAGCACTCTAGCTTCCCAGTGTTGGGCTTCAAGTTTTCATGTCAGTGAAAAATAACATTTTGAAAGCCATGAAAACTGATTCTTTCTTCAAGACAGAGTTGGAGTTATTACATCTTTACATCTTTAAAAGTGGCTTATCTGATTTACATTCTGAACCATTCAGTGTTTTTGTCTAAACATAAGATGACAATATTCTCACTAAACCAGTGACAAAGCTTGTCACAGAAGCAGCACAGGCCTTACAAACAAAGCTAAAATACCAAAGAAAACACTGCCTCTAGAAATTATTTGACAGAAAAACAACAACAAGAAGAATTTATCTGTTTTTAACTATATAAATCAAGTACATATGAAATATATTGTTACTCTATTAATATCTTAATATCATTAATTTTAGTATTCTTAATTTCTCTTTTAGGCAGTCATATAATAGTCTGTCCTTCTTAAGTTAAATAAGAATTTGAAACATGAATAATCAGAATTATTGATAAAAATTAATATATTAAAATACTTCTGAAAGTTCTATTTTACAAAAATAAATGGAATAAAAATTAATATGATATATGACATTGAAAATGTTATATAAATTTATATTCTCACCTTAATATAAAAATAAATTTATAAGTTTTTAAAAGTATTTAAATTATATTTGTTTTTAGTTTAACAAATGTAATAAATATAAGGGCCAATCTGATCCTTCATAGTATGCTTATTTCATCAATTTTATTATATTCATACATTTATTTATTTACATAGACAAGAATTCAAACAGCAGTAACCATCAATGATATCATTCATTGCTCATTTTTACCAGGTGGTTCTCTAAAGATCTCAACATCATTTTCCCTAAATCCTGTAAATATGTAATAATTAATTCAATATAACTTGTCAGTTATAATTGAGTGTCTTTAGATACTTAAAAACAGGGGCTTGTCTTGATTTATCCAAATGGACCCACTGACATATTACAGAGAACAACATAGTCTACCATACTGTCTTCAAAAATGGAAAGAGAAGAGAGTCACCAGGAATGACACTTAGAAGGTATAAAGACTAGGTACTCTAGTCTCCTATGACGTCAACCCCAGAAGACTGAAAGCCTGCCAGGTCTTTGACTTTAGATCTGCTTTCTAAACCCATGCATAGTAAATGTATTTACAATTAGAATTTTTTTCTTATGATTTTAAAACTTAGCCTAAAAAATATTTATTAGCTTACAACAAACTGGCTACATTATGGCATTGATGAAACAAAACTACTTTGATTCTTCTCTACCCTCACTTCCCTTTGTCTGTTCCTTCTTCCCATAGCCTCTTTTTCACTTCCCTATCTTGTGTGACATTTTCCTATCACTAAATCCATTTTATAGCACTTTCTGTTCCCTTCCATGATCTTTGATTTCCTCATAACCCAAACCAATACTCACATACTTCATTCAAGTTAATA
This sequence comes from Arvicanthis niloticus, assembly GCF_011762505.2. NCBI lineage: Eukaryota > Metazoa > Chordata > Mammalia > Rodentia > Muridae > Arvicanthis > Arvicanthis niloticus. The sequence continues at coordinate 19,760,025 of NC_047672.1, forward strand.
CACACATTAAAAGTTGGCATCTGAATGACAGAGAATATGAGATGACAGCATCACTAAGACTGGGTCAGCTCATTTAGTATAATGAGCTGTACTGTTTTCCCTGCAAATTTAAGGGTTTTTTTTGTAACATCTGAGAAAAATTCTATTCCATACATGCACCTTTTTTTATTACTCTCTTTTCTGCTGATGGACATCTAGTCTGGATCTATTTCCATTACATAATGAGCTGTACAACAAGAAACATGTGTGCTGCTTTTTGACAACAGCAACAGGAAACTCATACTTTAACATTGATTTTACTGCAACAAATATGTTATTATGTGTGAACACTTAAATAAGAGTAAATATTGAAAAATCTACTATGACAAATGTTATTTATTGCAAAAATCTGGGATCAAATATTCTAGAGTTATTTTTATCCTTTTCTTCCAGTTAAGAATATAATCAAAATATATCATGGAATTGGCAAAGAACTTTAAAAACAAGCATTTAAAAGACATAAAGTTGCAACATAAAACTCATGAGGATAGGTTTCTTAGAAAGCCATGTTCTGAAACACAGAGATCTAGATCAAAACTGAGGGTTTACTACATTTAGTGATGTGAAAAAAAAGAGCAATGCGTTCATTAACATCATATTAGTATGTAACCTACAGACACCACTCCTTAGGTTATTTTTTTATTTTATTTCCAAATGCTTTAACTAAACTAATCTATTCTTTGATAATTTGACACATGATGACAATGAATACTGATCCCACTTGTCTTTCAGCATCACCCATTTTCCAATCACTCTGTGAAATCCCCATATTACTGCAAGTTTCACATTCTCACATTTCTGTCTGTTAAAACTAACTGTTTTGAAGTTAACTATATTTAACTAGAGTCATCTATGTGCTCATAGGCTTAGACATATGTTTTGGAGCTTGAGTAGCTCACTAGTATACACAGCTAAGGTAAATGATTTCTTCTTTCCCTAAATCAATCAATAGACAATAGTGCAGTACTAAAGGGTGAGGAACCATGTACCCTTCTTCTATCCTTGGCTGACTATTCACAGAGCAAATTTGTAAGCACAAGTGCAGGAATTGCAGTTGTTTTGTGTTCATAATGACATGGTTAAGTCTACAGGATAGATTTTAGCAGGCCTTCACCTGATCTACTCATTCTTACCAACTGGTCTCCATTTCTGTGAAGTTCCATAGTTTAGAGTACATAACACAATATTTTGTTTAGAGCTTACCCCTCAACCATAATTTATTCTGAGTATCTTGGGCATTCATGATTATTGATTAAGAATAGTGTGTGTGTGTGTGTGTGTTTATAGAATGAACGTAAAATAAAGAGGTTACAATAGAGTTCAAAAAGTTTCAGAAGTGCATTGATAGGAATGTAAACAGAGTCTATAATGAGAAATAATGAACCCAAACCAGACAAAGCAAGACACTGTTGCTTTAGTCATCAGGCCTGTGAGAGAGTCAGGGTTGAGAGCAACAAAACAGTAAACTGCAGAAAACAATCTGGAAAAGGAACAGCTGGTGCAAAAATGTGAACCACTAGAGACACAAACAAGTAGATTTTTTTCCACAACTAGTGAACATAAAAGCTTAAGCCTCACGAACAGTTTTGAGTTCTCCACACTATTGGTTCTAGATGCACACCAGGTATCATATGACAGTTCAGTGGGGCAGGTGCCATTCCCATGTTATGTATTATCCACCATTTTATTGGGCTGTGTGAAGCAGTTACTTCCCTTCCTCAGTCTGGCATGACCGACAAGTTCATGGGCCTGGATTGCCTGGTATGACAGCCTTTATATTTCATGGAATAAGCTGTGTATCAGTATGTGCTTAGTGAGTGCTACTAGACAGATGGTGTTTTCTGGGGGTCCACCCAGGCATGCAATTATCCTCTACCCTTAATACTGAGTCAAAACTGTTTGCAAAATGGACTCTTAGGACAAGCACAGGCAAAATATCTGCTGTCTTAACAATATAGAATAACAGAGTGAATGGAGGCTGATATTAACACCCTCTTGCGCGTGCGCACACACACACCGTAACCTACAAACACAAAAAATTTAGATATGATTACCATGATACTTAACATTACTAATTGAAATTAGAATAGAAGAATCACCTGTGTAACCTGTGCTAACTAATTATCAAGGGAAATCATGATGACTGGGAAATAGCTATCCAGGAAATCAAACAGCTCATACATTTATTCAATGAATTCTGACATTATAGAAAATCACAAATGTCTTTGTGTATGTTTCTGGCATCATATTCTCATAACATCAACTATAGCCAATCATATTTAGTTCTAAATAAACTACTTTATATTTCTTTTGTCACAGTAGTTATTTTACAATAACATTATTCATATTATCTGCTCGAATTTCCAAAAGTATTCAATCAATAATGTTCATTGCCGTTTTTTTCCCAATGAACTTGGGAAAAACATTGAAATTAAAATATTCGTGTATTTCCCATTTCAGAGATTTTATTTCACCTCTCTCTGCTGTTCCTGCAAAATACTGAAAACTAAATTGTCTTAAGCATCTAAGCCTGACATTTTCTTTCAAAAGGAAATTAGAAGTAATCAATCATGAGAGCCTGAGGGAGTTTCTCTGGACAGAGCCATTTGAATATCTGACTTAGACATCAGCTCTCAATTTCTTATGAATATGCATCTCTTTTTTATAAATTTTATGAAAACAAAAGTAACTTCTGTCTGAGTATGTAGAACAAACTATTTTGAAATAGATCTAGGATATATGTTGATGTTGCATTTAGGAAACATTAAGCAAAATCCACATTAACTACCTTCCAGCACTCACTCTTCATTATTCAATATTTTATTAATACAGTGTCTTTATTCTATGTTCATATCATTACATGGCCATGTACAGACTAATAAAATAGTAAACCATTTTAACTTGAGTAGAGCTGAACAATATATTTTGTCTAAAAATCTGGCTATGGCATATAAGATATATTTTATAATAAACCTCATTTCCACACCATAAAGCAGGTTGTCACCATGAGCAGATGTCATAATATCCCAAACCCTTTCAATTACCGACAGTTTGCAGTATTTAAAACCTTTATTACCCCAATAATTATGTCTTCTGTCACTTATGGATAAAAGAAAATATGAGGTCTCTCATCTCTTCTCCATGGCACAGAATACAGGGTCTGGTGGGGACAGGATTGAGCTCTACCCATGCACAATGTAGATTTAAAATGCCTCAAATATTTTCTTGTGAGTAGCAATGCTTATTATATATGAAACTACATATATTGATTTTATTTTCTCATTATTCAAAGACTAAAATCTTACAATTTAATTTTATGCTAGTACATGTTTTGCCTCCACGTATGTTTGTTCATTGAGTGTGTACCTGGTGTCTACGAAGAAGATAAGAGAGCACCAGATCCCCTGAAACTGCAGTTACAGACTGCTATGAGCTTCCATATATGTGGTGAGAATTGAACTCCTGTCCTCTGAAAGAGCAGCCAGTGTTTTTAATCACTGAAACACCTCTCTAGATCAAGTCTTGTTGTCTTAGGAAACATTAATCAAAATTCACATTAGCTGCCTTCTGGCATTCTCTCTTCATTTATTTTTCCTCTGTTAATACAATATCTTTGTTCTACACTCATATCATTACATGGCCATGTACAGACTAGTAAAATAGTAAACTGTTTTAACATGAGTAGAACTGAACAATGTATTTTGTCTAAGAAAATTACTATGGCATATCAAATATATTTTATAATAAACCTCATTTTTATAGCAGGCTGGGTGTGGAGTAACTGAACAAGGAGGAAGTGGAGCCCCGGAATGCTGATGGCTTGAGGAAGAAATAGTAATATTCATGCTCAGTAGTGTGTTTCTGTTTTTGATTTCTATAATACTGGAGATCATACCATGTTAATCAAGTGTTCTACAACTCCAGCCCATTCTCTGCCCCAGGCGTTTTCAATTGCAAGCCTGTGACTACTGTAGGAGTCAGGTGGGAACGCATAGTTAACGAACTTCCTTATATTCTAACTTGGTAAGCTTCCTATCACTCCAAGTGTAGCTGATAAAGGAAGAAGATAAATACTTCATTTTGGTTTACAATACTGAACATCCCAATATATTTCAGTTGGCCCTGTAGCTTTAAGATCTGTGGAAAGACAAATATTATAGCATGAAAATCCACAGTGGAACAAATTCATTTAATGGCTGCCAGGTAAAGGAAACAACTAGTGAGAGTGAGGAAAAGGAGAGTGAATCACCCACACTAACCCTTAAGCATCCTACTAGGCTCCACTAATTAAAGGCGTCCACCTCCTTCCAACAGTGTCAAGCTGACGACTAAATTTCAACTAACTGCCATTGGGGCACACCCCAGATCAAAATATAGCCAAGTATAACTTTAGATACACTTCAGAGATGTGCATAGGAATAAAAGAATGGTGAAAGTCAGTGTTAGCTAAGGAGTCTATGTCCATTAGTTAGACATATACATCCAAGTAGAAAACAAAATTTTTTAGATGAAGAACCTTGTCTTGTCTTGTCTTAGAGACCAGAAAAGAACGTTCCATCTTAGAAACTATAGATTCAAAAGAAAGAAAAATGGAGAAAACTGAATATGTTTTATTATGGGAAACTCACCATTGCCATCAGAGAGAAAGTAAAACATGAGGTAAGCTGGAACTATCTACCTAGCTCTTGATTGGTTGGCTGAATGATGGGAAATCTCATGAGACATTTATTCCTGTGTCTCTTTCCTTTACCTGGATTTATTTGGCATGATTCTTTAAAATAATATTCTGTTTCATTGATTTGCATGTTTCAGATACAGATCCTTTTAAGGTGAAGTTATTGCATGAAAATTTTTATTGACAATTAATACAACTTTAAAAAAATTAATATTGCATTTAATGATAAAAATGATTATCATTCTTTCATATATATTCAATAAGTATTTATCTTGTATGAGGAAGAAACGTAATTTATTAAAAACTGCATTATTAATGAATGTATTCTATTGTGTATGTTGAAGGATTACCATCTAAATCCCACTGAAGAAGTCATGGGGTCTAATTATGAATTTCTTATTCACTACTGAAAATAGAAGTATTCATCTTTTTATAGAAAAACTATATGACAGAACAAAAGAAGAGAATGATCTGAAACTCTCATAATAAACATGAACCTTGACTAAATGACACATTTCTATAGGTGAGTGTCAAGGGTACTGGTTTTGCTGTTTGGGTCTAGAGCTTGAATGAAAATGTGTGAACTAATTCTTACCAGCTTTCTCCTGTTCACTTAAGGGAGAATAGCAGGGTGTGTTACATCTGACTACAATTTAGATTTCATGTAGGACAATACTCCTCTAAACGAAACACAGCAAAGCCAAACAGAGCTGAAACTGACCCCTCCCAAATGTTAAGACACCAATGTTAGTGCCACATGAAGCTCACATTAAGCAAAGTACTAGGGAGGCAGAAACAGATGAATCACTATAGTTTCAAGTTCAGCCAGGTCTATACTCTGAGTTCAATACTGGCAAAGACTACATAGTAAGACCTTGTGTGTGTGTGTGTGTGTGTGTGTGTGTGTGTGTGTGTGTGTGTGTGAGAGAGAGAGAGAGAGAGAGAGAGAGAGAGAGAGAGAGAGAGAGAGAAGAGAGAGAGAGAGAGGAAAAAAAGAGATATTTAGTAAGTGAATTAATTTTGAGAGTCACCAATGTCATATGAAAATTAGCTAGTATTTATCATACTTAGTCTAATTGTTTCTGAATATTTGGATAATATGAGAAATTTCTTCATATGCAAAGTATATAAAGTACTGAAGCATACAGAGTTTCTGATATATTTAAGCTTATTTTTTTGTTCAATAAAATGTAATATTATAATAATCCAATATAAAAGCCAGAGTATAGATCCTGAAGGAATAAAAGTTTGAGTCATGCTGGCTGCTCAAAAAATAATATTGCCTGTGGTAATGCTGACTGAGAGCAAAGGGAATATTAAACCAACAGTGGAAAAGGGAAATGACAAATATCAACTATGGCTTTATGTTGCTGGCAGAAATACAGAAATTAGAATAGATATTCTGACATGTTTTCATCACAATATCTTTATATCTTCCTTATTAATAATTTGCCTAATGTGCATCTTTAAGATACAGGGGCAATAGAGAATGCTATAGGCAAAATGAAATGCTATGGCACTGTCTACCTTCAACACCCAATGATGTAGGATATCTTATTAATTTTTTTCTTTTGCAATTGTGAGATCTTTTTATCTTTTCTATTAATTTATTTATTTGTTCACTTTACATCCTGATCATTGCCCCTTCTCTCCTCCCACTCCCTGAGTCACAAGACCCCTTCTCCTCCCTCTCTCTTTCACCTCTAGGAAGAAGGAAATCCACTGAGTCCTAACCCACCCTGGCGTCTCAAGTCACTGCAGGACTAGAAGTGTTCTCAAACTGAGGCCACACAAGGAAGCCCAGTAAGGGGAACGGGATCTGCAGATAGGAAACAGATTCAGGGACAGCCCCTGCTTCAGTTGTTCAGGGACCTGCATGAGGACCAAGCTGCATATCTGCTATATATGTGTGGTCTAAGGGCCAGGAGTTCTAGCCCATACTCTTTGGTTGGAAGTTTACTCTCTGGATGCCCTCAAGGATCTAGGTTTGTTGACTCTGTCGATTTTTTTTTTTTTTTTTTTGAAGTCTCTGTTCTCTTTGAGTCCCTCAATCCTGCCTAAAATTCTCCCACAAGACTCCATCTAACTTTTGGCTGTGGGTTTCTACAACTGTTTCCATTGGATTCTAGATGGAGCCTTTAAGAGTACAGAGTGATATACTCCCTGTCTGTGAATCCAGGATGGCAGATACAAACACAGATACAATCCAGTAATTGAATGAGGAAGGAAGACCTGCAATGTGCCCCTATTGATCCTCTGAAGAGAGCCCAGTACATTTTCCCCCAAATAGTCAGGGGTTGCTATTGAATTCATTTATGGCAGTCTCACACAAGCTCCCATGATAAGAAAAACCAGCGACAGATGGGCACTTTGTTCTCTTTTGGGTTATCTTTATAAAACATAATATAATTGCGTTAATTGGATGGCTTTATTAGTATTTCTTCTTGCTTTCGCAAGTATGTAAAATAATAGGTTTCATCATGACATACTCATGCATATATCTCACCCTATGTTGCTGACATTCATTCTCTCTTGTCAATCATCCCACCAAGCCAGTCTTCCCACTAAACACTTCTTTTTCTACTTTGATGTTATATTTAGATATTTTAAATTTCAATAGAAAGTTAATACAATTTGCAGTAATCAAGTTTTGAGAATTGTGGCGTCTCATGATCATTCTTCAGCAACATATCTCAAGAGGAAATAAATATGAAAAATATTTATTAGGATTTTTTTCTTGAGATGAATACTTCTGGAAGAGACAGAGATCAAAAATGCATGGTGAAATGGTGGGATGGAAATGACATAGCTTCAAGGGTCTCAGCTGACACTACAGGGCAGTGCCGAACTGGAATAGGCAAGAAGTTGAAGTGAAGAGGTTGGATTTTAATGCTCACTTTAATTAATTGATTGCAAGAGGCTTCCATGGACAGAGGTGTGTTTAGGGACTATACTGTGCTCTTTAGCTGTTGTACTCCAAAAGATGGCATTAAGTAATGACAGCAATAGGCATCAGTAGATTACTAAAACCGCTGTGTCTACAAATTATTTGAATGTTTTAAAATAACACCCACCTAGGCTAGAATCTCAGGACCTCCATTTCTCAGAATCTATTGTCTATTGGGTCCCAGTGTAGATTTCTCCATGATAGATACAGTATGTGGTTTAGAATAGAGATGACAAGAAGAGACAATTGTTATCCCTCTTCAAGCCCTGGTAAGTTGTTTTCTTCATTTTCTGCTTTAGTAAGCAACAGAAATCTTTAAGGATGGTTTACTAGAGTTCAACTCATAACTACAATCTTCCCTCTCAACAATTAATTTATAAGAAGGTAGGTTCTATTTCCAAAATATTCAAAAATATTTCTGTCTTCAAGTTACACCAGCTTCTGGGGGTTTTATTGAGTATATTTTACATGCATCTGTATTCATGAAAATCACATATTCTAGACTTGGTGGGACTGATAAGATAGGGAAATGATGACTTATGCCTTAAACAAATTTGTAGTTTGCTAACTACAAAACAATAACATCTCCCATAAAAGATGTGAGTTTTATAAAGAAATGCTGAATTTAAAGAAGTAATAAAATAAGTGTTACTAAATCTAAAAATGAATATGCATACAAAATTGAAAAGACAAATGTAAGAATTCCTTCTTAAAGAACAATATAGACCAAGCCATGAAGCACTCAAAGTTCATTCTTCCCATGTTTTCCATTTTCAGCTAATAGTGCAACATACATTTAAAATTCATTCCTTAAAAATGAAGATTCAAAGTTAACTAACTTATAAGCTGTGAATTAGTGTGTGTGTGTTTGTGTGTGTTTGTGTGATTGATGTGTGTGTGAATGTGCATATACAAGTACATAAGTGTGTATGTGTGTGGTGTGCATGTGCTTATGCATGTGTAAGTGCATGAGTATGTGTGTGTGTGTGTGTGTTTGTGTGTGTCTGTGTGTTTCACCAGTGAGTACCCATGGAGAGAGAAATCCATGGAAGTTTTCTTGCTTACTTCATCTCTACCATCTGTTTTGAAACAAGGTCTTTATCTGAACCTGGAGCTTACCAATTGCCTAGATTGACTGTCCCATGAGCCCTAGGGATCCTCTTGTTTCTGCCTCCCAGCATTGAGATCCTAGGTACATTATGCTTTAACAAAATTTGACGTTAGTTCTGAGGACCCAAATTCAGATACCATTACCCATCTCCTTACTATGAGGTGACAAACCTTTTCAGGCACAATGTCAACACTCTCTTATTTAGTGACTTGTATAATAATTCAAGCTAGAAAATTCCATATTGTAGCAAAACCAAGTATCATCCCTTTCTACTGATTATAACTAATCAACACACTTTTTATGGAGTTAATGACAACTCTGATTTATTAACTATTTATCTTGACCTATAATACTGTTTACAAGGGTCAGATAACACTTCTTGCTGATTTTGTAAATAAGAAAGTCAAAATCAATATTAAAGAGAATTATTTGTTCATCTTACCTAAGTTAAACATATCTTAATGAACATCCTTTCAATAGTCTTGTCTATGTTGAAAGATAGATTCTCATATACAAAGTTACAGTCATATAGTTAAAGATCATTTCTTTTTGAGATCTTCAGTAACTATCAACAAAATATTCAATCCTGGCAATACCTATGAGATTATACAAACTTAGACCTTTGTTGTTTTATTAATTCTTAGTCTCTTCACTATCCTTTCTTTCCCTTTCCATTCTCAAATAAACCAAATACACTAAGTGACTCTCAGGGTCCATCTATATATGGCTTATAGCTTCTCTTCATTGTTCCACAAGTTACTTTTTTCATTACCCATTGATGAAGGCTGTTTGTTTGTTTGTTTTCTTTCACAGTGTAGGAAGGGATATAGTCAATCACGGCAAATAAGACATAACAGCAGAAACATGAAGTAGCTCACAGTGTCCATAATTAGAAGAAAGAAAGTGATGAATATTGGTGCTCAGTTCCTTTTCCCTTTATAAAATCTGTTCTGGACCAAAGACCAGGGGATTCTGCTGTGTACATTGAGAATAGGTCTTCTCTCTTCAGTTAAATCTCTCTGAAATTGTCTTCACAGATGTGGCTAGAAGGGTATGTCATTGTCAATCCAAATCTTCTAAAATTGGTAGTTTATTTCTTCCTCAGAAGAACTTTCTCTGCTCTCTAAACTAAAAATAACATCATAGTTTCAAACAATTCATTTATTATTATTAAATATCTATTATCTATCATCTATATTTATTATTAAGTATCTATCAATCTATTTATTTATTATCTATAATTTACTTTATTCTCTTCCTGCAACTTAGCAACTTGAATTTCAGATTCACAAGGATGGATTTAAATCACTATTCACTATTATTTTAGCATCTACAGCAATGTTTATCAACCTAACAAATCCATAATTATGTCATAAATATGTTAAGTAGAGTGTTTAATGGGCAAGGGAATCATTAAAAAAAATGTCAGAATAGATGAGAGTACTTTAAACTGTAGAATAGGAGCCAGAAAGTGGTGGTCACGCTATTTCAAATGATGTTTGTTCACCTCTCTGTACTCTTCATGTAGTCTAAGAATCTGGATTGCATCTACAGTGATAGTTCTATAAATGGACTTTTAGTATAATACCTTTTTGAGTATGTAACAGTTGTTAAGAAATACATTATAATATAGAATTTGTAGATTTTGTCAATTAGAAAAGACATATATGCATTATATTTTGGAAAAGCCTTTATTAATTTATTGTACAAATGTTGTCCTTACGATGAACATGTCTTATATTTGTGATAGTTTTAAAAGAGAAAATAACTTCCTACACAAATAAAATAGCAAATAGTTTATCAAAATATTCTAGTGCTTTTTTTTTAGTTTCTAATTTGTAAATAATTTTCTAGTCTTTCATGAATCTCTTAATCACATAAGGTAAATAAGGTAAAGACTATATCTGATTTTAAAATAACTAGTTGATATTAGTTAAGCTCAATAATCACAACTTCCTACAGAGTTAGAGAAAGAAGAACACTTATATAAAAAAAATCAGCTCACATTAAGTTGCTTCAACAGAAAAACATGAAGTGCTGTCTGATGAAAAACAGACCAATTTTCCTCAAAGGTTTAAAGCCTGAATGTTTGAGATCAGTACAAGTAGATGGCAGATCTGTTCTAAAGAACCTTTTCCAGGTTTATCCTTGATCGGGGGAATAAATTAAAACACGACTCTTCATGTGTCCACAATTTGAAGGTAGCAAGAAGAGAAGACATGGTGTCTGATCATCTTTAAATTGCAGAGTTCCATTCACAAGGGCCACTTTCCTGACTTCCTCCCATGATGATTACCTCCAAATGCTATCACAGTGCAGACTAGACTTGTAACATGAATTTAGAGCAGTACAAAAATATCAGTCTGTAACATACAGTAAAAATATAGCAGTAGCATGTCAAAGATCATGCAATAGTCTCTCTAAAATAGAGAGTGGAGTAACTAAATTCAGGCGTCATTTGTGACAATAAATAGAATATTGTCCCTCCTGCCTGTTATTTTCCTTAGTTTACAAGCTTGGGGGTTTTCTTATCATCACACAAAATGTAACTCCTCATCTACTATATCAGCACAATGCTTTAAGGCTTTAATGTTTCCATATAAGGAGTCTCTGATATCAGTACCTATTTATCATTATGTTGTTAAGTGACTATCACTAATACTTTTCAATACACACTCACTTTTATATGATTTATCTAAGTGAACAAAAGTATGCATGAGAGACAGGGAGGTTCAATATCTGTTTGTGGGATGGGTACTGTACAAACCAGAGTCTGGAATGATCTCTGTTGGCAATGCATGTTGAGACAAAGTTGAATGTCATACACATATCTGAAATGTCAGGAAGTGAATGTTGGCTGCTAATACATTCTGTTAATTTGGACAAACTCCTCATCCACTGAATACTATCTTCTTTGAGAATAGGATTAATTACTGGACATTTTCAGTAGAATATAAGAGGTGAAAATGCAGTATATTTATGATGCATAAGTAAAATAAAAGCAGGAATTTAATGTAATAGCTTTAAATAGACATAGAAGACAATAAACCACTAAATTAACATAGTTTTTAACACAAAAGTCTAAAGAGGTTGCCATCCCTCAGTCAAAAACTCTGATCCAGAATTGTTCTTGTCTAAAAATACTGCAGGGACCAAATTGGAGAAGAGACTGAGGGAAAGGTGCTCTAGTGACCAGCACAACATGGAACCCAATCCGAGGGAGGCTCCAAGGCCTGACACTATTACTGATGTTATGGTGAGCTTATAGACAGCCTAATTTGGCTGTCTTCCAAGAGGCCCAACAAGCAGCTGACTGAGACAGATGCAGATACATAACACCCAACCATTAGACTGAAGTCAGGTACTCTATGGATGAAATAGGGAAAGACTGGAAGAAGCTGAGGAGGAGGGCAACCACATAGGAAGACCAGTAATCTCAACTAACCCGGACTCCTGAGATTTTTCAGACACTGAGCCACCAACCAGGCAGCATACACTAGCTGGTCCAAGGCCCCTGACACATAAACAGCAGAAGACAGCCTTGTCTGGTCTCAGTGAGAGAAGATGTGCTTAACTTTTGAGAGAGACTTGAGGTCCCAGTGAGTGGGGGTGGGTGTCTGTGGCAGTGGGCATCCTCTTGGAGGCAGGAGGAATAGGATGAAGAACTGTGGGAAAGTGAACCAGGAGTGGGTAATGACTGGACTGTAAAAAAATATAAGTAATATAAAAAATAAAGAGAAAAAGTCATCACTTGAACAAAACTGAAATGAAAAATACACGAAATGATTACAGTATGTTTAAATCTTCACATATAAATACAATGCAAAACAAAAATTCAGCCTGAGATTTACCTGAATAGCCATGGGAGTAGTCAGTGACCACAAGCTCCAACATTGAGTGTGTGAACTGAAATCTACTGAACTATGACTGAACTATGAAAAGAAAGTCAAAAAATAATCTACCTGATGGAGAAAAATTAAGAATAAACTTAGATGATTTTTCAGCAAAACTAAATTACATATGACACTAGAGAAAGTGCTTATTAAATCTTCAGGAAAACTCTGTGACTCAATAACCATAGATTCTAGTTTGGTTTTGTAATTTTTTTTTTTTTTTTTTTTTTTTTTTTTTTTTTTTGTCCTTCCTGTAAGTGCACAAAGGCATTTCCAATGTCTCTAGGTGAGAAATGTAAAAAACTATGCATGCAGTTGTGTGTGTGTGTGAGTGTGTGTGTGTGTGTGTGTGTGTTTACACAATTTCCCCTGTGGGAAAATCTTTCTTTAAGACATATCTATAAATCCTACGGCACACAATTTTTAATTAAGAAAGTACCAATTAAATATTTTAAAACTGTATATATTTTCTGGAAATATAAAATAACACCCTTAATTCAACAGAAAGTACTTACATCTCAGTCCTTCCCTGAAATATTTAATAACTGAAAGGCTTCACTGTTTGTGATCCAATATTTAAAAACTAACATGAGCAATGAAGAAAATAAAACAAAACACTATGAAGGAGTATATGAGGAAACAGGCAAAGTAGATAAATTACCAAAAGGTGAGAACATGCACATAAAGACAGATTTTGTAAATATTTACATAACTAGTTAGTATTTGTAATAGAACCCCACTGTTACATTGCTAGTGGTATTGTTGATCATTAACAAAATTGCCACTAGTATTTCTGCTGCATCAGGGATTCTTCTTAACATAAATTATCAGTAACATGCATAATCATTGTCATGGTTGGAATGAGAATGAAAATGATCCCCTTAAGGCTTTTGTGTTTGAATATTTGATCCCCAGTTGTTAGAACCGCTTGGAAAGAATTGGAAGGTGTGGTATTGTTGGAGAAGGTGTCACTGGTGGCAGGCTTTGAAGATTCAAATCATTCCCAGTGTGCTGATATGCCTCATGCTTGAGGACCATGATTTGAGTTCTCTGCTGTTCTTGTTCATTTTGCTTTGCCAACTTGGACTCTAACCTTCTTAAAGTGTAAGCTCAGTAAAATACTTTGTTTTATATAGTTTTGTCACAGCATGAGAAAAATAACTAAGACAAACTTATTCTTTATCCCCTCAGTCACTGTAAGGTATGCTTTATGTTGGATGTTTGTAGTAATTCCATACATTATACTGTTATATACTGTTATAATATTTAATTTGTGAATATAGATAATGAGAGTCAGAGACTTTGAAAAATTTCCTAATAATCTAATCAATCTATCACCATGTTATCAAAGTTTAAAAAATCAAAACAATTCCTGGGTGGTGGGGGAAATGGGATAAGGGGATAAAATTTGAAATGTAAATATTACAACCAATTTTTAAAAAGGGGGGGAAGGAAAAATCGTTAGAACCAACATTTTAAAAAACAATTCAGCACTCTAGGAAAAAAATTTTTTTACTTAATACCAAAACTTGTTCTGAGAATTGTATATTGCAGAATACACAGCCTTGGAGTATCTACTCATCAAGCATACTGAGCAGACCTGCCCAAACCTCTGATGTCCTGGAATTCCATCTGGATGCAGTAAAGACACAGTGTCAGAGGCTTACCAATTTACTCTTCCCCCTACCCCTCTTCTAATATCTCAGCTCCCATAATCAGCTTGAAGAAGTTAAAGAAGAGTCAGCGCACCTATTCCCTGGGTTTGGGGACTAAGGTGGTTATTATTGGGCTGTCTTTCTAGGGAAAATTAGTGGTTTTGTTGGAACAGGGAGGATTAGCTAGGACTTATTGCATAGCCATAACCTATTGGTAGAAATCTGTATAATTAATATCAAGATGAAGTTATGATTTCTTAAATGGTACAAAATTTACTTCAATTTCAAATTTAAGGTTTTCATTGGTATGAGCTTCTTATTGATATAAAAGTGAGATGAATATTGATACTCTCATGGGCATTGTGCCTGTATAACACATTTAGGAATACAAGGCTTAGACCCAGTCCTTCTTTAACTTTTTTAACTGATTTGGGGTGGTTAGCCTATGAGTTAAGGCACTATAGCAAATTCATGGCTTTGAGTTTATTGTTAGGGTGTTTTCCATATTTTATTAAGAAATAGCTGAGAGGAGTTAACAGACAACAGTCCAGGTTACCTTACATGGATAGCTGGTTTTCAAAACATCAGAAGTCCATAGAATTGACGTTACAAATATTTCTATATTAATGTTTATTTTGATTAGAGACCTGTCTGCTCCTGACAGCTTCCTGTCGTGGATTCTAAGAAGAAATTGAGCATCTTTGGAGTTGTGCAGTGACAGCCACTAGGCAAGAATTGCCTCTTTCCATCTACAGACAAATTACTGTCCAGAAAAGGACACACATGCAGAATAGTCAACTGATTATATCTGACTAGACAGAGTAATCAGCCTTTAATAATTCTGCATCACTAAGGTCTGTCAGATGATTCTGGGCCAGAAGGCTGAAGATTTGATGCTCCAACGTTCGGTAGTATAGGGGCTTTCCAGGTATTCAGCGGTCTCTATAAATTGGCTAAGTTTTAGAAGCTATGCCTAGTGCTTCCCATAATTTCAGTTAACTCAGTCATTCTGGATTTCTGACAGGGTTGAAGAACTATAGACTCATAGTCAATCCTGGCTTTTTACTTTGAGAGAAAATATCTGAGTGGATGGCTTTCAGCTGACATTCATTCTAAAGCAAAAAAAAAAAAAAGCCAGGTTCAAAACTAAGTGTTTTAGTTAGGAGAGATGACAGAGGTTCTGGTTAGTTAACAAAATGATAGACTGGGTATTAGAACTATCTTGTACCTCACTGATACAATTAGGAGTAATTATGCTCTAATTGTATTTTGAGAGAAAAGTTTTATTTTGACAGGAAGGTTGATATGTAGGAGGAGCTAAGGGGGAAGGAATACCAAGAGGAAGAGATGGAGTAAAAAGAGAAGAAGATGAAGGAGAGGAGAGAAGCTAGGTGGTGAGAGAGAGAAAGAGAGAGAAAGAGGGGGGGCATGGAGGCAGATGTTCACGTGTCTCCACCAGTCAAAGATAGTTTATATATCTAGGTTGGGTATTGGGTTACACTTCTGATTGAGCATTACCAAACTTATAAAGCCTTTGATTAACATTTTAAAAAATTGTGTAAAAGCAAAAAGGAAAAGGGGACATGGGATAGGGGTTTTCTAGGGAGGGGAAATGGGGAAAAGGGATGGCATCTGAAATGTAAATAAAATATAAAATAAAAATAAAAAATTAAAAAAAATAAAAAATAAAAATCAAAACAATTTTATGAGTCCCAAAACTATATTAAATAAACTTGTAATTAGATTTGAGAAATGCCATGAAAACTCTCGGCTTAAGGCAACATGAGCCAGGAGATTCAGTTTCCTTTTAATATAATTATATTCATTTAAGTAAAAACAACCACAAACCAATAAATATGCCAAAGTTCTAGCTGGTATCTTAACCCTGAAGTGAATATTATTAGAATTAATTCTGCTTTCTGCAGTATCTAAGCTGTAAGTGCCATATGTTTTATGATGAAAAACAAATATGAAATAAAAGCAGAACCACTGACAATAGCCCAGAGGTCTGAGAATATCCACAGTGCATTTACAATTGGTCAATAAAACATTTTATAAAGTATCACCTCTAGCCTTTGGCCAATGTTACTTTACAGTGCAGAACAGTAATAATGAAGTTATAGAACAGAAAAATTTATCATCTTCATTTCATGATTAGATTAAAGATGTGAATCAAGTTTTGAAATTTCATAATTGCTGATTAAATTCCAATGAAAGCTTTGACAGGCAAAATTATTCAAAATTGCATATTTCAAACAAATATAAGCCTCTGAAGTCAATGACAATAAGTACATGTGTGGCAAATTTGCTCATTTTGATGGACAGTCAGCCTTGAATCCCTTAGGTACCTTCACTATTTCTGTGTACATTGTTCTTTCAGCATGTATTTGGCCCCCAACCCCACACAATGCCCACACATTCCAATCTTTATTCTGCACAATAGTCAACCCTCAAATACAAGGCCATTTTTGCCTATAGGATAAAAGATGTGGATAGGTCTATTTTCATCTTTCCTCATACCGATTGCTAGTTAGACCACCACCATTTATTAAAGATACTTTCTTCTTTCCATTGTATATTTTTGGCTTCTTTATCAAAGATCAAGTGATCATAGGTGTGTGGGTATATTTCTGCGTTTTTAATTCTATTCTTTTGATCTACCTGCCTGTCTCTGTACCAATACCATTGGTATTTTTTTTTTTTTTTTTTGCCACTATTATTCTGTAGGCTAACTTGTGGGCAGGGATTCTGATTCCCCCCAAAGTTATTTTATTGTTAAGAATTATTTTCGCTATCCTGGAGTTTTGTTTGTTCATTTGTTTGTTTTCTATATGAAATTGAGATTTGTTCTTTCCATGACTGTGAGGAATTCATATGTTGGAATTTTGATGGGGATTGCATTGAGTTTGTAGATTGTTTTGGGTGGGATGGCCCATTTTTACTATGTTAATCCTACCAATCCATGAGCATGAGAGTGCTCCCCTTTTTCTAAGATCTTCTTTAATTTCTTTCTTTAGAGACTTAAAGTTTTTGTCATACAGATCACTCACTTGTTTGGTTAGTTACTCCAATATATTTTATGTTATTTGCTACTATTGTGAAGGGACTTGTTTCCTTATTTTCATTCTCAGCCCATTTATCACTTGTGTAAAGAAAGGCTAATGATTTGCTTCAGTTAATTTTATATCTAGCCACTTTGTTGAAGTTGCTTATCAGCTGTAGAAGTTCTCTGGTACAAATTTGGGGATCGCTTATATATACTATCATATCACCTGCAAATAGTGGCACCTTGACTTATTTGACAATTTGTGTCCCCTCAATCACCTTTTGTTGTCTTGTTGCTCTAACTAGAACTCCCAGTACTATATTCAATACATACAGGGAGAGTGGGCAGCCCTGTCTTGTCTCTGGTTTTAGTGGGATTGCTTCAAGTATCCCTCCATTTAATTCGATACAGATTTTGGTTTTCTCTATATTGCTTTTTATTATGTTTAGGTATTGGCCTTGAGTTCCTGATATCGCCAATACTTTTAACATGAAGGGGTGTTGTATTTTGTCAAAAGCTTTTTCAGCATCTAATGAGATGATCATGTGATTTTTTCAGCTTGTTTATATAATAGATTATGTTAATGGATTTGAACCAATCTTGCATCCCTGAAATGAAGCCTACTTGATCATGGTGAATGATGGTTTTGGTGTGTTTTTCAATTCAGTTTGCTAGAATTTTATTGAATATTTTTGCACTGATATTCATAATCAAAATTGGTCTGAAGTAATCTTGTTTTGTTGGGTCTTTATATGATTTAGGTATCAGAGTAATTGTGGTTCCACAGAATGAATTACATTACCTTGTACAAAGCTCATGTCCAAGTATATCAAGGACCTCAACATAAAGCCAGATATAGTGAACCAAATAGAAGAGAAAGTGGGGAAGAGCCTCAAATTCATTGTCATGGGTGGACATTTCCTAAACAGAACTCCAATGACTCAGGCTCTAAGATCCAGAATTGATAGATGGGACTTCATGAAACTGAAAAGCTGTAAGGCAAAGGACAATCAATAGAACAAACTGGCAACATACAGATTGGGGAAAAAAATCTTCACTAACCCTACATTTGACAAAGAGCTAATATCCAAAATATATAATGAACTCAAGAAGCTAAGCTACAAAAAAGCCAAACAACCCAATCAAAAAATGGGGAATAGAGCTAAACAGAGAATTTATGACAGAGAAATTTCAAATGTCCATAGACATCATGAGTTTTGCAGGCAATAAAGGGAACTAGAAAATATCAGCCTGAGTGAGGTAACTCAAATTTGAAAGCACATGCAAGGTATGTATTAACTAATAAATGGACATTATCCAAAAAATGTACAGAATACACAGGATACCATCCACAAAACTCAAAAAGTTTAACAAGCAGAGGGCCCAAGTAAGGATGCTTTAATCCCACTTGGGATGGAGAAGAAAACAATCATGGGAGGTAGAAGGAGGGAGTGATTTGGGTGGGAGGGAAGAAGGGGAAAAAGGAAACATGTTCAGGTGTGTGGAGGGGGTGGAGACAGAAGTGAAGCCCTGAGGACTTGCAGATAGAATGGAAATACACAACTTTGGTGGGGTGGGGGTGGGGGGGAGGTGGGGCAACTTTCTAGAAAGTACTAGAGACCTGGGAAGTGGAGACTCTCAGGACTCAAAGGGAGGAACTGTAGATGAATTCTCCAACAGTGAAGAAAGGGAAACTTGTAGAGTCTCCCCGCCTCCCCAGTAGAAACATAGGGTATCCAGTGGAGGGATGGTGCTGCCTTGCTACTCAAAAACACAGACTCAGAATTGTTCCTGTCTAAAATCACTACAGGGACAAAAGTGGAGTAGAGACTTAGGGAAATGTGGTCCAGTGACCAACTCAACATGGGATCCATCTCAAGAGAGGCTCTAAAGCCTGACACTATTACTGATACTATGGTGTGATTATAGACTTCAGCCTAGCATGGTTACCCTTCAAGAAGCCCAACAAGCAGCTGACTGATACAGATGCAGATATTTACAACTAAACATTGGACTGAAGTTGGGGACCCCTGTGGCTGAATTAGAGAAAAGCTTGAAGTCAAGTAGTCTCAACTAATCTGGACCCCTGATATCTCCCAGAAACTGAGCCACCAACCAGGTGCATACAGGAGCTGGTCTGAGACCCCTGACACATATACAGCAAGGTCTACCTGGTCAGGCCTAAGTTGGAGAAGACATACCTAACCTTGGAGAGACCTGACGCCCCAGGGAATGGGGAGGCCTTTTGGGAGGGGTGTGATCTTCCTGGAGACAGTAGGGAGGAGGAATGGGAAGAGGACCTGTGGGAGGGTGGACCAGGAAGGGGACAAGGACTGAACTGTAAATAATAATAATAATAATAATAATAATAATAATAATAAATAATTAAATGAATGAATAAATAAATTCTAAATAATAAAAAAATTAAAAAGATGTAGAAGGGAATGGAGATTACACTGGGAATGGCTTTCTGTTTCCAGAACACTAGAATGGCCTCAGCTAGTATCAAACAGGAACATATTTTCTTCATAATAGCATAATCTATTGTTAACTTGCCCTTTTCTTGCTTACCCAATTTTCGTCAGCTGGAAATATGGAAGATACAACAAACATTATCTTGATTCATCCATTGCAATGTTCATTCAACTCTTCTGTCTTGGGTTTGACCATTCCCCTGTTTCATTACTATGTCAATCTAGACAGCAAGAAATGGCTTCAAGATAGAAACATTGTCAATTCTATCAAGTACTCCAGATCATCACCTATAATTCACTAATAAATCTATTTATTTGTAAAAATCTTTTCCTCATAATAAGTATTTACTAATATAGTTGATTCAACAGACAAATCTGCTTACTTCCTACAAATGCTAGCATTTGTTATTCAGAAACACTTTAAGGTAATATTTACATATTAATAACTCCTGAGTCCAATTATTTCTGCACATATGCATATGGGTGGGTAGCCTTTCAATGGGACACTGTAACCTACCAGTGACCACTGTAACTTTAAATTTTTCAAATGCTATTTTTAATGATGGTTCTTAAACACTTTAACCTTCCTTATAACCCACCACCCACCAGAGGTAGTGGATAAAAAAAAGATACAGGGAGTTAGGGGACTGGACCTGTTTAGAAAGATTTTTTTGAGCAACTCTCATCTGTGTTGCCTGGAAATCAGCAGTCCAGTTCTGTAGAGTGAGGTTAGCAACAGTAGTGACATAACCTAGCAGAGACAGCCAGGCCTCAGTAGGAGGAAGAAACAGGAACACCAGAAGTTCTCAGCTATTCCTCTCTCAGGGAAGTAAAGATCAGTGAAGATTCAAGATCCACAAGCATTGCACAGCTGGCTGTACCAGCAAGCCAAGCTGTCTCCATCACTATATGGAGTCCTATTTATACCCATCAAACATCACATGACCCCCACATGCGTTGCCTAAGCAAGGCTCTTGCCTCAGCATTTGCATCCAATCAGCCAAAATCCTTGGAAGTGGTAACAAACTGCAGCACACCACCAGAAGGTTTTTAGTGTGTTTCTCTGTATGGTGTCCTGACAAATGCAGCTCAACTATGCAACATACGGCAAACCAATACATGTGCGTCCTTAGCAAATACGTGTCCTTTCACGCGCTTGCTTTAGCAGCACATCCTCTCTCCTGTGTCTGTTTCATGAGTCTGCCTTAGTCTTTCACAATCGTGTCCACTTTAACGAAACTTTCCTTCACATGTTTGCCCCAGCAAAACACCATCCAGCCTTCTTTTCAAAGAACTTTTGTTTCCACTTCAGAACACATCTTCAAAAGTGAGTGACCCTACATCCCTCAATAATCACCAACTGCTAGTAGCACCTCTACTACAGGTATAAACCTGGAAATCCTCCCTCATTCTTGCTGAAAGCTAAAGTGACTTTGTCTTGTGAAGGTCACCAGCACATGAACAATAAGTAAAGTGTACACACCCACACACATACACACACAACTTATTTCTTTCTCTATTGGTTAAACATTTTACTATTAGAGACTACGTAAATTTGAGTTCTATACAGATGTTCCTTTAAAGAATGCATGTACTGTGGATATTTAAAGTAATATTTATTTTGAACTCAGAGGCTGATAAACTCTGACTTGGGCCCCTAATTTTACAGGAAACTGTCAAACAGAGATACTTAATTGCTACAGTTATTTGAGGTTATATAATGAACTATTTATCTTGCCTTACAATCCACATAAATGCTACCCTTGTCAATTTCAATTTGCCATTCTCCTACTATGAAATTTTCAATCCCCCTTTCCTCATTTTGTCTTTCATGTTCAGCTGTTACCTCAAACTAGAAGGTGGACATCCCAGTGTTAGTAGAAAAGTCCTGCATCCCTTCCCTTTTCTCTCCCAAGACAGAGATTAATTAATGCAGCCCTGCTTCACATCCCTCTACAACCTCTCTTCTTCACTTGCTTTGTTGGTAGCAAAGACATTTCTTCTGATATTACAACATTAAAAAATCTTAAAATATGACTTTCATAATATCTTCTGCTTAGTAGTTTCCATTGTCTTCTTACACTGAGATTATGAAATGCATTCTTCTTGGGTTTTAAAGCTAGCCTTGAACTGGCCCTGAACTTCTTTTCTGACATTTATTTCTTCTCAATACAAGTTGTTTGTTCATCCACTGTCCTCTAGAGTTCCTGCTTCTACACTCCAATCACTTAGTTTCTGGTTTTTTTTTAAGTAAATGTCACTTTTATTTCCTAAGATGAAGGGATTAGATAAAAGCTATACACAAGCTTTACAAACACATAGCTTGGGCTGATCCCAGAGCATTTCTATCAAACTATTTATTCATGGGTCTAGATCTAGAAGCTTCTAGCCACCATACAATCTAATCTTTTGTAAGCCTGGACCTTGAAGGCTTCAGATTCTAGTTTCTGTCTGCTAATCTAGATCTATAATGTTTCATCTTCCAAGGCGTATTACTGAATGAGCTCATACTCACTGGTTATTTCTGGATTTTGGCTGGCTGGTTCAACTCAGCTGTTCTGGCTCAAACTTCTCTCCACGTTGACCAATTCAATCTGGCTTCTCTCAGCTTCTGACTGCATTTCTCTGCTATGCCTACAACTAACTCTGAAAATTTATTCTAATCTTCTGGTTCCTTCTTATTTTCTGGCCTTCACTGCCTCTGCTGACTTGCACTGAATTACATGAACTCAGAACAAATTCAAGTCCACTGCACTGCTCTCACTACACTGAGTTACTCTCTTTTCCTGTACTGCTCTTAAATAGCTTTATTTTCTTGTACTGTTCTTCTAAGAGGTAGGTAGGAGTGTCCTATCTTTGACTCATTTTGTCAAATCTCCGAGTTGTCACTTTGTGTGCCACTCAGATGACATCACTTTCAAACATGGATGCTTCCTCCTACAAACTAACTTTACCTTAAAAGTGTATACTAAGGGAATGTTTGTATTTCTGTCAGAGGTACTAAAGGCATGTGGTGTGTCTGCATTCTAGCTGGATCACACAGACCTATGTCTTTGTGATCCCTTAACAAAGCAGCCCTGTTGCTGTATTAAAATTTCTCCACAACTCCTCTTTATCCTTTCTTAGACTGCTCGCTCTTGCTTCTTCTCGACAACACACAGAACGTAAGTGATAAGTCTATGACAACAAAAATAACTACACAAGTTATATCTCTTTTGACATCAGTCTGCATGGCTCATACAATTGCAACAAATAGTTGATGATATCAGGTCCCTCATTAACTAAGTCAATGATTTTTCTAATTGATATTTCAAGGCCTATTTATATGACAATAGACAAAATGATCAGAAGATATAAGCTACTCTTTTGGAGTTTATATTGGCAATAATAACATAAAAGTATATTGTGTTTGTACAGCAGAGAACTGCCTGGTCTGGTTTCAGCGAGAGAAGACATATCTAACCCTTGAGAGACTTGAGGCCACAGGGACTGGGAAGGTGAGATGGTGTGAGGGTTGGGAGACATCTTCTTGGAGATGGGAGAGAGGAAGGAGGATTGGGATGAGAAAAAGTCAGAAGGCAGATTGGGTGGATTATAACGACTGGACTTTAAGAAAAGGTTAAAGAATAAAAAGAGTATATTATATTGAATGGAATTATCTAAGTGCTACATATAAAAACAGCTTTAGGGTTAGAGATGATTCTATCAATAGAGTACTTGCCAGGTTATCAAAGGCTTGAATTCTGCATCATAGCCCTCACACAAATGCATACATGTCAGTGTATATTGACTTATAATCTCAGGTTGCTAGAAGGAAGAGACAAAAAGATCCTTGGGCCTTTCTTCTCAGACAACTTACCTGATTTGATATAAACCCAGGTTAAAAAATATGAGCGAAGGAATAATAGAAGATACCAGATATTTACAATGGGCCTTCATATGCACACACACACACACATGCACATGAACACACACACACAAGCATGTACTCTCACCAATATAGTTTAGCAATAAGACTGGAGGTACCATATACAGTCAGCCAAGCCAAGAAGACTTCCAAAAATCAGTGGAGAAAGCCTATGCTTATCACAAGACAGGAAGGAAATAAATGTTAGCATTTTCAACATCATGTTTAATGGAGTTTAAATATCAGGCTAGAGTAAAGGAAGAGATCATTCAAATACTGCTTTTAATGTTCTGTGCTTGTGCCAGCAAGACACAAAGAGGATTATTGTCATCCATTGATCTTCAGTGCTCAGGTAGTGGAAAAAAATCAAGTTCTTCAACTTTTTCCCATATACCTCCACATGCTCACCGTGACACACATGCACTTGTATCACCCACACTAACAAACAAACCAACATTTTGGTGTTTAACAAAGCTTTATATTTGAGGAAGAAGTGGATAAAGACCCACCTCAAAGAGCAAAAGGGATTGCTATTTGGGGGAAATGTTCATATTTTATATTACTTATCACAATATTCCTATTATATAGCTGAGTTTTCAAATCAAAGATATTAGGAGTTCACAGGACATAGAAAGAACATGGAGCTCTGAGACTATGGATCACCATCACATAACTCATCCTAGATCTCCACACGTTACAAAAAAACAAGGAAGAAAAACCTAGCAAAGGACATATAAGTTTCATTGGAAGTTTAAGGAAACCAAGAACTACATGGGAACCCAATTGTGTCTCTCAAAAAGGGACACAGACACTACCGCTTCCAGTTCAGCTTCCTGCAATGGATGATGACTGGCATCACACTAATAGCTGCAGGTGCTGTGACAGCTTTCAACTCTCACTCTGCCTGTACAGACCAATGCCTTCCACACAACAGGCCTTTGGTAAACCGTCATTAACTATCAGCTATGTTAGCTCTTGTCACTGTGACATCAGAATGTCAGGCAAAAATTTACAGTGACAAGACTCTCAGAGAAAGCACCACCCTAGCTGATCTTGAGAGTAATTTGGAAGCACTACATTGAATACATGCTCTGAGAGTCCTCCAGTTAGTATATATAAATCCTTCAGGTATGGTGCCCATTTCCAAGTACAAAGTGGCTGTGGCTAAGTGGCGATATAAGTGGTGATAGATATTCATTCCAGCCTATCTTTTATTCATGCTCACTTTAGTCACATTTACCATTTGAGGAGTCTATTACTTCAAAATGTCTCCCAAGAGGAAGAAAAGCCTACTAAATAAATCAGTATATATGTATATATATATATATGTGTGTGTGTGTGTGTGATATATATATATATATATATATATATATATATATATATATGAAAGAGTATTATATAATTACATACAAACTTTTTTTCTTTTTTAGAATTTTGGTCCAGAAACCAATCTAGTATTAGTAGAGGAAAAAAAACAAGGGGGAAAATGTGTTTTTAAGATGCCCCATCATTTCCTCATAAAAAGGCGATATTATCTGGTATTCACAATAACCCTCATAGATAGAAGGCTGCGGGTGGCTTAAGAAAAAAAATCGTTCCTTGAAAAGCCTCAAATGCATTCTTGTCCCAAGCTTCTAGTTCACGGTATTTCAACAGTCACTGTTTAGAAGTCTAAGAGAGGACCAAACTTTTTCACTGCCTGCTGCCTTGCAGGCCCGATGACCTTTATAAATGACAGCAAATCTCAGATGAATGAAAGATGAAGGGAAAGAGGAAAACATTAAGATGTTTTGTCCTATTTTTTTTGTGACTTGTTGAAAATAATCATGGGGCCTATTTGTCACACTGGAGCTTTGCCTCTTTTTTCCCATCGCAGTTGACAAGCTCAATGAAAAAAAGTGTAAGGGAAGATGAATTGGCAGCAGCGTCATTGCCGCTCTGTCTCCTGGTCTTTCTAATTTTTCTTCAGATGAAATATATATACAATACCAAGCCAGTTAAGTGGAAGAAACATCTACAGGGAAAAGCAGAGTAACTAGTCCTGTCTCCAGTCTAGAAACAGCTATTAAAAAATATCTGTCTCTTTCACTTTCAATAGTCCAGGCATACTGCTAGTCTTTATGTCGATGAGATGAAACTGTGTTTTCCTTTGGAAAAAAAGAAATGACAAATAGTTCAAGAAGGAGGAGACTAAAGGACAATGGAAGAAGGGACAGACAAATGAGGCTAAATAAATACTGGCAGCAATAACCTAAGACAAAGACTCCATACTACAGGACACTCTCGGGAAATATCTTATGCTCAAAAACAACAGTAGGGAATGGAAATAAACTTATAGATTAACTTAAAGAGTTAATCTCCTTGGGGATGGACTCCTTTAGTGAGAAAATGTACTTTTCCTGCCCAGAACTCCTGCACACTGTGCAGTCCCACCAGATCTGCCATGATATTGTGTTGGATCTGCCCACCTATCAGAGCCTGAACTCAGAGAGGCTTAATGCTTCATTTTTCTCCTCTTTTGTCATAGTCTGTTTCCTTCTTCAGATGCTGGCCAAAGCTGAAGCTGCCTTTCTTTGTTATTCAAAGCTATTTCACTCTTGCTCTAAATATTCAATGTTAAGTTTTCACTTCATAATTTCAGACTAATATTTATTACACTAATATTTAGATAAGTATTTAGACTAATATTACATTTCTCATCAGTCTTATGTTAACTATGTTGTGTTTTTCATGACAATTTAAATTCTTATTTCATGTCTTGAGGAATAAAGGTTTCCCAAAACTGTAGTCAAATCTTCTAGTAAGTTTTACTTTGTCTTTATAAATACTTCATGCCATGGTTATTATTATCTTCTAGAGTTGTTAGACCCTATATTTTATGATTTTTAACTTAGTAGTCACTAACTTTAGAATAGTCTACCCAATATTTCTAACTCACTTTTGTGTGGCATTTAATTGCTTTTTATATTGTTACTGCTGTGTTGTATTATACTAGTTTTAAAATAAACTAGGAAACTATCTTCCTTGATTCCTTTATTCCCTAAGGAAAAACTGACTTCATCTGTTTTGATCAAATGTGTTACAACATTGTTGTGATGTGATTTTATAATATTGAAATTAAAGGATAAAATGAAGATTCCATGTATTTAAGATATCGGCCATGAATCAGACATAAATGAGAAAAATTGGCCCCAGGAAAGCCTAGCTTATCACAGCCAATGAAAGCGGTACAATTATAGAATCTACCCTAGATATACGCATATTAGAATAAGAAGGATTTCTCTGGCAACTTTTCCACCAAGGTCACCAAGATTTTATCTCTGTGTGCACCCAGTATATAAATTCATGCAATAGCCATTCAGTAGAAATTACAATAAAAGTTTGGCAAACAAAAAGCTAAGAGCTTATTAATAGTTCAAAACTTTTGGTGAACAAGAACAGCGTAACTATTTAATCTTAACTTTTCTTTGTTTAGTTTTTGCTTACTTGCTTGCCTTTTATATCTTGCTCAGCATACTTTCTTATAGCATTCTGGACCACCAACCTAGAGATGGCAACATCTACAATGGATAAGCCATTCCACACTTCCCAAAAATGCACTACAGATTGGCCTTTAGGGCACTTTTGTGAAGGCATTTCTCAATTGAGAGTCTTGCTCCCAATATGACTCTAGCTTGTGTCAAGATGATGTAAGTTTATAAAATTTTATACTCTCATAATTAAAAGTAGATACCATTGGCTACCATTGGCAATAAATAGTCTTACTCGTAAATGTGGCAAATATCTTTACAAAATTACTGCATATTAAGACAGAAAATTAAAGAGAATGACCCATTGGAAATTAATAAGTGAACAGCTGCTAAAATTATTAATTGATGTTTTAATATGGGAATATTAAGTGGTGGGAAAGAATCATCATTTGCATTAGTTCCTTTTTCTTTACTGGGACAAATGTAACTTAAGGAAGGGAGGATGTCTTCTGCTCACATTTAGGGATAAAACCCCTTACATTGAGGAAGATGTAATGGGTGGAGTCTGATACAGTAGGTCACATTGTTTCCATATTCAAGATGCAGAGAGAGGTATGCTTGTACTCAGCTCACTTTTTCTTTATATTTCAGTTCAGAACTATAGCTCATGGAAGGGTATCACTCATATTCATCGTAGTCTTTCCCTCCTCAATTACATCTCCCTGAAATTACCCTCATAGAGAGGTCGACAGGTGTTTCTTACAGGTGATCAGACATCCCAAATCGATCACAAGAGTACTAATCACAGTTATGAAAGTTTGTCTAACTACCAAGCCCATACACCTATCAGTTCAAGAAACTAATCAAAAAAGATGAAAAAGGCAAACAACTCAGACAACAATCAAGTAGAAAAGGGCACCTGTAAAATATACTGCATGATTTAAATGTGAAACTGGTTTTATATAATTTTAGAGAGCCGTTATTAATTCCCAATGATTCAGGCATTTAGAATGACACAAAGTCATTTCATTGAAAACATTTTGAACCACCCATGAAAATAAGATTCACACACACACACACACACACACACACACACACAGATATATATATATATATATATATATATATATATATATATGCACACCTACATAAATACATTCCTATGTATATATAGTAGAGAGGGACTAGGTGACAGTACACGCAAAGTTAATAGTTGTTGAACCTAGGTGATAGGTGATAATAAGTAAGAGTTTACCATAAAATTACATCTACTTTCATGTACATTTTATGTTTTTTTCTGAATATAAATTAAAGTAGATGGTGTCACAGTTGCAGAAAACTGTAACATGCTAAATCTATGGAGAAAGAACGTAAGAGTAGAAAGTCTATAAAGAAAGCAGGACTGAAAAGACAATAGAATCTGGCAAATTCCTAGAGATTTCATAACTCAGTCCTTATAAGATGATAATTAATCACTTCTTTTGTAAAGTGATTTTTTAAAAAAATCAGTGATAAAAAATAAGATAAATTACATTTTACTTCAAAACACAAAAAATTCAAAGAGCAGTGTCTCTATGCAAATTTCAAAGAGTATTACCAATTAAGGTTAAAGCAAACCTCTGTTATGGAATAATAGTGAACAATAAAAATATTATATATATTCCACTTTATATTAAAATTGCTTAATTAAACTTTACTAAGAAAAGAGAAACACTCTCTGTTAATCTGACACTTAAGTGCCTCCTTTTTCTGTGTTAAGAGTCCAACAAAGTGTAAATGTCTTCAAATGGTTACAAGACTGCAAGGTCTTTAACATTTTCAACACCACTTTGAATAATAAAGTCATCCAATGTATTAGATTGTTCAAGGCACCTTAACAAACCACCACCGTCTAGGTAAGGTATGTGAAATAAGAGAAAATATTTCTTCATTATTTGTCCTGCAGGGCATTAAACAGGGTCCTCCAGGGAGATCACCCAAGAGAGAATGGGGGAAAAACGGAAAAACGAGCGAACACAAAGAAGCACGGCTTGTTGATAGGCTGATCAAACCATAATTTTTACTTTTTCACACAGGGGTTTAATACACAAAATGGCAGGATGTGGGAGAAAGGGATGATGCAGAAATGTTAAGTGTTCAGGGGGAGTGCAGATATCTTCCAGAACAGAGTATCAGCTGTGTGAAGCTTCTGGGGACAGGTCACTATGACTCAGCTTATGATTTACTTGTCCTTATCTAAGTTGGTACTATCCACCAAGATTATTTATCTACAAGGTCTATGACTGAGACATGGCAACTTTCCACCAAAGGTGCTTGTTTAGAATAGCTTCTAGCCATCTGTTTCAGGGACCCAAGAGTTTGCACTAGCATGCCTGTATGTCAGGCCTATAGCTGACCCCAGGCCTTCAGTGTATAAGAAAGGCTGCCCCTGACAATTATTATGGTGATTGGAAGTGTTTAATCAGATCTAGACTACTTTGAGATATCTCACCTGGCTTGAAGATGAACCTATTAGATTCACAGTCCATTCTGATGAATCCATTTAACATTAACTACATAGTGCATGATTTATTACCAAAGAAAGCCACATTTTGAGACGCTATGGGTTGAGATGCATGTGGCCTATGGGCAAAAACAATTCAATTCACACTAATAATGGAGTCTTCATGTTTCATTTAGTCTCTTTGTCATGCTGTTATCCCCAACCTTATAAATATGAAAAACTGACAAAGCACTCATTCTCTTATTGGAGTCTAGAAAAATCTTCTAAGTCTAGACACAAAACAACAATAAAAACAACAATACTCCAAAACCCATAAAAATCATGGAAACTTTTCACATATCAAGATAGAATGTTTTCTTGAGAAACTTATATTCAACATTGTCTTTCCAACATGAATCATAGTAGGTTTTGGCCAGCTATGCATTGAGGAACATGGAATAAAAATTTAGTGCAATGGCATTAAAGCTACAACACTAGTGGTTTCCTCTAAAGGAAATATTGAAGTCATATAATCTACAGATTGTAACAAATGAACATATGTGCAGTTCAGCATTTACTGACTGCCTGCCATGTTCTGAGCACTGAACAGGGAGCTAGTGATACAGTTCAGGCACATCTTCTTCTTCACTGAGCTGAAAATCTAATGAAGACACAAGTCACTGAGTGCTATGTAATGATTGCTGCATGGTGTGGAAAGTAAATTAGACTGCCTTTGCATGATGATGAGGCATGTCAATCAGGCAAGAGATGGCAAAGGGGATGCCACCAAAGAAGGCTGTCTGAAATCATAAAAGCATACAAGTAAAAAAAAAAAATGGTAACATGAAGCTTAGGGTTATAAATAACTCAGTATGGTTGACAGAAACATGCATCTGTAGAATGACAATGGTTGAAATTAAATAAGCAGGGATAGATCTTCTGATGCTAAGTAGATGGTAAATTTTTCATCAGAATTGCTATATCCCTAATCGATTGGAAGAAAGGGGTTAGAACTGATTCATAGTTTAGAAGCATGCAACTAGAAGAGGATAGTACATCTTGAGAATTAAAAGGATCAGGATGCCTGCCATTTGCAGAGACATTGCTGAGCTTAGAGTGCTAGGCACAAATGATCAGTGTTTTAAAATATGATTCCAGCAAAGAGCTCCATGTTGGTTTGAGGAGTTTATCATCAGTGACATCAAGATAGGGGCCTAATTAAAGTTAGATGTGCAAAATACTACAAAAAGCAATTTGATACATCAGCCTAGATTAGTGGTCCAAATGTACAATTGTTTGGAATTTATTTTTGTTGCAAAGGTTTTAACTTTCTGCTATTGCATCTGCTGCTA
Organism: Arvicanthis niloticus; assembly: GCF_011762505.2. Taxonomy (NCBI): domain Eukaryota; kingdom Metazoa; phylum Chordata; class Mammalia; order Rodentia; family Muridae; genus Arvicanthis; species Arvicanthis niloticus. Next base: position 19,791,076 of record NC_047672.1, read on the forward strand.
TACTATACATAATAATGTTTCTCTGATACTGTAAACCTAGATGTTTGCTTTTCTTCCAAAATATTATATGTCACCTGTACAGTTCAGATTTATACAGTTGTTTTCACATTTGTATTTAATTTATTTAACTACTACATACACAGTTATTGTGTAAGGTATGCATATTAATTCTGTATGGAGACACAGATTAGGTCTGTTTCATCAGCTGCCTTTGCAGTTTCTTGTTCTAGAACCCTTTGTAACTGCATGTCCTAAGATATGTGATCTCATACAATCTAGTAGATTTGAAAAACTATAGATAAGAGTAATTTGCACACTAACATAAGGGGAATATACTGCAAAGAAAGTTCATGGTTTATTTTTTAGAAGAGCATGACAACAGTAGACTGAAGTAACAGATTTAAATTTGAAAGTCCATGGCTCCATGGACAATGCACACTACAGTTCCTGTCTGCATGGTGCTGATTTACTTCAGACTCAATCCTGAGCTCTCAGAAAATAGTAAAGGATATTCATGTTCCAAGCCCAACTTTGTTTGGCCATATGCCTTCTCCATGAGCACTTTGCTTAACTCTCTTAACTTTGTTCAATGTAGGTACTATTACCATACTATACTAAGACTCTTATCATTTACAGAAAGTAACTTCGGGCATTTGAGTAGTTTCAATGGTTTAAAACTATTTGTTTTGAGCTGTCTAATATACTATTATTAAAATATATGTGACAAATATATAAATCATTAAAAAAGCTGAGTGCAACTCTTTTGAAATATCAAAGTATTGGGACAAGAAGTTATAACAGTTAAATATAAAGAGGTGTGAGATTTTGAAGAAAGTAAAGCAAAAAATTGTAATAGAGGAGCCGGGGGATCTGGAATAAGCATGGGAGACTACCTAGAGCAAATGTAGCAGCAACAATAAATAATGCAAAGCCAGAAAAAATGTCACGTGCATGTGAAAGCGTTAGTAATCTTGGTAATAGCACTTCCAAGAATGGAGGAGACTGAAGCCACATCAGCACTATGTGAACAGGGAGTGGTGATGAACAGCCAGCCAAAGATGCTCTCAAGGGTTTTTATGGGGATAAAAGGAAAGAGAGGACCAAGCAGCCCAGAGTGAGCATTTTATATCCTGTTGTATACTGACAATGTACTCAGGAATAAGCAGCTTCTTTGCAAGGGAGTCACTATGGACAAAGTAACTAAAAGCACATGAGACATGCATTAGCAAAAGTTTGTTAAATAACAGTAAATTGAAGCCATTTAAAAATAACTCATACATGAAGATAATGCACTATATTGTCCCATAGTATCAGCATACAACCTTACATCTCTCCACAAGGTTGTCTCTATGAGATGAAGAGAGTAATGGGGAGATGTATATCTTGCTTACCACCTTTTAAATTTTAGTATAGTAGTTTTTGTTCTGTTGCTGTCATAAAACACCCTGACTAAAAGCAAGTTTGGAAAAGAAAGAATGCATTTCTGCTGACATGTCACAGTCTATCATTGTGGGAACTCAAGGCAGTAGCTCATCCAGGAGCTGAAATAGAAACCATGGAAAAAAACTTTTAGCAAGATTGCTTACAGGTCATCTTGTATTGGGCTACCTTCATAGAGACAGGACCATCTGCCCATGGAATGATGCCTCTCACAGTGGCTCTCCTATATCAAGTGGCAACAAAGGAGATTCTACAGAGACATGCTCATAGGCTAGCCTAATCTGAGAAATTCCTCAATTAAAAATAACTTCTTGTGTGACTTAGGCTAGGACAAGTTGGCAGGTATAGGTAACTAAGAAAACTACCTTCAGTGTTATTGTCAGTACTGCATTAAAATAATCTTTGGGAAGACAATAGTTTCAAGAACAAAGTGAGTTATGTCTACCATCCTCAGTCACTTTTAGCTGGGTAGAGGGAAAAATATTTTAATTGAGAATGTTTCAATGACACTTTTATGTCTGTAACATGAGGCTTGACCCAATCTCAGTGGAAAATATTTAGGAAAGAATTCCACACTGTCAAAAGCCATGAATACTGAGCTTGACTGGGTTGACCATACAATAGATGGCATAAGATGCTTTAGTGATAGATTCTGAAAAGACAAACAAACAAAAGGATTATCCTTCTCATCTTATTTTGTAGCTGAATTATAGCTTCCAGAGAGAACAGAGAGCAGACAAACCATATTTTTAAATAACTTCAATAGTTAAAAATTAAATATTCTTGAATCTCAGTTCTAGATATAAGGTAACCTAAAATCCACTATATTAATGTTTAACAAAAAAAAAAAAAAAAAAAAGAAATCAACAAAGTAAAAATGGAACGTCTGAAAAGCACAAAGAAAGATCCCTGTAACTCAGATAAAAGACTAAAAACAGATCAAGTTGAAAAAGAGAAAGAGAACTTACATAAGAACAAAAATTGGGGTTATGGTGGCAGATGCCTGGGGTCCCAACACTCTGGGTGGCTGCAGCAGGAGTTTTATGAATTCAAGGCCAGTCTAGGTGACACACTGAGACTGAGTTACCAAAAGGAGGGGCAGAGGTAGGAAAGAGAAAAAGTGAAGAGATCAGCTCAGGAACTTTGGAAAGGTCATGGGACACTTGCCACCCCTCAAGAAGGGACAGGCTAATTAACATTCCTCAGGCCACTGGTGGGGGGGATCTGACCTGTGGGTGGGGACAAATTCCACAGGATGGACTATTGGAAACCCACAGACTAGAGAAGTCCTTGCCACCTCATTCCCTAAAGACCAATCAATTTAAAAGTCACACTGTTCTGCCAATCATATTGTGCCTAGTTGTTTTTTCTCTATTCTACCTGATAGAAACCGTATAAAGGTCCACCAAACACGAGCTGCCTGGGGTTGCCTCTCCTTTTGGATGCAGGATACCCCAGCATGCTGGAACAATAAAATTCCTCTTGCTTTTTTGCATCGAGTCTTGGCTCCTCGTGGTTTACTCAGATGGTCCCTGGTAAGCTAAGGCTTGGCTTGGCAGAATCTTACAGAAGGAGAAAGTCTATGAAGGATTTCACATTTCACTTCGATCAGTGATGATGAAAGGTCATGTGACAGTTCAAAAGTATAAGTGAGCTTTCCCAACAAAATGTGATGCAAATGCATGTTTTCATAAATTGTCATTCTCTTAATAAAGCTTGGAGGCATGTTCATATTCTACATACAGAAAAATATTTATAATGGTCCTAGAAGTAAGTCATATTTTAGCTAACATGCTGAAGAAAATGGAAAATAATAGCATGTAAAGAGCGCCTCTCACCATCACAGTGAGGTAGATCTAAGGAGCCTAATGCCATAGACAAAGGAGCTTTATTTGACTCACAGTAAGAAAGGCAAGTAAGTGCAAATGACAGCCCAGACTGGAAAACACTGGAAACCACCAGAAACATCTAGAAAACTAAAAGAAAGATGATCATGCTGGATCCTTTTGGATCCACTTAAGGAGGACTCCACACTCCTGTGATAATTATCGTGTTCTCTCACAAAGGCAGGACCTCAGTGATATAAGTGACTTCCATAAGGCACCATTTTTCCCCCAAGGCTCCAGAGCATCTCCAACACTACATCCTAAGGCCTAACTCATGCAAACATAGGGTGCATTAAATGATGCCACAGCAACAGCAGATGGACAAAAGAAATGTGGAATCTGCAAGTATGTGTTGGGGAATTCGTTTGCAAATCATTTGGATACATAGTCCTTTGAACTTTACCAGCAAATCATTGCTTTCAGATGTAGAAAACATTCTTAACTTCATGCTTCTTCATCCCTAGATACTCTAAATTTGATAGACTAGGTTTATATAATTGGGTACAAATAGTACTTCTTAGTGATAAGTAAATTTATGAAAAGAATCTCTTAGCTTACTGTGATCACTACAATAAAACCTAACACACTTAGGTCATTATTTTTATTAGAGAGATTGAAATAAATTTTAAAACTTGTATGCCATAATGGAAGAGTCAGTGGAATATATGGAATTTTAGGCATATTTAGTTAGAATGTAAAATTGCATAAGTTTTTTTTTAAATAGGAATTTTTTTTAACTGAAATGGGTAGCATAGTTTAACTGTATATGTCCTTTGACCTTCAGTTATACTTTTAGAAAAGCATAGTGAAAAATAGAAATCAACTGTACAAAGATTGACATACAAATAGGCTTATTGCTTATAATTTGGCTGTTATGAGATACCAATAAATATCTATTTGTAAGCTAAGTATAGGTTATTTAAATTTAATTTATATATGAAATATTTTAAATAGAACATGAGCAATTTACACAAATTCACATACAACCCAGGGATAAATGAAAATTAAAGTGTGTGTTAAAGGAGATTTATATTTATGTATTAATATATGCAATTAATTAAATATTAGCTATAAGTAAAGTAGTTAACCTTTTTATTGAGCAGTGATCTGAAAATCAGGGATTATAGAGACAAACTGCACTTTCTATACCAATGACTCCTGAAATTTTTTATAGCAAGTATATGTCAATTTAAGCAGAATAATGAGAATAATTTTCTCATTATTTGCAACTAAAATATTTATTGTAAAACACATATTTAAACCATTGAAGAATGATAATAATCAAGTGTGTGTGCACTCTGTGTGTGTGTGTGTGTGTGTGTGTGACATAAACACCACAGTAAGAAAGAGAAATACATAAAAGCTGAAGGCTCTGATAGAATAAAAGCAGGGTGTGAACAACACTGAGAAATGTTGGAAACAAAATGAATTCATTCTGTGTTTCAGTTGTAACATTTATCTCTTTTCATTTAGCCTCTACAGGGACTGTTAGAATGATAAGCTGTTGTTTTGTCTTTCATTTGCAGCAAGCTTCACCTCATAGACACTTAACAAAAGCCTAAAAAATTAATAAATAATTTTTAGTTTTGAGTTTAAGAAAGGTCATATTTTGAGCCATGTCTTAAGACTGGATTGAGAATGTATAAGCTTAAGCTGAGATGAAATTTTTAGACTTCACATTAAATTTCAGGTGAGTTAATTGATGCTGGAGTCATAAGAATCCCAACCCTGCAGCAAAGTCTTGAGGATAGTGAGAAAAAAGAAGAATAAATATGGGTATATTTCAAAAAAAGAGGAGGAGGAGGAGAAGGAGGGTGTCAATCAATTCTATTTATATTACAAGGAAGACATAGTAGGTTAACAAGCTAAATAAAACATTTTTTAAAATTTAATTAATTTAATCAACTAATATACAATAAAAACCATGTTTTCTAAGGAGATCACTGTTATAATTTAAAAGTTTCTCTAAGATTTGAATAACTTTTAAAAAGTAGGATACTACACCAGCACAACCGTTTTCTCTTCATGAAAAACTTTTAAGTTTATGAGTAATTTTTCATTGCATATTCAATTTCTTCTTGTACCACCTTTAGTAATATATAAATTTAAAGGACTATTTTTTCCACTTCAATTAATGTTGAGTCCATGATCTCAATGATGTTTATTATATTCTTTATTTATCTCTTGAAATTAGGAGACATGTAGCAGCATAGCTTTTGTTTTACCTGATGTTCATATTTGAAATAAGATGTTAAGTGATTAATTTTGCATGAATTGATCATTGTAGTTAATAACCTCATAGAATAAGTTTTTTGTGTTTTTTTGTTTTTTCAGGTTTTTTTCTGTTTTGTTTTTCTCTGTTTTTAGTTTTGTTTTTTTGTTTTGTTTTGTTTTTTGCAGTATGTGGAATAGAAACCATGGTCACTTTTTTATTAAGTAATTCACTGAGCAGACTAATAAAGAAAGATACTGGACTTCATGAGCAAAAAAAATGTAAAAGAAGTATACAACACCCCATCATGTTTTATGTAACAGAGATTACTTATGTAAGAATAAGGAAACTAAATTGTGGCAAACCAAAACCTTCTTAAAATTAAAATCTCCTCAGAAGCATTAGTTAGTTGGTTGACACTTGTTTAGTCTTTTACCAAATTCTTTTGAATCTTGATTCTAAGTATCCTTCTAACAGCCACATATACACTTATTTAATAGTGCCAGTCCAGTGCCAGGTAAATTATAGAGTTTGACATTATGTAGTCAAAGAACACACCATCTGACTCTCCACAAAATAATAACTCATTCAGATTATGCCCTTAATTATCAGCATTGACTCAGAAATATCTGAGTGACTTCTTTCTGTGTTTGTGTGTATCTTGTGTGTGTGTGTGTGTGTGTGTGTGTGTGTGTGTGTGTGTGTGCGCGCGTATCTTTTATAACTTGTCTTCATAACCAGTCACTCATAGGCCAATGCAGAAGCCACATCATAAACATGTCCTGTATATGAGAGTAAAAAAAGAAAATTAGTTCTACAACTTAGCTATACACACAACACAGAAAAAAAAACACTAATAAACATTTGGTTGCTGTTGTTGATGTTGTTATTGTTGCTGCTGTTGCTGCTGTTGTTGTTTCAACTAATGTGGATACTATGGCCAGAATTTATAATTTATATAATTCTTGTTTTAGTATGCCTTAAGACATGCCACAGAAATTGGAAACTATTTTACAGATAGGTAGTAACATTTTTTTTTCTAAGAAATCTGGCCTGTTTCAGATGCTACCCAGTCAGGGTATGATTGTCTTATATTTGATGTTCGGCCATGAGGGATCCCCTAAATTCTGTTCTGACTCCCTCCTCTGTGCACTGCTTACCTTGTAATATAGTCAGAGTCACTAGGCCAATAGAAACGTGGAAGTGATTCCTGGCCCATGACACGTGGACCTGATAATATTTGTGTAGGTGTTAGCCAAGTGGAATAAAATCCATTGAATTATCTAAAATAATTATTTACTTGTGATTCATATATGTTCTCTGTGCATATAAGTATAAGCAAACATATATGTGCAAGTCACATATCTGTGACAACACAGAGACAAGAAGGGACAATGTGTGTCCTTCTTCATAAGTTCCTTTCCAGAAGGGTCTCCTCTTGAATGTGGGACTCCTGTGTTCTTGCTTAGATTGCAATTTAAGCAACCAAATAATTCTTGCGTATCTGACTCCTCAGCTCTGGGGTTATAGCTGTGTGAGGAACACTAAGTTTCTTATATCAGAGTCTGAGTACAAAGTCCAGTCCTTATGGTTGTACACCTGGAACTCATAACAGCTGAACCATTTAACCACCTCCATCACAGAACTTCAGAAAGCAATAATGAGCAGTGTGTAAAATAAATGAGAATCGTCAGAATGAGTGGAGAAGATGATATCCAATTTTACTTCTTGACTTACTTTCTAAGTGGTTGTAGATAGAGAAATAGTAGTAAGCATTTAAAGGATACACACACACACACACACACACACACACACACACACCTTATTCTAAAGACAAACAAGTGCTTGCTAAACCTGCTCAAGGTTCTTACAATGGTACCACTTAACATTTGTCTGGAATTACACCTCACTGTGTTATATGGCTCCCCGTGCCTTGCAGAAATGTAGTTTAATAATAGAATTAGTCTCTTCTTTTAAACCAAATTTCAGTAATTCAATTTTTCCAATGAAGACTCCAGAGCCAGATGCTGGGGTAGGCCTGCTAGGTCAGAGAGGTAGAGAAATATCAAGCTGACCTTCCTTTAGAGACAACATCTCAAAAGGAAGTTTTCATTATCTAAGCTTTCTCAGGAACCCCTCAAACTGAATGTCCCTCCCTTCTACTTCCTGTGTATTTCTCTATCTGTCCTATTGACTTCCTCTTACCCTCTTTTTCGTTCTGTTTGTTTGCTTGCTTGTATGTTTTTCTGATTTTCAGCCCCTATCAATGGTTGCTTGATCCATATCTTGACCTATGGTTGATAATATTTAATTTTGTTTCTAAAAAAAATCTCCTGGATTAAAGATGTGAGCTGTGGCTGAGCTATATCACTAGAAATCAGTTTCTCCGGTAAACAATGCAGTGTCCAGGTTGACAAGTGCGATCAAATACCCTGCAACAATCCCTTGTAGATTTTCTTGTACCATGTAGTTCCCTGACAAAGTAGAGACAGAATGATCTACAGAGAATGTCAGTTGCCCATCTTGTAGCAAAGCTTTGGATGCAGAAATGATCATAGATGACAATTCTAGATGCTCATTTACATAAATATTCTCAAAACCCCCTTTTCACCAGTTCTCCAAATACATCCACTATCTGTCCAACTAAACAACACTCGAGTTAATGTATATTCTTCCCTAACAGCATGGCATCTGGACAATATGGGTAACACGTTCTTGGTGTTAAGATTTGCTGATCAGGAAGATGTATTCACCTGCATCATAAGGTGCCACACTTATTATGATTCTGATGCCATGAACTGCAGCTTTAAATCTTTTACTGTATTTTATAAAAAGAACTGATTCTACTTTAGTCAATAAGAAGATACACATAAAACTGAAGAATAAAGAAGCAACATTTTAATATAAGTATTATAACATTCAAAATTAAATCTCTGTCTTCCTTTCAACTTTCTGGCACATCTCTACTTTATAAGCTTTCTCTATAAAATAAAAAAATGACATCGATTTCAAGTAATTTGTTTTATATAGTACTAATAGAGCTTAAATGATTCATATTTTTCCATGTTTTCCTAATAAATCTGCATTCTTCCACAGAAAAACAGGAAGATATTTGTATATACACAGCTGTGATGCCAATGCACCATTATTTTTTAAATTATTGAGTAATTATTTTATTATTTACACTCCAATTGTTGCCCCGTCCAGGTCACCGCTCTCAGAGTTATTACCTCATTCTCCCTCCCCTTTACCTCTGAGAGAGTACACCCCCTATGTATCCCCCCCCTTTCTGGGGCACCAAGTCTCTACAAAATTATTCATAGCCTCTCCCACAGAGGCCAGAAAAGGCAGTCTTTTACATATGTGCCTGGGGTCTCAGATCAGCTACTGCATGCTCTTGCTTAGTGTCTGGGAGCTCCCAGGGGTCTACATTAGTTGAAACTGTTGGTCTTCCAATGTGGTTACCATCCCTTTCTGATTCTTCAGTATTTCCCCTAAGTCTTCCATATGGGTCCCCAACCTCGTTCCAATGCTTGGTTGTGAGTATCTGCATCTATCTCAGTCAGCTACTGGTAGAGCCTCTCAGAGGAGAGTCATGTTAGGTTCCTGTCCACAAGCACAACACAGCATCAATAATAGTATCAGGGGTTGGTATCCACCCATGAGATAGATTGAAAGTTAGGCCTGTCAGGGGTAGGGCTTTTCTCCAGTCTCTGCTCCATTTTTGTTCCTGTATTTCTCTTGAAAAGGAATAATTTTGGGTCAAAAAAATTGAAGGTGAGTTGGTGTCCCCACCCCTCCACTGGGCCCCTGCTTTAACTACTGGAGGTAGTCTCTTCAAGTTCCATATCCCTACTGTTGGGCATTTCAGCTAAAGTCATCCACATTGAGACCTTGGATCCTACGTATCTCAGTTCACTGGGAATTTGTAGGGATTCCCATCACCCACACTGGCAGCTACATATTTCCATTCCTTTTCTAAGCTCTCTGGGCTTCTATCCTACCCTTCCCCATACTTGATCCTGCCCTCCCTGCTTTCTTCTCCTTCCCCCTGCCTCCTGTAATTTTAATTTTTTTCAATGCCTTACTTTTAATGATGGTTCTTAAATACTTTAAGCTCTCTTTTAGCCCACCACCTACCAGAGTGAAAAAGACAAGATATGGGGGAAGTGGACCTGTTTAGAAAGATCCTTTCATTGTTGTTGTCTGGAAATCGGCAGGTCAGTTCTCAGATTATCAATTGCAACTCAATCCTCTAGCAAACACTTCACAAATACACCAGCAGTCCAGTGTGGTAGAGTCAGGTTAGCAATAGTAGTGACACAACCTAGCAGAGATAGCCAGGCCTCAGCCTCAGCACAAATCAGCAAAAGGGACTAGGAGGGAAGTCAAAAGAATTCTTGACTGTGCCTCTCTCAGTGAATCAAAGATCAGTGAAGATGCAAGACCCACAGGCAGGCCTTATACAGCTAGCTCTAAAATCAAGCCTAGCTCAGCCTCTGTCACTGTTCATTGAGTCCTATTTATACCCTCCAAACATCATGTGTCCTCCATGGGTCTTGCCTTAGCACATGCACCTGCCTTAGATGACATCACTCTACCAATCAGCCCAAGTCTGCAGAAGTGGCAAGAAACTGCAGCACACCACCAAAAGTTTTTTGGTCTATTTGTCTCTGTGGAGTCCTGACAAATGTATCTCAACTATGCAATGCAAGGTGGGCCAATACATGCATGTTGTTAGCAAAGAGTCCTTCATTATGTGTCCTTTCATGTGCTTGATTTAGCAGAATATTCTTTCACCTCTGTCTGCTTCAGTCAAATGTTCCTTCACAAGTTGTCCTTAGTCTTTCATCAGTATTCACTTCAACTAAATATTGCTACATGTGTTTGCCCCAGCCAAACACCATCCCACAGACTTTCCAAAGAACCCTTAAGTTTCCACTTCAGCCTCCCTTGATTATTTTGTTCCCCCTTCTACATGGGATTTAAGTATCCTTACTTGGGCCTATCAGATGCAGGGTTGGTGAAGATCTTTTCCCAATCTGTAAATTGCCATTTTGTCCTATTGACAGTGCCCTTTGCTTCACAGAATCTTTTCAGTTTCCAGAGGTCCCATTTATCAATTGTTGATCTTAGAGCCTGAGTCATTGGTATTCTGTTCAGGAAATTTCCCCATGTTCCAATGTACTTTAACCTATTTCCCATTTTCTTTTCTATTAGCTTCAGTGTATCTGGTTTTATGTTGAGGCCTTTGATCCACTTGGACTTGAACTTTGTGCAGGATGATACATACATACATATATATATATATATATATATATATATATATATATATATATATATTTGCATTTTTCTACATGAAGGCTGTCAGTTAGACCAGCCCTATTTGTTGAAGATGTTTTCTTAGTCACAGTGTTTGGCCTCCAGTTTCAAGAATTATAGGTGAGGGAATCAAACAGAAATACTTAGGTCTCTGGTTTGGAGGCTTAGTTAGCTTTATGTTAAAGTGCTATTTAACATTTCCTTTAACATTTTACCAACCTAAAACCTGTCTCAACTGTGGAATCTCTCATTTCTAAAATGAATTGTAGATTTTTACATTATATTTAAGGTGTAGTAACTTTAAATATGTATACTTTGCTTTTTTCATTACTGTGATCAAAAATACATACATAGAGAATACATGCATATAGTCAACCAACTCAAAAGTCATCCATCTGACTTCATGAGTCAAAATTAATTTCCCCTCCTTTATTATTAATTTATTTCAGTTTAGAATGAGGACATAAGCCCATTGACATGTGCCCGTAACACCTATCAATAGGAGCCTGAGAGGGGAGAAGCAAGAATTTGGCAGTAGTGAGCACACCATTTCAATGATGGCTTCATGATATTCACAATCTGAATATTGAAGTGCATCTGAACCTGAAAAAAATACTTATCTTGGTAACTTTTTTGTGAGCAGGAAGCCCTAGAACTCTCTTCTCAAAGATTCAGATGAGTTCACATAGCCATCTCTGTTTGTTTGTGATAAGGCCCATATGTCCAATCCTGAACTGGCTTTATGTTTTCTCTATTGTGATTATAAGTAGCAGATTTGGTTTTAGAAATACTAACCTCTTCAGCAACCAGGAAATTCCATCCAACTTTAAGAAACTGGACCTCCCATCCAACTTTAGTTCCATCCATTTTCTGGTAAAACCACACGCTGTTCACATCTTTCCATTCTGCTGTTCACTTCCAATTCTCACTATGCACCCCCTGAAAAGCAATCACCAAGAACCCACCACAGCATGATCGCTACGAAGTCTTGTTTATTTTTTGTTTGTTTTGTCTTGCTAAATTTATTTAGCCTCTTGCTTTTTAATTCAGCTTCATTCAAACTCTCTGGGTATGAGTAAAATGTAGACAAATTATTTACCAGACTGTAACATCAGCGTGCTGCCCAACCTTATCCAGTATGGATTTTGTTTCCATGTGTAGCTTCATGATCTGTGCCCTCATTGTCCAAAGCCCTATTTGAGCTCTGCTCTTCTCAGGCTCCACTAGAGTTGTTGGTCAAGCTCAGCTTTCAACATTTTAGACTATCTCCAGACAGTGCGTCTAAATAGTTCTTTATTCCTACAGACCAAAGGCTTATGCTCATATGCTCTGCATTAGCAACAACTGCAGTTCTCTGACAAGGTTTTCCCCTACCTATGTTAATCTCATTCTGAGTAAATACTTACCAAGGACAAGTATGAAATTAAAACTTTATTTTAGGTCATGGTCACACAGGATTCCGTGCATGGGTTCTCGTTCTCTGTGTGCTTACTCAGAATACCAGAATAGCAGAGAATTCATGGTATAAATTTCAAATGCATGTACTACTTGATTCACACAGGCGATAAATTTCATCAAATCCATTTCTTAGATTGCAAATATCATAAATTGAAATTTCATTTGAAACACCTATTCTAGTGAACATCATAGCTTAGCCTCACTAACATGTACAGAACACTTATACCAGCCATTCATTTAACTCAAAGTTGATTGTTTAATTATGAGTTGAATATCTCATGTAATTCTTCAAGACTATACTGAAGGTGAATTGTAGAAGGATTTTGTAGGGTCTCATTATAAACATGTAGACAATGTTCATCAAAGAGTAGCTTCTATGCATATCATCTTTGCAACATAATCAAATATACAAGCCAAAGTTGAAATATCACACATTAAAGCTTATATATGAGATAATCATGAATAAATTCCAAACTTTTTAATTGCTGGCAAGTATATTAGTGTTAAAAAATTAACGTAACCTAAAATTAGCTTTTTCCAACATGGTAAAAATTCCCTCAGGTTCAATTTCTACATGTGTCTCTCATTATGTTCCCTTCTTCACATAACATTAGCAATATTCTGACATCTCTTGCCATGTGAACTTCTCTTCCAAGATTGACTAAGTGCTGGTATCCTACACATATTGGAATAGGATTCTAATTATAGGTCTGGAGATAATGAGGAGTGATGGAAAAGGGACAAGAGGAAAATTAACTTCCTCTTGAAAGATAAACTTTCCTGACAAGATGCCAACAGTATCTTTTCAAAAAGGATAAGAAAAGTATTATCAGATACAGTGAGAGCTATGAGAGAGCGTTGATTCTGATATTTGCGAGATCCGTCTACATTATCACACTGAGGATCTAAATTATTAGACATATTTTAATTATAGACCACAAAGCCGAAAAGTACTGAAATTTTTTAATCTACATTTCACCTCCTGACATCACCAAATTTAGTCCAGTCCATTACACAGAAAGAGTCTATGAAGTTCCCAAGAACCGCAAAGTCTTTTATACTTTTTTTTTTCAGACACACCACACCATGCTTTATTCTTTCCTCCATTGCTTATATATCCCAGAAAATTCTTTCAAGCAGTATACGATTACAATGTGATTGTGCTTCAGTTTCCTTCCAGTGAATGATTATGAAAAAACAATGTGTTAACACATTGTTAACATTAAAAGAAATAAAATTACTTATTAAGGTAAAAAATTATTCTTAAAAGCCCATGTACATTCATAACCAAGTAACTTATTATAGATTAACAAAGTGTAAGCAAAGAAGGTAAGTTTCTCAGCTAGTTTCTCTTACTTGAAGGCAGCAATTTGCTGTTATAAAAAAAAGAAGTAATTGTTTTATTATTTCTTTCTTTCTTTATTTTTTAAATACATTTCAGATTTTATCCCCTCACCCCATTCCCCCCACCACCCAGGAACCCCCTATCCCATCCCTCCTCCTGCATCCACAAGGGTATGCCCAGATCTACCCCCTCCCCCCTCCCCACCCTCAAATTCCTTCCCACTAGATGTTCAGCTTTCATGGGACCAGGAATCCCCTCTCCCACCAATGCCCAACAAGGCCATCCTCCCCTAAGTATACAGCTGAAGTCATGGGTGCCTTTCTTTGTGCTCCCAGGCTGGTGGTTTAGACCCTGGGGAGCTCTGGTTGGCTGGCACTGTTGCTTCATGTGGTCTATTAGTTGAATCTTTGTTGTTTCAAACTTTTGGGCTAATATCCACTTATCAGTGAGTAAATACCATGTGTGTTTTTTTGTGATTGGGTTACCTCACTCAGGATGATATTTACTAGTTCCATCCATTTACTTAAGAATTTCTCCAATTCACTCCATTGTTGGTGGGAATGCAAGCTGGTACAACCACTCTGGAAATCAGTCTGGCTGTTCCTCAGAAAATTGGATGTAAAATTCTTAAAAAGAGGGAAGCAGTGTGTGAGAGCAAGGGGCTGGTCCTTGCTGGGGAACTGAGCCTTTACTATACAGCCTGGAGAACTTGCTAAGTGTGCCTTGCTGCAAGGAAAGGACTCTCATGAGCCCACTTGACTGTGCACTTTGCCAGAGGTCTCTATCTCTTCTTCCCACTGTGATCTTTCTCCATCCAACAAAAGTTAACTTTCTTTTCTACAGTAGTACAAGTTAAAGCCACTTGCATTAACATTAATGGTGAAACTGAACACATGATAGTAATGCACTGTGCTTTTATGTGTTCATACATGTAGTTGTGTATGTTCACAAGTGTACATGTATCTGTGCACACACTGTGAACACGTGATAGTAATGCACTGTGCTTTTATGTGTTCATACATGTAGTTGTGTATGTTCACAAGTGTACATGTATCTTTGAACACACGCAAGCACACTGTAACACACACATGTGCTTATAATCCTTCATCAAATCACAATTATCTACTGAACAAGAGCAGAACAGACTGGAGGAAAGAGTGCAGTACCTGCTGAAGCAGAAGGAGTTGGTCACCTATTGGCAGTAAAACTGCAGCATCACTTGAGTGTCCTCCAAAAGAACTTAAGAACTCAGGCTGGGAGGAGGGGTAAAACCAAGTGGATCCTCTATATCTTTGAACTTTTGAGTTTCTTAACATTTGCATGGTTCTCAGCTGTCCATACATTGTGGATAATCCAGCATGGTATACTGTGATGTTGTCATGATGCTACCCTGACAGAGTAAAACCCAATAACATCATACTACCTCTTCTGATCTGTGTTGAAGTAGCTCCCGTATTATTCTCAAGTGTTGCTGAAGATAATGTAGGTTAGAGCTGAGGACAGTTCCTCTCTCATTGTATTAGTCATTTACTCTTCCAAAGGCAAACAACTGGAGATTCTCCAGTTTCACAGCTTGAGCGAAGTGTCTTTTATACTTTTAAAGGTAGGAAAAAATACCAGTCATGAGGACTTTTAAAGTTTATTTATTCTATAACATTAAATCTGATTCCAAAATAATACAATTAGATTTTTAAAAAGACTTGAACAAGCCACTGCACTGATCTGAATTATAAAGCAAAACATAAAAATGAAATGAAAGTACGTCAAAGTGGCCACTTTAGCAGTAATGGTTGAGATGGGTCCATCTTGGCATTTTCTAAGAAATATAGTAATATAGTTCACAATAGTAATGGCTAAATGGAAAAATAATGACATAATTTTCTCAATAACACTTAACAACTTTTCTCAGTTAAAAAGTTAGAATATTTGAATGGAAATAACATTCAAAAGTTAATATAGGTTATGCACCTGAGAAACTCAGCAAACATGATTAATCACATTCTTTTAAATTCATGACCAAGAGTAGTTGCTTTTGTCTCAAAGTTCCTATCTACCAGAGTACCACAGGAAAAATAAAGTAGATACACACATAAATATGTATAAGAGTCAAACTATAACTAATTACAATAGACAGGCTTTTGCACAGAGAAGAAATAATCCTATCCAGTGTTAGATCGTCATCGCCAGTAAGGAGCATTGCCTAGGGAGATTCACTAGTCGCCATTTGTAGATTCAGATGGATGAGCTTGAAATTTATTGTGACCTACTTCCCCATGAAGCAGATATAATTTATTAAACTTCCCTTCCCACGTGTGGATCTCTTCTATTGTCTCCTGTCCTTCCTTGTGAATGTGCCTGCTCTCAAGAAAAACATATTTTTCTTGCAATTTCAGATTCAGTGCCCAGTGAGGCACAATTCCTGCTGATACCACCTCTGTTCAGGACAGGCAGATAGTTTAAAAACAGCACTCATTCAAGAAGAACAGACAGATGGCTTTAGGTTTCAATTTTTTTTAAAGTTAAAACTCAGTAAAGGTGAGTTGTAAGAACCAAATCTCTTTGTGGTTATTGAGATCAAAAGCCTGATAAATTAGAGTTGTTTTATTTTTATGCCTTAATAGCAAAGATTTTAAATCGTTATCAGAAATATTCTTAGAAGGCATTCAGTAAGACAAAATAATAAATGAAAAATGTATAGGATGTAAATACTTAACATACCTAGCATGAAAATTGACACATAATACGTAATATATAATACATAAAACATAATAGAAAATATATTTGACCCTATCATTTGTAAACTCTCCGGAATAAAATTACTATATTTAACTTGTATAGGAGAAATACCACAATGTCTTGTTGACAATGAAAGTCAGTGGAAAAGCACAGGTGTGAAAGTCCTTAGATTGAATCTCAAATATCAGACCACACACGATTGCAAGTACCAAGATGCCCCACACCTCCACACACATACAAACAACAATAACAACAACAACAATAACAACAGAAATAAAAACAGAGTTTCCGGTACATGGGTTTGATAGTTCTAGAGGAGAAGAACAGAGACAAAAGTTTGAAATATAAAACAGCAAACATGTTATAAAATTACTATAAACACAGCAGTAAATTGTAGAGTGAAAAAATATAAAGGCCATTTTATGAAATATGTAGACTTTTTCTTTGCCCTTAGACCTAGACAGAAGTGCAGATTCCAGAACGAGGAACTGAATGTAAGATTTTCACCACCCCAGGACACATTCCAGGTGAAGGACACTCTGCCCTGAATCAAGCCTCAAACAATAGGCCCACCTATGGGTGGGAGAGGCCCAAGGCAGGAAGACACATTCCTGACTACAGATAAAGATGCTGCCACCTAGGTGGGGCTATAGCCGGAAAAAGTAAAGATAGTTAATCTGAAATGGCAGGATAGGACACAATGACATGGTAAAAACCACATTTTTGAGAAGAATGAGTGTGCAGAGTGATTTTCACATGACTCTAGATCATTTGGGCTGGATTCCTCTGAAATGTTCCACTGTTCTTGGTTACCCCTCCCTCCCTTGGTCTTCCCAGTGCTATGTTCAAAATTTGTAAAACAACCAATCATGTGTAGCCGCGTGAAAGTGCAACCAATCATATGTAACCACGCCAAATTTTCCCGCTCTCCCCAACCCCTACCCATAAATATCCCAAGTTTCCTGGGTTCTGGGTCAGAAACTCTATCTCCTGCGTGAGATATGTTCCGGCCTGAGGGCCCTTGTCATTAAACCTCCTCTGCAATTGCATCAAGAAGGTCTCTCATGTGTCCTTGGGTTCGTGCAGGTCCGGACTTGGGTGAGTTTTCCCTCTACATGCCCCATTTCTCTTTGAGAAAAAGAGGGACTAGAACACAACAAGGTGACCACATGGAGTACCTCACTCACAGGTGGGCACAGTAGGGGACATGCATACCATTTGCATAGGTGGAACAACAGAACTGCACAGAAAATGCAGAAGTAGCCAGTTATCAAACAGGGGCATAAAAAACTTACTGAGAACAAAGGCAACATGGGAAATTTTTTTCATTAAAATGTAGTGGAAAAAGAGACAATGAACATAGGTGAAAGCACATGGCCACTAAGACCTCAAGATGGCACCACCCTAGCCACCTGACATCCATAGTAGTAGAAAAGAAACCTTTCCTGCAAGTTGTCCTTGAATATCTAGATGTATAGCATGCAAATGGAGTACACTGATGCACAAAGACACATAAACACAAAGACACACACAGATAAGAGCAACTACTTGAGTAAAAAGAAATGGTTCAAATGTTTATAACCAAATGTTAATATCAATAATATAGCATGCAACTAACTTCTTCAATTATAAAGACAAGAACTATTCATTCAAATGTTTAGAAATGAAGGAAAAAATATAGTAATAAAGTGTATGTATATTAACACACTAAATTATATTAAACTATTGATTAAAATAAAATCATCAATTTAAAAATAAAATAACCGTAATTTAGTCATCATTTATGAAAGTGTCAAAGACTCAAAGCCTTCACATCTGTTTGACTGAAGAGAGCCAACATTCCCATTATTTCTTTTTGGTTCTTTCGTTGGAGAGCATCTCAATGTGGTATTGGAAGGAATTCTGATTCCTCATAATTTTAAATTTGCTAATCCTCACACAATAATTACATTTGAAAAAATGTAAAAAAGTAAACAACTGGCATTTGCACATGATAATATTGATCCAAGGCTATTCAGTGTAGTGTCATTTGCAATGTTTTAGAAAGGTTTGCTATATAATTGCAAATTGAATATAAGAGTAATTATGTAAAGCCTAATTTCTATGGAATATTATGCAACAATTATAGAAGAACAGATAGCTATTAATGATTTCATGAAAGATCATTGGGCAAAACAGAACTGATGGAGAAAACTGAATTGAATATTACATCATTACTCTGTAGACTAGACAAGTGTTTGTTTCGTTTTGTTATAGAGTCACACAAAGTACACCAGGCTGGAATTAAACTTCTTCTTAGATTCAAAACTCAGCCTTTTGAGTCTTTGGACTATGTTATGGACTTCTTGCTGTCTCTCAGTGTTTCAAAGGCATTAAGTACTTAAATATTGCTTTCATAACACGTTAACAAATTAAAAGGACATAGCTATACAGAATGCTGATAGATGCTACTATTGATCCAATTTATGCAATTATGTGTGTTTCAGTTACCAACATTCATCAAAGAGCCTCAATTCCATACAGGTTTTAATTGGTCCACAGCTAACATATGAACCATAGGATATTGATCTTAACATATATTCTAAACTTCAGAAGCTAGTAATAAAAGACATAAAGTATTCATATATCAGCCATGTACTTCAAATCTTTAGAAAGCCCATTTGTCTTCTTTCTAATTCTTTCTTAAGAATAAACAATGGAGGCCATGGTAGTGACAAGTAGTCAATAACTTTAAAGTGCAGGTAAATAGAATGGGAGGTGAGAGTAACCTTTTAATAAAACAGCAAGTGATCATTTTGTATCTTATGTTCCATCTGTTCTCTTGAGATTTTAAGTTTCTATTAACCTATGATATTGAATCTGTATACTGTTGTTAAGTATAATGGCAAGTTAGCTTGCCATTGTTGTCACAATATATCTGACATAGTCAACCAACAGGGGAGAATTTACCCTAGCTTCAACTTGTAGGTTTCAGTCATGATAGGTTTGCTCCCTTGCTTTTGAGCCTGTGGTGAAACAACACATTATCATTCTGGAGACAGATCATCACATGGAGGCTGTGAAAGAAAGAAGAGAGAGGAGAGAAGGGAGAAGAAACAGGGGACATGGGAGAGGGGAGAGGGGAGAGGGGAGAGGGGAGAGGGGAGAGGGGAGAGGGGAGAGGGGAGAGGGGAGAGGGGAGAGGGGAGAGGGGAGAGGGGAGAGGGGAGAGGGGAGAGGGGAGAGGGGAGAGGGGAGAGGGGAGAGGGGAGAGGGGAGAGGGGAGGGGGAGAGGGGAGAGGGGAGAGGGGAGAGGGGGGAGGGGGGAGGGGAGAGGGGGGAGGGGGGAGGGGAGGGGGGAGGGGAGAGGGGGGAGGGGAGGAGAGGAGGGGGGAGGGGGGAGGGGAGGAGAGGGGAGAGAGAGAAAAAGAGAGGGGAGAGAGAAAGAGAGAGGGAGAGAGAGAGAGAGAGAGAGAGAGAGAGAGAGAGAGAGAGAGAGGTGTTTCAATGTCTCCTTTGAGGGTACACTCCAATGGCATAACTTCTTTTATTTAGCCCCTATCACTTAATAGTTCTTGTCATCTTTCCAGATATTTAAAGCTATTAATCAAGTCTTGATCTTGGACCTGTGGAGGATGATTATGATATAAACCATAATTGCTCTTTAGTAATAGCTGTGCTTTCATGTTTGAATTTAAAACAACATATACATTAGATCTAGCATGTGGAATTTCTAACTACGTTTCCATATAAGGTCACTTAATGTTCTATTCTTCATAAGAACTAATATTGCATTAATTAATTTTAAAATACATTAATATTTTGAATACATGAGTACAGGTATATTTGGGCTTGTAAGTACCCATTTTATGAGTACATGTGTATAGATTGCTATTAGCTCTAAATGATTCCACTGAACCAGACTCAGTCAGATTTTTAAGAAGATTCTCTTTACTTGTAATAAAGTATTAATATTTCCCTTATGTTTTGAACATTCCATCAGAGATAGTTAGGAGGAAAAATAATATTCATCATGACAATGCTTGCTATGATTTAGACAAATGCCCCACAGATGCCTTGTGTCAAAGATTCTATTCCTATAATGGTGGTATTGTAAAGTAATGAAACCACTATGAGATGGTCCCTACTGGGAAGTCTATAGATATCTTTCTATCTTTTGCTTTTTTGTAAAGAAGTGAATGGAATTATGCCATCATTTGTTCTCACTATGGTACTATGATACACTGCTTCTCTTTAGGACGAAAGCATCAAGACAAACAGAACATGTACCAAAACCTCTGTTCCCATGTCCAAGCTAACCTCTGCCTCTTTAGTAGTTCAGTACCATTACTCATGTCAGGACAATTTCTACAGATCTGCAGAAGATTAGTGTCGGGTTGCTTGGTTACATAAGGCATAGAGTTCCTAATGTGATTGCCATACACAATGAGTTCACCAACCTGTAAACAAGCTTCTACAGGATCAGAGATAATACATACAAATTACTAGTACTGGCTACATTAATATTAGATTATGTTATGTTCCTTTTTAGTTTAAAAATAATTTAAAATAGTAATACCTAGAGATTACCTCAACAATGTCACATTTTCTTCATCTGTAAGGAAGCTGTAGCTACAGAGAGTGAAGTGCTCCTGAAAAGCAAGCTCTCCCTGTGATTTCTTTGGCAAATGTGTTGTTTGATAAATCTCCAGGCACCTAAGATGCTAATTCTAAGTAAAAGTCCTTGATCAAGAAGAGCATCAGTGTCCTTCCTTAGTTACTTTTATGACTAGCCCCAAACCTTAACTCCAAGAGAAGAGTTCACTCCAATGATTAACCCTGGAACAAAACTCCTCTATGATATTAATTGAGCTAATAAAATATTCTTCCTTAGGCTGCTTTTCACGCATTCATTTTATTATCAAGTAGGCAACCAGTCATGGGAGTTATAACTCTCTCTTATTTTCATATCCATATGCTGGGATGAAGTAATAGATAGTGTGATGAGCAAGCCCTTTATAACACTGCTTCAGAGAAACTGAAAAAAAAGAAGGTTGTAATTTAGATTCTAGAAATTACCAAGGTGAAATTTTCATTTGTAGTGTCCTACACAGGAATAGAATCATAGTCTGTCTGGAATTTGTCCTCCATTAGCTCCTTCATATGCTCCCCTGACTTTTATTATAGCCATTGTGAAGGACACCTTTATAATTTATTAAAATAGTAAGGCATTGTAATTTTTGCTCATAAGTGGGTAAACTTAATCTTGAGCATAGCAAACTCTGCAAACATTATCATAGGTACTACGTATCAGAATTCATACTTAGATGATTTTCTCTTATGCGAGAAATGGTTTTGATAGTTGTACCACAAGCATCACCATGACCATGCCAGAAAACCTTCGCTTCTGTATTCACTGTATGATTTTCTGGAAAATCTCTCCAAGTCTTCAATATCCAGGCTGGTTTCAGGAAGAATGGCCAAGTGACCTCTTTCTTTCTTTCTTTCTTTCTTTTTTCTTTCTTTCTTTCTTTCTTTCTTTTTTCTTTTTTTCTTTAGATTTCTTAATACACAGGGGTGAGCCTCAGGCTATAATCAATTCAACAATCTGGGTTTATTTATCGACCTCTGCAGTAAATGCAGGGGTTCTCCACAGTGATTTTGAATCCAGCATTGTCTGTGTAGTTATACCCTCATCTCCAGATAATATAAAAATAACAATAGCAACAAATGCCCAACCATAAATAAAGGTTTATTACATCTGAGTAATTTTTGGCAAACTCAAAATAATATTGATAATTTTTTTTTCATAAAACTCTGGGCGTATTTTTAAATCCAAATCCTCCTATCCTAGATTTATTTACATAGGTTTATTACATCTGAGTAATTTTTGGCAAACTCAAAATAATATTGATAAATTTTTTTTCATAAAACTCTGGGCGTATTTTTAAATCCAAATCCTCCTATCCTAGATTTTTTTCTTCATTTTTCACCAGCAAAACTGCTGACTTTGTTAACAGTAGATTCTCAACTTCAGATGGAAATCCAAAGAACCCTTGATAGTTAATACAATCCTCAATAATAACAGAACTGCTAGAGGTATCACCATTCCTGACCTCAGGCTGTACTACAGAGCAATAGTAATAAGACCTGCATGGTTTTGGTATAGGAACAGACAGGCTGATCAATAGAATAGAATCAAAGACCCAAAAATAAATCCACATACCTATAACACTTAATTTTTGATAAATACACCAAAACCATACAATGAAAAAAAGAAAGCATATTCAACAAATGGTGCTGGACTAACTGGATGTCAGTCTGTCAAAGAATGCAAATAGATTCATATTTGTCACCCTGCATAAAACTCAATTCCAAGTGGATCAAGGACCTCAACATAAAACCATAAACTAAATCTAATAGAAGAAAAAAGAGGAAATAGACTTGAACTTACTGGTACAGGAAACAACTTTCTGAACAGCACAATGACTCAGGCTTTAAGATCCACAATTGATAAATGAAACCTCATGAACTGAAAAGCTTCTGCAAGACAAAGGACACTATCATTATGCCAAAATGTAAGGCTACAGATTGGGAAAGAATATTCAACTACACTGCATCTGATAGAGGGCTAATATTCAAAATATATAAAGAACTCAAGAAGTTAGATACCAACAACCCAAATAACACAATTAATCCTGGGATATAGAGCTAAACAGAATTATCAGCAGAGGAATCTTGAATGCTGAGAAACACTTAAAGACATGTTCAAAGTACTGACCAATCAGGTAAATAAATGCAAATCAAAATGACTCTGAGATTCTATCTTACACCTGTCAGATTGGCTTAAACCTCAAGGATGTGGAGCAAGGAGAATCCTACATTGCTGGTGGGAGTACAAACTTATACAACCACTTTGGAAATCAATCTTCTCATTTCTCAGAAAATTTGGAATAGTTCTACCACAAGACCCAACTATACCACCCCTTGGCATATACCCTAAAGATGCCACACTATACTGCAGGGACCCTTGGTCAACTATGTTCATAGCAGTTTTATTCCTAATAGCCAGAAACTTGAAACAACTTAGATGTTCCTCAACTGAAGAATGGATAAAGAAAATGTGCTACATCAACATGATGGAATACAACTGAGGTAAGTAAAACAAAAACGTTATGAGTTTTGAAGGCAAAAGGATGGAACTTGAGAATATTATCCTGAGTGCAGGAATACAGACCCAAAATGACATGCATGATATGTACTCACTAATAAGTGAATATTAGCCATAAAATCCAGAATAGCCATGCTACACTCCACAGAATCAAAGAA
The DNA here is from genome assembly GCF_011762505.2 of Arvicanthis niloticus. Taxonomy (NCBI): domain Eukaryota; kingdom Metazoa; phylum Chordata; class Mammalia; order Rodentia; family Muridae; genus Arvicanthis; species Arvicanthis niloticus. The sequence continues at coordinate 19,814,783 of NC_047672.1, forward strand.
GCTAAACATGAAGGAAGTCCAAGAGAAGATGTTTGAATCTAACTTAGAAGGGGGAATAAAATAGTTGTGGGAAGCAGATGGAGGGAAGTAACTGAGTGGGAGAAGGGATGAGAAGTGAGAAATGGTTGGAGATGGGGATTCAGGATCAGGTTTGGGGAGAGATAGGATGATGGCAGGCTGGCAATGACAATTAATAGAAATATGCAGCTGGCAAGGGTTGGGTGTGGAGCCGTCTCTAGGAAATGTCAGAGACCTGGGAGAGTGGAAACTTCCAAAAATCAATGGAGGTGACCTTAACTGAAACTCACACTGCGGATATGGAACCTGAAGAGTTCACCTCCTGTAGCCAGACATGAACCCCAGTGGAGAGATAGGAACATCCACCCACAAAACTTTTGACCCAAAATTTATTCTGTCTACAAGAAATGCAGGGATGGTAGATGAAGAAGGACTGAAGGTATGGCCAAGAAATAACAAACCTAACTAGAGACCCATCACATAGACAATTGCCAATCCCTGACACTACTAATGATAATGTTAAGATTACAGTCAAAAGCCTATCATGGCTGTCCTTTGAGAGGTTTCACCCAGAAGCTGACTCAAAAAGATGCAGAGATCCACAGTCAAACATTGAATAGAGCTTGGGGACTCTTATGGAGGAGTTACAGGAAGGATTGAGAGTCCTGGTGTTGTTAGAAACTCCACAGGAAGACCAACTGAGTCAACTAACTTGTATCCTTGTGTGCTCTCCAAGACTGAACCACCAATTTAACAGCTTACACTGGCTGGACCTATGCCCCGCACACATATGTAGCAGATGTGAAGATTGGTCTTCAAGAGGGTCCCAAAAAAACTTGAGCGTACACATATGTAGCAGATGTGAAGATTGGTCTTCAAGAGGGTCCCAAAAAAACTTGAGTGGGGGCTATCCCTAAAGCTGTTACCCATCTGTGAAATCCATTCCCCTAACTCAGCTGCCTTGTCTGGCCTCAGTGAGAGTGGATGTGCCATGTCACAGAGACACTTGATGTGCCAGAGTCGAGTGATACCCAGAGGGAACTCCACTCTTTCAGAATAGAAGAGGAGGAGAGACAGGGGTAGGGACTGTGAGATGAGGCACTGGGAGGGAGGATAGTGATTGAGATGTAAAGTGAATAAATAAAAACAAAATAAACAGAACAAAACAATAGACTCCCTGACTTCCTGAGTCTCCATGATCTACAATTCCTCAGAATCAATAATTACCTTAGCTAGTGACCACTCCATTATTTCATTTAAATTCTTTTGCAGTTCTTTGAGAATGATTCTTTCAAAGTCATCAAAAGCTTATATATAAGCATTGTAAAGATGATGAAGTAAGTGACTTGTTACGAAGGTCAGACCTATGCTCACTGTGTGTCGAGTTTTCTTCCTAATGGATTCTTTCAGCTTGCATCCATGCTTCAAATCTCAGTTAGAATTTTTTTTAAATAAATTCTGTCTGCTTCTTTCTGGGTCATCTTGAAGGTCTTTTCTGCAGTAAAATCAAGGTTAAGACTTTCCCTGGGGAAAGGTCACTATAGCAAAAGGGAACTTCACAGGCTGCTGGGACAGTTCTGAGCTTTTTCTGCTGTAAACAGGTGACACACTGAGTGTTTGGAGCAGCTACTCAGAGAAAGGAAGTGATTTCCAAATTCGCTGGCTATAATTTCTGAGCACTCTTCTTTAAGCTTAGAAGGAGTACATCAAGGCTCAAGGCAAATTGCTCTCTCTGTCCTTCCATTGCACCCATGATTATTCCTGGTTGTATTAGTTTACCTTCTGTTGCTGTGATTAAAAATTCACCAACATCGACTTGTGAAAGAAAAAGTTTATTTTCGTGTACAGTTCATTATTATAGAAAGCCAAAGCAAGAAGTCTAAGCAGGAACATGCAGCAGAAACAATGCTATTTATTGGCTTGTTTTCCCTTGCTTGGTCAGCTACCTGCATACAGTTCAGGACCATTTGCCCAGGTATGGCACTACTTAATGTGTACTAGAACCTATCAAATCAATCACCAATCAAAAAATGCCCCACAAACATGCCCAGAGACAAACTTGATAAAGGCCATTATTCAGTTGAAATCCCTCTTTCCTAAGTGTGTCCAGGTTTGTGTCGAGTGGACAATACCTAACAAGCACACTGGACAATATGAGGTTAGTGAAATGAGTGAAACATTGATAGTTTTTTTCATGTTCTCATCCACATAACTGTATTTCCACTGAATAAAGAAATGTGGCTTTGACTATTTGATAAGAGAATATATATATATATATATATATATATATATATATATATATATGCAAATGGGACATAGTCCTTTACCACTGACATTTAATCTCCAGTAGTTTTCAAAATAATTTATTTTTATTTTTTCTCTCTATCTCTATCTGTGTTAGTGATAGAGCCATACTCCGTACATAGAAGAGTAAAGAGCAGGAGAATATACGACTCCTTCAACATACTTTGCCCAGAGTTGGTTTTGTTTCTTTGAATTAGAAAAGAAAATCTCAAGACCCTTCCAAACTTGTCAACCTACACACTGAGAATCCAACATTAACATGTAGATTCTAGTGGCTTCAGTAGTCTAATGAGTGTCTTTAAATGGGATAGAAGGATCTTCAAGATCCAGAATTCCAAACTTGCAAGTCTAAGCATTTCTTTCAAGCTTTTCCTGAGAAAACTGGCCCAGGGCAGAGCATTAATCAATCTTATTTCAATGTTGTTCCCTGGTGAGAAAGATGGGCTCTGAATGCTGACTTTGTCAAATACATCATTTATGCTGTGATACAGTCATAGCATCTACCTAACATCTTTACTCAACACTACGATCCCAATGACTTTTTATCTTCCAAAGTCATGGGTTAGAATTCTGACCATCAGGAAGATTTTATTAGGGTCTGAGGCTTTGAGAAAGGATAAATAATCATGTCACAACTCTCACTAATAATATGAGTGTTCTTTGAAAATAGACCATAGAGGGTAACTAATCTCCATCCTGTGAGAAGGTGCCATCTCTGAGAAATATGTTCTCACCATTAGCACCTACATATTGACCTTACATTCCAGAAAAGTCCTCAAAATTTTTAGAAAGAAATGTGTGCCTTTTATCAGTCACCTACTGTATGACATTTTGTTGTTACTAGACAGACTAAAACACAGAGATCTCTTCTGCACTGTGTGAACTGTAAACATATCAACTACAATTACTACATTCTGTAACATGGGTGTTTATCAGAGAACAAAACAAAAAGACAACTTCAGAACCATAGACTGGCATTGATGTTATTCATTCGTAAAAACAAAATCCACTACCGTTATATAAGCATTCCAGTTCTTGTGCTGCTTTATAGTTTTACTTTAACATCCAAAGTAGCCATGTAATATGTACACTCCTCACTTTGCCACTGAGAAAACTAAAGCACAGCTGTCTTTCTCAATGTCATAAGTAAGATCAGGATTTTAAGTCAAACCCCAAAGCCTATCTTTTTAAATATTGTCTTTTCATTTCCCTTTGTCTGCTCAGTAACTTCATGCTGTTTACCAAAGTTGCTATGTTGTGTGACTCTATGTTGTGTGACTCTTTCCTTAATACTAGAAAGTCACAGCCTTGGACAAGTCAAAAATATCTAGGATGTAGGCTGCTTCCCTGCTAACATTTTTAAAATGGAAATCAACACATAACTGCTTAATAGTGTTTGAAATAGCTTTCTAAATGCAGTAGTCTTTGAATTAAATTCCTCATCGTGTTAACAGAGGTTAATCCTACTTAACACTTGACAAAACCTTAGGATATAATTGATATTCTTTTCATTATAAGATGCATTAATAATTTCAAATGTTATGTCTTACTTGAACTGCATATTGAGAATTCTTTTCTTCTCATTTTTGAATTTTGTGACAGCTGATAGTAGTGTGAAGAATTGGTTGCTCTAATTTAGAAAGTAAAGGTTGGAGACCTTTGGATTCCTTGATGCACTTCATGGCAGATACCACAGTTTTAAAACTAATAATTATTTATTTTTATTATTTTTTCACTTGTGGGTCTGTATGGCCTGAAATAATGGGTTTTAAATCATAATTTTATTAATGAACTCACAAATATAGTGATTAAAAAACAGAAAAACTGCTATATATGTAATTGGCTAAACCAATATTACTTAGCTATTTGATTATTATTATTATATATTGGTGACCATTTTTGAGAATGAATTAAAAATGAAGCAATACCCCCAATTGCATCTTAATATAAGGATGTACTCATTGGATTCTATTGTCAAGGTCAAAACCATGATCAAATGCCATTTGGGGGGAATGAAGAATCTATTTGTGTTATAGATTGTAGTCTGTCATTCAGGATAGCCAAGACGAGAACCAACGACAGGAGTTTGAAGAGAAACTACACGGAATGCTGCCTAGTAGATTGCTCTCCACAATTTACTCACCGTGCTTTCTTACACAACCCAGGACAACCTGCCTAAGCCTACAGTGAGCTGAGCCATTTCATAGCAGTCATTAAAAATGAAAATGCACCACAGACTTGCCAAGAGGTAAACCAATGGGAATAGTCCCTCCTTGATAGAAGACTCCTCTTCCAATAAAACCCTAGTTCCTATCAACAGAAATTAACAAGCACACAAATTATCAATATAGATTTCAGCTTGTTCCATCCTTCTCATAGCGTTTATAAATTGTTAATGAATTCATAATGCAAAGATGCATATCTTATATCTATAAACATTTCAGCTGATAAGTATAAACATATAATTATGACATAAATATCTGTGTAAGTTATTTACAAATGTTTTCTGAATAGATTAACATAGTAAGTATAAAAATTAAAATCAGATTTAAAGTCTCCCATATGTTTGGAGAAGGATTATTGTTCACATAATTAAATATAAATATTTAATTTAATCTTTAATCGTTCTGGTACACCTGGGAAATTTTTACTTGGTGAAAATAATATAAAAAATAGATAAAATCATTATCTTTATTAAAAATTGTTAGTATATGTAAGTAAAAATAAATCCCTAATACCAATTTCTTTAGCATATAAATCCTATGTATTGGCAACTAAAAATGAAAATGTAATGTTTTTATTACCTACATAATTCCTCAACCACAGTTCTCAGCCTGAAAAATTCTAAAGCTTAATATTTTTTCTTCTAAGTCTTGTGCCCAACTAAAGTCAAGTCCTGAGTTTCATGATAGAAAAATGATATACTTGATTATATAGTTTAATCCAGATTATCCTTGTGTGATTATACAGTATCTTATTTATACATGTATTTATTTATATATGTATTCTCTTCTAAATTCTGAAATGAAAATACCAACTTTCTATGTATATATACATTAGGGTTAAATATCAAACAACTTTAATTATATGCATCCACATATATATTAAAGTATCCCTATGTGTGTGTGTGTATGTATATGTATATATATATATACATATATATATATATGTATATATATGAGTAAATGTAGATTAGTATAAAGATATACTTGTTTTTTATTAAAATTGTTTATTTATGTGTTTATTTGCTTATTTATTTATTTATTTACATCCCAAACACTGCTACCCACCCCCTGCTCCTCCCTCACAGAATCCTATCCTTCCCAGCTTTTCCCATCCCCATCTCCTCTGAGAGGGTGGGGACCTCCGTGTGTTTTCCCCACTCTGGAACATCAAGTCTCTGGCAGATTAGGCACATCCTCTCCAGAAGAGGTCAGACAAAGCAGCATGAAGACTGAGCTACCTGTTGGCTACATTTGTGCCTAGGGGAAGGTGAAGGAGCTCTTTCCAGTTACTCTGCTCTTTGGTTGGTGTCTCAGACACTGAGAGCTATGAGTATTTCAGTTTTATTGACTTTAGTGGTCTTCCTGTGGTGTTCTCTTCTACTTCAGGGACTTTAGTCTTTTCCCCAAGTCTTCCACAAGTGTCTCTGACTTCCAGCTAATGTTTGGCCATGGATATCAACATCTGTTTCAGTTCGCTGTTGGGTAGAGCCTCTCAGAAGACAGTTATTCTGGGCTCCTGTCTGCAAGTGTAACAGTATAAATAATGTCAAGAATTGGTGCTGACTCATGAGATGGGTTTCAAGTTGGGCTAGTTATTGGTTGGCCTGTCCTTTGGTCTCTGCTCCATTTTTTATTTCTCTTAGACAGGAGAAATTTTGGGTCGAAAGCCTTGTGGGTGAGTTGATGCCCTTATCTTGCCACTTGGGATCCTGCCTGGCTACAGAAGATGAGTTCTTCAGGTTCCATGTCCTCACGATTAGACATCTCAGCTAAGGTCATCCACTTTGACTCATGGGTACCTCCCCTATCCCAGGTCTCTGGGACTTCCTAGAGATCCCCCCAACCCCTACCAGCTGCAGATTTCCATTCATTTTTCTGGCCCTCTGGGCTTCTCTCCGCTCTCTCACTGTCCTTGATCCTGCCTCCCCCTTCTCCTCCCCCTTCTCATCCCTCTCTTGCTGCCTCCTATGGCAACTTTTTCCTCTTCTAAGTGTGATCCAAACATCCTTTCTTGGGCTTTCATTCTTATTTAACATCTTTAGTTGTATCATGGGTGTTCTATACCATTTGGCTAATATCCACTTATTTGTGAATACATAACATGGTATGTCCTTTTGTGTCTGGTTTACCTCACTCAGGATGATATTCTCAATTTCCATCCATTTGCCTGGAAGATTCATGATGTCCTTGTTTTTGATAGCTAAATAGGATTCTATTATATAAATGAACTACATTTTCTGTATCTATTCTTCAGTTGAGGGATATCTGGTATGTTACCAGTTTCTGGCTATTACAACTAAGGCTTCTGTGAACATAGTAGAACATGTGTCCTTGGTGTATGTAGGCCATATTTGGGTATATGTCCAGGGGTGGTACTGCTGGGTCTTCAGGTAGAACTGTTTCCAAATTTCTGACAAACCTCCAGATTGATTTTCACAGTGGTTGTACAAGTTTGCAGTCCTACCAGCAATGAACTATTGCCCTTTTTTTACATCCTCATCAGCAGTTTTTGTGTTTGTTTGCTTTGGGTTCTTTTGTCTTTTATTTTACATTTATTTTTATTTATTTTATGTATGTGAGGACAATGTTACTGTCTTCAGACACCAGAAAGGGGCATTGAATCCTATTACAGATTGTTGTGAATCACCATGTGCTTGATGAGATTTGAACTCAGAACTTCTGGAAGAGCAGTTAGTGCTCTTAACTGCTGAGCCATCTCTCCAGCCCTTCCCTTCAGTTTTTTGTGTTTTGTTTTTTGTTTGTTTATTTATTTTTAATCATAGCTATTCTGATTGCTATTAGATGGAATCTCAGATTCATTTTGATTTGCATTTTCCTGTTGAATAAAGATGTTGAACATTTTAAGTACCATTCAAGATTCCTCTGTTGGGATTTCTCTATTAACTTCTGTGCCCCATTTTTTAATTTGATTATTTGGTTTATTGAGGTTAGTTTCTTTAGTTTCTTATATTTTGGATATTAGCCCTCTTTCAGAAGTAGGGATTATTACCATCCATCCAAATCTGCCATTTTGTCTTGTTAATTGTGTTTTTTGCATTACAAAAGCTTTTCAGTTTCATGGGGTCTCATTTATCAATTGTAGACTTTAGGGGCTTTGTTCAGAAAATTGTCTCCTATACCGCTGAGTACAAAGTTCTTTCCCACTTTCACTTCTTTTAGGTTTATTGTATCCGTTTTTTTTGTTTTGTTTTGTTTTTGTTTTTTGGGTTTTTTTTTTTTTTTTTGGTCTTTTATCCACTTCAACTTGAGCTTTGTGAAGGATGATAAATGGGGATCTAGTTGCATTCTTTTACATGCAGACATCCTGTTAAAACAGAAGCATATGTTGAAGATGAACTCTTTTTTCCCATTGTATGCTTTGGGCTTCTTTGTCAAAAATCAAGTGTCCATAGGTATGTGGGTTTTTTTCTGGGTCTTTGATTCGATTCCATTGATCAACCTGTCTGTTTCTGAACAAATACAATGCATTTTTTAAAATCACTATTGCTCTACAGTACAGCTTGAGATCAGAGATCATGATTTCTTGAGAGGGTTTTTTGTTGTTCAGGATTGTTTTGGCTATCCTGAGTTCTTTCATTTGTTTATTTTTTTCTATTTCTGTATAAATTTGAGAATTGCCTTTTCTTTTTTTTTAAGTTTTTTGTTTGTTATTTTGTGTATTTACATTTCAAATGTTATCCCCTTTTCCAGTTTTGTATCTAAAAACCACCTATATCATCTCCCTCCCTTTGCTTCTACGAGGGTGTTCCCCCCACACACACCCACTCCTGCCTCCCACCTCATCATTTCCCTACAATGGGGCATAAAGCCTTCAAAGGACCAAGGGCCTCTTCTCCGATTAATGCCCTACAAGACCATCCTCTGCTACATATGTGACTGGAGCCATGAGTCCTTCCATGTGTACTCTTTGGTTGGTGGTTTAGTCTCTGGGAGTTCTGGGGACTCTGGTTGGTTGATATTGTTATTCTTCCTATAGGATTGCAAACCCCATCAGCACCTTCAGTCCTTTCTCTAACTCCTATATTGGAAACCCTATGCTCAGTCCAATGGTTGGCTGCGACCATCTGTCTCTGTATTTTTCAGGCTCTGTAGAGCCTCTCAGGAGACAGCTACATTAGGCTCCTGTCAGTGTACACTTTTTGGCATCCACAATAGTGTCTGGGTTTTGTGACTGTATATGGGATGGATCCCCAGGTGAGGCTGTCTTTAGATGGCCTTTCCTTAAGTCTCTGCTCCACACTCTGTCTCTATTTCTTTCTGTGATTATTTTGTTCCCCCTTCTAAGAAGGACTGAAGCATCCACACTTTAGTCTTTCTTCTTCTTGACCTTCATGTTGTCTTTGAATTGTATCTTGGGTATTCCTAGCTTTTGGGCTAATATCCAGTGAGTGCATACCATGTGTGTTCTTTTGTGACTGGGTTACTTCACTCAGGATGATATTTTCTAGTTCCATCCATTTGCCTAGAATTTTATGAAGCCATTATTTTCAATAGCTGAGTAGGACTCCATTGTGTAAATGTACCACATTTTTTATATCCATTTCTTTGTTGAAAGACATCTGCATTCTTTCTAGCTTCTGGCTATTAAAAATAAAGCTGCTATGAACATAGTGGAGCATGTGTCTTTTTTATATGTTGGAGCATATTTTGGGTATATGCCCAGGAGTGGTGTAGCTGGTTCCTCAAGTAGTATTACATCTAATTTTCTGAGGAACCACCAAACTGATTTCCAGAGTGGTTGTACCAGCTTTCAATCACACCAACAATGGAGGAGTGTTTGTCCTTCTCCACATCCTCACGAGCATCTGCTCTAACATAAGGTTTTGATCTTAGACATTCTGACTGGTATGAGGTAGAATAATGGGGTGGTCTTGATTTGCATTTCCCTGAGGACTACCTTATTTTGATTTATTAACTTAAGTAAATTATCCTCCAAGCTCTGCTTTATTGTTATCTCTTTGTTGTTTAGTCTGATCTACAGAATTCTTCATGTTTGATTCTAGTATCTTTTCCAGCTCCTGTCTCCAACCTTCACTTTTTCTTTGTTACTTACCTTGACCTATAATTTTGTACCCAGCAACCTTGCTGAAGGTGTTTATCAGCTGTAGGGGTTCTCTGGTAGAATTTTTAGGATCATTTACATACACTATCATGTCATATGGGTACAGTGATACCTTGACTTTTTCCTTTCCAATTTTTATTTCCTTAATCTCTTTCTGTTGTTTTATTGTTCTAGCTAGAAATTCAAGTACTATACTGTATACAGAAGGAGAGAGTAGGCATCATTGTCTTGTCCCTGATTTTAATGGAATTTCTTCAAGCTTGTCTCCATTTAATTTGATGTTACCTATTGACTTTGGGTAGATTGTTTTTTATTATGTTAGGTATGTGCCTTGAATTCTTTATCTTTTTTTGTTAATTTGTTCATTTGTTAATTTTGTTAATTTGGATATTGTCTCTATACCTTTTCATTCGTTTAGCTACAGGTTTGTTTATCTTGCCTATTTTCTCAAAGAACCAGCTCTTGGTTTTGTTGATTCTTTGTATCGTTTTCTTTGTTTCTAATTGATTGATTCCAGGCATGAGTTTGACTATTTCCTGTAGTCTACTCTCTTGGTTGTGTTTGATTCTATTTGTTCTTTAGCTTTCAGGTTTGCTATTAAGTTTTTAGTATGTGATCTCTTTTATTTCTTCATGAAAACACCTAGTGCTATGAATTTTTCTCTTAGCACTGCTTTCATTGTGTCTCATAAGTTTGGGTATGTTGTGCATTCATTTTCATTGAATTCTAGAAAGTCTTTAATTTCTTTATTTCTTCCCTTACCAAGTGATCATTAAGTAGACAGTTGTTAGTTTCTGTGAATATTTGAGCATTTTTTTGTTTCTATTGCTGTCCAGCCTTAACCTGTAGTGGTCTGATATAATAGAAAGAGTTCTTTCAATCTTTTTCCATCTGTTGAGGCTAACTCTGTGCCTGATTATATGGTCAAATTTTGAGAAAGTTCTGTGAAATGTTGAGAAGAATGTATATTCTTTTGTTTTGTGGGGAAAAGTTCTGTAGATACTGTTAAATCCATTTAGTTTATAATATCTATTAGTTTCATTGTTTCTCTGTTTATTTTCTATTTCTATTCCAATGATCTGTCCATTGGTGAGAAAGAAGTGTTGAAGTACCCCACTATTTTTGTTCAAGATGTGATCTGAACTTTAGTAAAATTTCTTTGACATATGTGGTTGCCCTTGCATTTGGCACATGTATATTCAGAACTGATATGTCATCTTGGATTTTCCTTTGATAAGTATAAAGTGTTTTCCCACATCTCTTTTGATAACTTTCTGTTTAAAGTTTATTTTATTAGATGCTATAATGGCTACTCAAGTTTGTTTTGAGATCCATTTGCTTGGAAGACCCTTTTCCATCGCTTTATTCTGAGGTACTGTATATCTTCATTGCTAAGGTGTGTTTCTTCTAGACAGAAGAATGATGGATCCTTTTTATGTATACACTCCGTTATCCTGTGTCTTTTTATTGGTGAGCTTAGCCCATTGTTGTCAAGAGATAACAATGACCAATAATTCTTCCTTCCTGTTATTTTAACGTTAGAGGTATTAATACATGTATGTGATATCTTCCTTTGGTTTTGCTATGGGATGATTAATTTTTTGTATTTTCTTAGTTGTAGTTACAACTCCCTTGTGTTGGAGTTTTCCTTGTAGTATCCTCTGTAGAGCTAGATTCGTAGTAAGTTATTGTATAAATTTGGTAATTGAGAGTTGCTGGGCATAGTAGTCTGGGCTGACATCTATGGTTTCTTGAGGTCTGCAAGACATTTTTCTAGTATTTTCTGGCTTTTAGAGTCTTTGTTGAGAAATCAGGTATAATTCTGATAGGTCTGCCTTTATGTTACTTGGTCCTTTTCCCTTACAGTTCTTAAAATTTTTTCTTTGTTCTGTAAATTTAGTGTTTTGGTTATTATGTGGAAAAAAGATTTTCTTTTCTGGTCTAATCAATTTTGTGTTCTGTAAGCTTCTTGAAATTTATACTATCTCTTTTTTAGGTTAGGAAAATTGTTGAAGTTTTCTTCTGAATGTTGAAAATGTTTTCTGGTCTTTTGAGGTTAGAATCTTCACCTTCTTCCATTCTTATTGTTCGTAGCCTTCTTTTTTTCATAGTGTCCCAAATTTCCTGGATGTTTCATGTTAGCAACTTTTTACATTTGGTATTTTCTATTATAGATGTTTCCCATCCTTCTACAGAATCTTCTCTTCTGAGATTTTCCCTACATCTCTTGTATTCTGTTGGTGATGCTTGCATTTGTAGTTACTGTTCTCTTTCCTAGGTTTTCCATCTCCAGATTTCTCTGCATTTGGGGTTTCTTTATGGCTTCTATTTCCATTTTTAGATCTTGAACTGTTTTATTCATTTCCTTTGCCTGTTTGGTTATATTCTCCTGTATTTTTTTAGGAGGCTAATTTGTGTTCAATTAGACTTCTACATTTTTTATGTTTTCCTATATTTCATTAAGGGGATTATTTATATCTTCTTTAAAGGCCTCTATGATCTTTATGAGATGGGATTTAAGGTTAAGTTGTTCTGGTGGTGCCATATTATATTGGCTATTATTGATTATGTTCTTGTGTTTGCCTTTTGCCCTATTGATGTCTCTGGTGTTGGTGGCCTTGAGTGTCCTGCATTGAAGCAGGCCTGCTGGGGGGAGATCGAGCCGTGTGTTTTTTTTATTAGATCCTGCCTCTTGGGAGGCAGTCAGGCAGATGGGGTAGGGGTTGATGGGATGCTCTATGACTGTAGCTGAATGATGATGGAGTTCCAACCTCGCAGGGCCAATTCTACTTCTGCTATTCTTGCTGGGGTCCTCGCCTGCAGTGGTACTGTGGAGGGGACTGTGTGTTAAGTTTAGCCTTGCTCTTTGGGGGCAGGAAAATGGTGGGGTAAAACATGATTTACTGCTCTGTGATTGCTAGTGAGGGCAAGGATCAGAAGCAAGAAATAATTTTTGAAGAAGGTCTATGGCACAATTTTCTATTCTCATCCTTAAAAACTTATTGTAAGATACTTTTTTATTTATAATAAATTACTTTTAAATTGCTATTTGAATATATTTTAATGTATTAATTAAAAACTATTTAATGTAACTATTTTTCTAAATTACAGAATCATGTTCAGTATTGCTAAAAATTTGTCACCATGTTACAAAATATCATTTAGATCACTAATGAACAAAATACTGATCACATCCAGATTCACAGACTCATCATAGCCTGATCTCAATATCCAGTTAACAAACCACTTCATATTACCTTCCAAGCAAAGCATTTCTCATCAGGTTTTATGCCCTGTAATAAGTTCATTTTTTTTAACAGTTGGTTATTAGGAGTGTTTGACACCAACTCCCAGCCAATGGGAAAAGGGGTTAAAACTGGCAAATTGGAAAGGATCACTCTGTTTTGAAAGTTGCTTATTGCCTTCCATCCTCCACCTGAAACCCAATGATGATTTCTATCCTTAACTACTTTGAAAGGGTATTTACTTGAATCTTGTCTGCAACTACAAAACAATAAAGTAGTAAAGACCTGGCAGTTTATTGATCATAGTCAATTCACATTATCTTATCTGTCTCTATCAGCAATGCTGTGAAGTATGGGTGCAATCGTCACTATAGGTAAGTTCACAAGTTTATGCAAATGTTTATGTTTGCCACCATTGATATTTAATGGCCTGCAAAATAGTTGATGTTCATCAACTTGATGTGATCTTGAAATGGCATAGAAATAATTCCGTGGACATAGCTGTGAATAAGTTTCTCAATTAGATTAATTGAGGTATCATTCTATGTCTGGAATCTTGGGTTTATTATAGAGGAAAGAAAAGAACCTAATTATCAATATTCATTCTCTATGTCCTGACTGTGGATGCAATGTGACCAGCTGCCCCAAATTCCTGACATTATAATGTTCCCTAATGATGAACAGTGCTATCAAACTGTAGAGATAAATCAATCCTTCCTTCCTAAAGTCATTTTTTTTAATTAGATCTTTCATTTACACTTCAGATACCATCCTGTTTCCCCATTCCCCCCCTTAGAAAACCCCTATCCCATGCCCCCTTTTCATTTTGCATTTATACATTTTTTTTAAGAAATGTTAATCATAGGCTTTATAAGTTTGGTATTGTTCAATCAGAGGTGTAACCCACTACCCAACCTAGATATATCAACTATCTTTGACTGGTGGAGATACATGAACATCTGCTTCCCTGTCTCCCCCCTCTATCTCTCTTTCATCACCTAGCTTCTCCTCTCCTTCTTCTTCTCCTCTTCTTACTCCTTTTCTTCCTCTCAGTACTCCTCCCACCTTAGCTCCTCCTACACATCACCCTTCCTGTTAAAAGGAAACTTTTCTCTCAAAATACAATTAGAGCATAATTATGCCTATTTGTACCAGTGAGGTACAAGATAGTCCTAATACCCAGTCCATCCTTTTGTTGACTAACCAGCACCTCTGTCATCTATCCTAACTAAAACACTTAGTTCTGAACCTGGCTTTTTCCTTGGCTTTAGGATGAATGTCAGCTGATGACCATACACTCAGATCTTTTCTCTCAAAGTAAATAGCTATAAGTTTTCAACCCCATCAGAAATCCAGAATGACTGAGTTGACTATAATTGTGGGAAGCACAAAGCATAGCTTCTAAAACTTAGCCAATTTATAGAGACCTCTGAACACCTGGACACTCGCTCTACTTCAAAACGTTGGAGCATCTGTTCTTCTGCCTTCTGGCCCAGGATCATCTGACAGACCTTAGTGCTGCAGAATTATTAAGGGCTGATTACTCTGTCTAGGCAGATATAATCAGTCGACTATTCTGCAAGTGTGTCCTTTTCTGGACAGTAATTTGTCTGTAGAAGGAAAGTGGCAATTCTTGCCTAGTGGCTGTCTCACCACAACTGGAGTAACTCCAAGGATGCTCAATTTCTTCTTAGAATTTAACATAGGAAGCTGTCCGGAGCAGACAGGTCTCTAATGAAAATGAACATTAATACTGAAATGTTTGTCATGTCAATTCTAAGGATTTCTGATGTTTTGAAAACCAGCTATCCATGTAAGGTAATCTGGACTGTTGCCTGTTAACTCCACTCAGCTATTTCTAAATAAAACATAGAGAACGCCCTTATAATAAACTCCAAGTCATGAATTTGCTATAGTCCCTTAACTCACAGGCTGACCATCTCAAATCAGTTAAAAAAGTTAAAGAAGGACTGGGTCTAAGCTTTGTATTCCTAAGTGTGTTATACTGGTACAATGCCTATGAGAGTAACAATATTCATCTCACTCTTATATCACTAAGAAGCTCATGCCAATGAAAACCTTAAAATTTGTAAACAAAGTAAATTGGTGCCATTTAAGAATTTATATCTTCATCTTGATATTAATTATACAGATTTCTACTAATAGGTTATGGCTATGCAATAAACCCTAGCTAATCCTCTCTATTCCGACAAAACCACTACTTTTCCCTAGGGAGACAGCCCAACATTTACCACCTTAGTCCCCATGCCCAGGGAATAGGGGCGCTGACTCATCATTAGCTTCTTCAAGCTGATTATGGGCGTTGAGATATTAGAAGAGGAGTGGGGGGGGAGAGCACGTTGACAATCCTCTGATGCTGTGTCTTCGCTGCCTCCAGATGGAATTCACGGACCTCAGAGGTTTGAGCAGGTCTGCCCAGCTTGCTTGTTGAGTAGATACACCAAGGCTGATCATTCTGCAATATACAATTCTCAAAACAAATTTTAGTATCAAGATAGTTTTTTTTTTTTTAAAGAGGGCTGACATTTTATTAAGAATGTTGGTTCTAACCGCTTTTCTATTTTTCCCCTCTTTTATTGGATATAATATTTACATTTCAAATTTTATCCCCTTACCATATTTCCCCCACCACCCAGGAACCCCTTATCCCATCCCCCCTCCTCCTGCCTCTATGAAGGTGTTACCCACCTACCCCCAGCCTCCCTCCCCACCCTCAGATTCCCCCCCCCTCAGTGCTCAGCCTTCAGGGTACCAATGATCTTGTCTCCCACCTATGCCCAACAGGGCCATCCTCCCCTACATATACAGCTGGAGTCATGTGTCTCTCCCTATGTGCACCTGGGCTGGTGGTTTAGACCCTGGGGAGCTCTGGCTGGTTGGTATTCTTGCTCTCCTCACAGGGCCACCAGCCCGTATGGTTCACGGTTCCCTCAATTTACTCTCTAACTCCTCCATTGGGAACTTTGATCAGATTAATGGATAGCTGTGGGTATCTGTCTCTGGGTATGTCCGACTCTGAGAGACCTCTAAGGAGACAGCCTTATCAGGCTGCTGTCAGCTTTCCCATCCTGACATCCCTATCAGCGTCTATTTTTGGTGACTGCCTATGGAATGAATACCCAGACACAATGGTCTCCCTACAACCCCCCCTTATGATTCTGACCCACACTGTGTCTCCATATTTGCTCCCTTGGTTATTTAGTTACTCCTTCTAAGAAAGACCTAGGCATCCTCACTTGTTCTTTCTTCTTCATGAGCTTCGTGTCTTCTGGTAGTTGAATCTTTGTTGTTTCAAACTTTTGGGCTAATCTCCGCTTATCAGTGAGTAAATACCATGTGTGTTCTTTTGTGATTGGGTTACCTCACTCAGGATGATATTTTCTAGATCCATCCATTTACCTAAGAATTTCTCGAATTCATTATTTTTAATAGCTGAGTAATATTCCATTGTGTAAATGTACCACATTTTTTGTATCCATTCCTCTGTTGAAGGGCATCTGGGTTCTTTCCAGCTTCTGGCTATTATAAATAGGGCTGCTATGAACATAGTGGAGCATATGTCTTTGTTATTTGTTGAGGCATTTTCTGGGTATATACCCAGAAGTGGTATAGCTGGGTCCTCAGGTAGTGCTATGTCCAATTTTCTGAGGAACCGCCAGACTGACTTCCAAAGTGGTTGTACCAGCTTGCAACCCCACCAACAATGCAGGAGTGTTCCTCTTTCTTCACATCCTCGCCAGCATCTACTATCACCTGAGTTTTTGATCTTAGCCATTCTGACTGGTGTGAGGTGGTATCTCAGTGTTGTTTTGATTTGCATTTCCCTGATGACTAAGGATGTTGAGCATTTCTTAAGGTGCTTCTCGGCCATTTGAGTTTCCTCAGTTGAGAATTCTTTGTTTAGCTCTGTACCCCATTTTTTAATGGGGTTATTTTGTTGTTTGGCGTCTAATTTCTTGAGTTCTTTGTAAATATTAGATATTAGCCCCCTATCAGATGTAGGATTGGTAATGATCTTTTCCCAATCTGTTGGTTGCCGTTTTGTCTTGTTGACAGTGTCCTTTGCCTTACAGAAGCTTTGCAATTTGATGAGGTCCCATTTGTCGATTCTTGATCTTAGAGCATAAGCCATTGGTGTTCTGTTCAGGAACTTTTCCCCTGTGCCTAGGTATTCGAGGGTCTTCCCCAACTTCTCTTCTAATATTTTCAGTGTACCTGGCTTTATGTGAAGGTCCTTTATCCACTTGGAGTTGAGCTTTGTGCAAGGAGATAAGAATGGATTAATTTGCATTCTTCTACATGTTGACCTCCAGTTGAGCCAGCACCACTTGTTGAAAATGCTGTCCTTTTTCCACTGGATGAATTTAGCTCCCTTGTCAAATATCAAGTGACCATAGGTATGCGGGTTCATTTCTGGGTCTTCAATTCTGTTCCATTGATCGTCCTTTCTGTCTCTGTACCAATACCAAGCAGTTTTTATCACTACTGCTCTGTAGTACAGTTTGAGGTCCGGAATGGTGATTCCCCCAGAGGTTCTTTTATTGTTGAGAATAGTTCTCGCTATCCTAGGTTTTTTGTTCTTCCAAATGAATTTGTAAATTGCTCTTTCTATCTCTATGAAGAATTGATTTGGAATTTTGATGGGTATTGCATTGAATCTGTAGATTGCTTTTGGCAGGATAGCCATTTTTACTAAATGGCTTAATTAATCCTGCCTATCCAGGAGCATGGGAGATCTTTCCATCTTCTGAGATGTTCTTCAATTTCTTTCTTGAGAGACTTGAAGTTCTTGTCATACAGATCTTTCACTTGCTTTGTTAGATTCACTCCAAGATAATTTATTTTATTCGTGGCTATTGTGAAGGGTGTCATTTCCCTGATTTCTTTCTCTGCCTGTTTATCCTTTGAGTAGAGGAAGGCTACTGATTTGTTTGAGTTGATTTTATATCCAGCCACATTGCTAAAGTTGTTTATCAGGTTTAGGAGTTCTCTGGTGGAAGTTTTAGGTTCACTTAAGTATACTATCATATCATCTGCAAATAGTGAAATTTTGACTTCTTCCTTTCCTATCTGTATCCCTTTGACTTCCTTTTGTTGTCTAATTGCTCTAGCTAAGACTTCCAGTACTATATTGAATAGGTAAGGTGAGAGTGGGCAGCCTTGCCTAGTCCCTGATCTTAGTGGGATTGCTTCAAGTTTCTCTCCATTTAGTTTGATGTTGGCTACTGGCTTGCTGTATATTGCTTTTACTATGTTTAGATATGGGCCTTGTATTCCTGATCTTTCCAAGACTTTTAACATGAAGGGATGTTGAATTTTGTCAAATGCTTTCTCAGCATCTAGTGATATGACCATGTGGTTTTTCTCTCTGAGTTTATTTATGTAGTGGATTACATTGATGGATTTCCAAATATTGAACCATCCCTGCATTCCTGGGATAAAGCCTACTTGATCTTGATGGATAATTGTTTTGATGTGTTGTTGGATTCGGTTTGCGAGAATTTTATTGAGTATTTTTGCATCAATATTCATAAGAGAGATTGGTCTGTAGTTCTCTTTCTTTGTTGGGTCTTTCTGTGGTTTAGGTATGAGTGTAATGGTAGCTTCATAGAATGAATTGGGTAGTGTTCCTTCTGTTTCTATTCGATGGAATAACTTGAAGAGGATTGGTATTAGGTCTTCCTTGAAGGTCTGAAAGAATTCTGCACTGAAACCATCTGGCCCCGGACATTTTTTGGTGGGAAGATTTTTAATGACTGTGTCTATTTCTTTAGGCGTTATGGGACTGTTTAGGTGGTTTATCTGCTCCTCGTTTAACTTTGGTACCTGGTATCTATCTAGAAAATTGTCCATTTCCTCCAGATTTTCCAATTTTGTTGAGTATAGGCCTTTGTAGTAGGATCTGATAATTTTTTTAATTTCCTCTGTTTCTGTTGTTATGTCTCCCTTTTCAGTTCTGATTTTATTAATTTGAATGCTGTCTCTGCGCCCTTTGGTTAGTCTGGCTAAGGGTTTGTCTATCTTGTTGATTTTCTCAAAGAACCAGCTCCTGGTTTTGTTGATATTTTGTATAGTTCTTTTTGTTTCGACTTGGTTGATTTCAGCCCTGAGTTTGATTATTTCCTGCCGTCTACTCCTCTTGGGTATACTAGCTTCTTTTTGTTCTAATGCTTTCAGGTTTGCTGTCAAGTTGTTGATGTATGCTCTTTCCACTTTCTTTTTGTGAGCACTTAGAGCTATGATTTTTCCTCTTAGTACTGCTTTCAATGAGTCCCACATGTTTTGATATGATGTGTCCTCATTTTCATTTAAATCTAAAAAGTCTTTAATTTCTTTCTTAATTTCTTCCTTGACCAAGTTGTCATTGAGTAGAGCATTGTTCAGTTGCCAAGTGTATGCCGGTTTTCTGATGTTTTTGTCCATGTCAAAGACAAGTCTTAATCCATGGTGGTCTGATAAGGTACTGGGGATTATTTCAATCTTTTTGTATCTGTTGAGGCCTGTTTTGTGACCAATTATATGGTCTATTTTCGAGAAGGTACCATGAGGTGCTGAGAAGAAGGTGTATTCTTTTGTTTTAGGGTGAAATGTTCTATAGATGTCAGTTAAGTCCAATTGGTTCATAACTTCTGTTAGTTTCATTGTGTCTCGATTTAGTTTCTGTTTCCATGACCTGTCCATAGCTGAGAGTGGGGTGTTGAAATCTCCCACTATTATTGTGTAGGGTGCAATGTATGCTTTAAGTTTTAGTAAAGTGTCTTTTATGTATGTGGTTGCCCTTACATTTGGGGCATAGATGTTGAGAATTGCAAGTTCCTCTTGGTACATTTTTCCTTTCATGAATATGAAGTGTCCTTCTTTATCTTTTTTGATTACTTCTGGTTGAAAACTGATTTTATTTGATATTAGAATCGCTACTCCAGCTTGTTTCTTGGGACCATTTGCTTGGTAGATTGTTTTCCAACCTTTTACTCTGAGGTAGTGTCTGTCCTTTCCACAGAGGTGCGTTTCCTGAATGCAGCAAAATGTTGGGTCCTGTTTACGTATCCAGTCTGATAGTCTATGTCTTTTTACTGGAGAATTGAGTCCATTGATATTAAGAGATATTAAGGAAAAATGAGTGTTGTTTCCTGTTATTTTTGTTATTGGCAGTGGGGATATGTTTGTGTAGCTACCTTCTTTTACGGTTTTTGGAAGATTACTTTCCTGCTTTTTCCAGGTTGTAGTTTCCCTCCTTGTGATGGAGTTTTCCACCAATTATCCTTTGAAGTGCTGGGTTTGTGTTGAGATACTGTGTAAATTTGGATTTGTCATGGAATATTTTGGTTTCTCCATCAATAATGATTGACAGTTTTGCTGGGTATAGTAGTCTGGGCTGACATTTATGTTCTTTTAGGGTCTGTATGATATCAGTCCAGGATCTTCTGGCTTTTATGGTCTCTGGTGAGAAGTCTGGTGTAATTCTTATAGGTCTGCCTTTATATGTTACTTTGCCTTTTTCCCTTACTGCTTTTAGTATTTTTTCTTTGTTTTGTACATTTGATGTTTTGACTATTATGTGGCGGGAAGTATTTCTTTTCTGGTCTAAACTATTTGGAGTTCTGTAGGCTTCTTGTATATTTATGGACATCTCTTTCTTTAGGTTAGGGAAGTTTTCC